>NW_006400115.1:1266992-1276833 GCF_000299155.1 Elephantulus edwardii
GAGCACATCCAGGGCAACATCTGTTATCTGAAATACTTCAATTGGTATACCATCTATTCCTGGGGCCTTATTTTTTGCTATTTTCTTCAAAGCAGGTTGAACTTCCTCCCTCATCACCATAGGCTCTTGCTCGTATGTTATTTCATTAAATTCTTCTGTATCTGCCAATTCCTTTCTATACAATGACTCAGTATATTCCTTCCATCTTCTTTACTCGATGGTACACAAGAAAAAACATAAACAAAACAACAACAACAACAAACAACTGAGAAGATACTGGATTCAATGAACCAAAATTCAGGATACTATCACAAAAACAAATCTGTACTTTCATTTGCCCAGTTAACTTTTTATTTCATATCCATGCAAAGAGGTCTAGAGGCCTAGTGGGTAAGGAGTTGCACTGCAAAACCTACGCAAAGCAGTTTGAAGCTTCTAAAAATTTGCTAAGAGGTCAGCTATGAGTCATTTCTTACTGAATGGCAGAAGTTCATTTTTAGTTATCCACAAGAATATCCTATTTTTACCTATAGAAAGTAAAATGATAGGCTTAGTTTTATGTTCCACCTTTTCATTTGTTACAGTATTTTGTGTTGATTGTTATCTATTTATCCTATTAGGACACCTTTCTACCCACCTCTACACTGCTCTGAGTCCTGGGCAGCTGGCCTTTCTGGACTACATCAACAATTTCTCTTTCCCCTTAGTCTCCACTTAGGATAGGGAATGGAACGTACAAACAGGAGAGTGGGAGGAGCAAAAAAAATCTCCTTCCCTGCCAGTCACAATAGATTAATTTCCTCAATTTACCAGTGTCCATGGCTCCTATGTGAAGAGTTTCTGCATATTGATACTAATTTTTAGTTCTGGCGAACATGCCTACCCTTAAAGTCCCATGTGTTGGAAAGGACTCTCTATTGTTTCAAACACTGGGAAAACAGCAAGGCTCCTTGTTTGTTTTTCTGAATATGTTTGACAGCTTCATAAACTGCCGCTTTATCTTTGTGTATGTCTTCTACTGAGGAGTGGCAGGCAGGTATGACGGCTCCGGGTACTTGTTGTGCTCTTTTTGCCCCACGTGGAGGTTGGCAGAGCAGACTTGAGAGATGAACTGGGGGTTGGGGCCCAGAGTTTGCCAGCATTTGGGCGTGCCGGGATGGTAAGATACTGAAAGGTCACGACATGCCTAGGGTCTTGGGAAATGTAGTGTGAACTGAATGCAGCAGCCTCTGGCTTCTTGAGGAGCGGCAGGCAGGTATGAGGGCTCCAGGCACTTGTGGTGCTCTTTTTGCCCCACGTGGAGGTTGGCAGAGTGGACTTGCCAGATGAACTGGGGGTTGGGGCCCAGAGTTTGCCAGCATTTGGGCATACCAGGATGATAAGATACTTAAGGACCCTTGGGTCTGTGGCCCTCAGGCCAGTTTTTCATTGTTTTTATTCAAACATTCCTCTATGTTGTATAACCGTGGTTTGTCCACTTGCCTTACAGCAGTAACTTGTGCTTGCTGTGAGGCTGAACACTGTGACACTGATGTGTCAAGTGTGTTAATGGTTTGTTACCCAATGTGGACAGTGTGGGCTGGAGCTCCCTGATTAAAGCAAGCTTGGAAGGAGGCGTGGCATCCACTTCTGTAATAGCTTGCCTCCGGAAACCCTATGAACCTGGGGATAGGATGAAAGACACACAAGCGTTGAGGACTCTCCTTCATAGGGTCGCTATGAGTTGCCTGCAACTTGATGGCACTTAACAACAACAACAACAACAACATGTCTTCTACTTCCCAATGAACACTGAATTTATTGGTTTGCTTACACATTCTTCATTCACATTGTGTTTCATACAATCATGCATTATGTTCTATAAAATTAATCACCATTGGACCTTGCCTTTCATTGCTCTACCTTTTCACCCAGATACTTCCTGTTTCCTACCCCCATTCCTTCCATCCATCAAACTGTGCAAACCTGTGGTTTTGCCCCTACCCATCCATAGCCCTCTCCCCCTTGAGTTCCCTACTTTTTACTAGTTGTCATTTTATTTTTACAATAATGGTCTTATGCATTCTTTATCCTTATGAGACTGAGTTAGCTGATTCAGCATAATGTTCTCCAGTCTCTCCCAAGCAGTATTTTTCATAATCGTTGCTCATAAGTGGTGCATAGTATTCCATTGTGTGAATGTACCACAGTTTCTCCATCCATTCAGTTGTGGTTGGACATTTGAACTGTTTCCATGTTTTTTATGATGATGAATAACACTGCTTTGAACATTGGTGTACAGATCTCTGTTTGTGTCTCACTTCTAATTTCCTTGGGGTGTATACCTAGTAGTAGAATAGCTGGGTCATATGGAGTTTCTATGTCAGAGTGGTTGCACTGTTTTGTAATCCTACCAATAGTATATGAGAGTTTCCACCTCTCCACATCCTCTCTAATATCTAATAAATATTGCTTGCTTCCCTACATACTTTTTCCAACTGCTACTAGAGTGAGATGGTATCTCATTGTGGTTTTGATTTGCATCTCTTTTTATTATCAGTGATTTGGAGCATTTCTTCATGTGTCTGTTGGCCACTTGAATGTCTTTCTCTGTGAAAATCTTTCCATGTCTTTTGCCCATTTTGTAAATGAATTAATTATCAGTCTTTTTATTCAAAAAAATATATGTAGGTCCAGGAGTATTCTGTAAACTTTTGTTATGAGACTCTTGTCTGAGACGATAGTGCCAAATATTTGTTCCCAGTCAGTAGCTTTTCTTTTCACCCTGTTGGGAAAAGTTTTTGATGAGCGTAGAGATTTAATCTTTAGAAAGGCCCATTCATCAACTGTATCCTCTTCAGATTGTGCATTTCTGGCTGTATTTGACAGCCTCTTTATACAATAGGAATCTATCTGCCTGTAATTGTACCAGTACCGTGCTGTTTTTTAGCACTGTGTAATAGATTTTGAGGTCAGGGACTGCTATGCCTCTCACTTCATTTTAGTTTTTCAGAAGTTCTTTGCTTATTCAGAGACTCTTTCCTCTCCAGATATACATAACAATTTCCCTTTTGATCTGTTTGAAAAATGAACTTGGTATCTGAATTGGGATTGTGTTGAACAGGTAGATTGCTTTTGGTAGGAATGCCATTTTCACAATACTGAGTCTTCTTATCCATGAACAGGGCACGTTTTTCCATTTATTTGAGTCTTTTATTGTGTCTTGCAGAAATATTGTGTAATTTTCTTTGAACAGGCCTTTTGTTGCTCTAGTTAGATTTATCCCCAAGTATCTCGATTTGTGGTTGGCTATTGTAAATTGTATCACTTTCTTGGTTTCCTTCTCTGTATTTTCTTTGTTACTGTAGAGGAACCCCACTTATTTTTGGATATTGATTTTGTATTCTAAAACAGTACTAAATGGTCTATTAGCTCAACAGGTTTGTGTGGGTGTTTTTTTTCCCTTGGTTTTTTTGTTGTTATTGTTGTTAAGTCCTTGGGCTTTTCTGTGTACACTATCATATCTTCTGCATATAGTGACAGTTTAACTGCCTTAGCAGCATCCCAGAGATCTTTGTATGTTGTATTTTCATTATAATTTGTTTTGAGAATTTTTTAAATTCCATTCTTTATTTATTCTATAACTCAAATATGTGCTAGCAGGGTGTTATTTAGCTTACCCATTGGTGGTTTTATAAGATTTATCCTTTTATGATTAACTTCTAGTTTTATAGTATTGTGGTCTAAGATAAAGGATTCCAGTGTTTGTTTTTTTTTTAAAATTTTTGAGGCTTACTTTGTGAAAAATGTGCCATACGTACTTGAGAAGAAAGTGAATTGAGTTTTACTTGGGTGTGGTACTCAGTTTACATCCACAAGGTTGAAAGGCTGAATGTATAATTTATATCTTCTGCATCTTTGTTAAGTTTCTTTTGAGTTGACTTATCCTTTGGTGAGAATTGTGTGTTAAAGTCTCCTACCACTGTTGTAATGTTGTCTGTGTCTTCGTTTCTATTAAGCATTTAAAAAATATATTTAGCAGGTTTATTATTTGGTACACAGATTTTCACCGATGTTATGTCTTCTTGATCTACTGTTCTTTTAATCTTTATATAGTGCCCTTTCTTATCTTTTGTGGTGATTTTTATTCTGAAGTTTATTTTATCAGAGATTAGTATTACTACTCCTATATTTTTATGGATGCCATTTTCATGGTAAATTTTTTTTCAGCCTTTGATTTTGAGTCTATCTTTCTCTTCATTTCTTAGATATGTCTCTTTTTTTAAAATTATTAAATTTTATTAGTATTAATGAACATTTACAGGGATTTTGGGTTTTCATTCCTTCATTGCTGTACCATTCTCTCTACCCTCTTCCCCAGTTTCTTCTTCTTCCCCCGCCCTCCGAATGTCTGTTTTAATTGTCCAATTGCCACAGTGCTTGTCAAAGCCAGTTCTGATTAATCTCCTTTGTCAGTGTGTCCTTTGCCATTCCCTATCACTCCTCCCTGAGAGAGACTTCACCCTGATTCATAAGGGAAAGGGGATGGCATATTCTCTTAGCTACTTCCTGCTGAAAAGGGACGCTGTGGGTTTCAGGGTGAAGATCTTCTCTCACTACTCTAAAGGGCCCCTTTGGCAGTAGGAAATACATAGACTATTATGGAGATTGATTTTGGAATTTAGATGCAGTGTTATTAATTGTGCTTAGCCGTACATGTTCATATCCTTGAAGATGTATCATGGGGGTGTTGCAACCTAGAAGACACAAATTTAACTAAAAAGTTATAAGTACATGAGTCAAAAAAAAGGAAAAAGAAAAAAAAAAAATCCTTCATTGTTTTACAAACCCTCCCCCAGGTCCCCTCCACCATGTAGCCATCCCTCTAGACTCCTGTGATGACAGAAATACCTAGTCACATATCTCTTTTAAACAGTTTTCTCCCTCCTCTGTTTCAGTGCAGTATACCTTATTGAACCTTTCTTAGATATGTCTCTTGTAGACAATATATTGATAGGCTTTGGTGGTTTATTTTTGTTGGAGTTTTTTTTTTTTCAATTCATTCTGCTACTCCCTTTTCTCTTGGTTAGTGCACTTAGCTCATTCTCATCAAGTGTGGCATGCTAGGTTTTATTGTTTAATAGATCAGAGAGCAGTGCCACCATCTCAAGCAGTATGTGTGTAGGGGGTGGGGGTGACTCAAGTCAACTCTCCCTCTTGCAGAGAGCTAAAAAATTCTATCCCTTGCTTGTAGCTTTATGTCCCAAAGTTTCTCTTTCTGTTTGACTGCTGGGAGGGCCTCACAGCTGAGGAGGCAAGGTTCCCCAAATGGAGAGACCTATATCCCTGGGGAAGCATCAGTCTTGTTTCCCCACAAGCAATGGAGTGTGCTCACTCTGGACGCAGAACCTCTCACCTTTTCCCCTGCAGCTTAATGTCTTCCTTTATCTTCGGATTGGTGTGAGATCATGGCCACCAGCTCAAGCAGCTTGTGTGCCAGGGGTCCCAAGTCAGTCCTCCCTCTCACAAAGAACTGAGAAATTCTTTCCTCTACTTGTCTGTGTCCCAAAGTCTCTTGCCCTGCTTGGCCCCTGGGATTGTCAAGGAAAGGATCTCCAGATGGAGGGACCTATATCCCTGAGGAAGCCTCAGTGCTGTCTCCCCAATATCCTTTATTTTTTTAGCAATTATTATAGCTTTTCCTTCTCTTTCCCTTGCTTTTTAACATCTTACTTTGTCTATTCCACCCAATCCACTATGTTTATCAATTCAGTTACGATAACTAAGCCTTAGAAATATTTCAGAGTGTGGAGATTCTTGGAAAGAGTCTTTTCTTTACAGTCAACTAAAAATCAGCATAGCAAAAATGTATGCATAATGTTGTTCTTGTTATGTGGCGTTGAGTCACCTGCGACTCATAGAGACCCTATGTACAACAGCCCTAAACTCTGCCCTATCCTGTGCCAATCTCACTATCTCTGAGACATCTGCCCCCATTACCCCAGTCACTGAATCAATCCATCTCATCAAGAGTTTTCCTCTTCTGTGCTGTCCCTCCACCCTCCCAAGTATGATGTCCCTCCTTGCAACCAAAGTATGTCAAATGAAGCTTCAGAATCCTTGCCTTTAGGGAGCAGCCTAGCTTCACCCTTTGCAGGACAAATCTGTTCGTTTTCTTAGCCGTCCATGGTATATTCAATACTCTTCGCCAACACCACAGCTCAAAAGCATCAATTCTCTTTCCATCATCCCTAGTCATTGTCCAGCTCTCTGATGCATACAAGTGATTGCAAAGACCATGGCATGTATCAGGCGCACCTTAGTCTCCAGACTGACATCGTTGCACTTTCCCATAGCAATATATGATCTTTTCAATTTAGCCAAAAATGATTACTAGATTCCTAAGAACCTTCAGCACTCTGATGCTCTTATAGTTATCATTATTTAATAAAGTGGATATAAAGTATTTGTGGCAGAAATGTGAGATTTTAAACATTCAGTCAGTATTGGAGACTCACAAAGCTCCTTATTGAGCATGTACAGAATGTCCGATAATGCTCTAACTGTTGGGAACCTGAAGAGGAGCAAAGATTGAGTTTATATACAGAAATTGTGCATGGAAGGTTACACATAGTTTGTTGAGTTTGGCAGTTGAGGTTTCTTCACATTCAGAAGTCATTATTCTTTCTGACTTCTCATGGATGTTCAGGCCACAGACCAGGTGCACAGGGAGTGGTAACTAAGCAGGTCAGCTTTTACTAGAACATAAAACTTAGTAAAATGTTATAGCCAAAATTATTGAGGCATACATTTCTTAAAATGGCTGTTAGAACAAAATGACTTCCCCAATGCTAACATATAAAATGTCTTCTCTAATGTTCAACCCACACACCTTTTCAAACTATATGCAGAGCAGATCACCCAGGAGATTGGTGTCTATGAGGAGGAATGTGGCATCGGGAATGGAGGAAGACTCATCAACAATCTGCTTTATGCAGGTGATGCAAACTTGCTTACCGAAACTGAGGATGAAGAAGATGTGAGGCATTAGCTGAAGAAGGTCAAGGACTGCAGCCTTCAATGTGAATTGAAGCACAATGTCAAGAAAACAATGATTCTCACCACTGGGACAATTGGCAGCAGCATGGTAGATTGTGAAGAGATAGAAATTATTAACAGCTTCAGCTTGCTTGCCTCCACAATCAACACTCTTGAAATCATTGGGAAAGTCTGCTGTCAGAGACCTCTCCAGAGTACTGAAGAGCAACAATATCAGTCTAGAGACTATGGTGTGCCTGATTCAGGCCATAGTCTTTGCAATTGTGTGCTATGCATAGGAGAGTTGTACAGTGACTAGGGATAATAGAAAGAGAAATGATGCCTATGAGCTGTGATGCTGGAGAAGAGGATTAAATATGCCATGGGCTGCTAAGGTTCATTCTGGAGAGGGTGAAACCAGGCTGCTCTTTGGAGGCAAGAATTTTGAAGCTTCATCTGACAGACTTTGGGCATGTTTCAAAGAGGGACCAGTCCTTAGAAAGGGACATCGTGCTTGGAAGGGTGGAGGGATAGCACAAGAGAAGAAGACCCTGGATGAGAATGATTGACTCAGTGACTTGGGTAATATGGGTATGTGTGTCAGAGAAAAGACAATGAAGTTGGTTCAAGATAGAGCAGGGTTCGGAGCTGTTGTGCATAATGTTGCTAGTGACACATAACAAAAACAGCAAATGTTTAACTTAAAAGGTACTACTTCATTCCCTCCTTCTGTGTACATACTCAAACCATTGAGTGAGTATTAGGGCTTTGTAGTTAGGGGTTTGTAATGCTGAGATAAAAACAGAAGTTTGACAGACTTAACTTGAGTTTGAACAAACTTGGTTAAGTGATTAAGGTCACATGGTTGTATCAGGAGGAAGAAGAATAAAATATTAGTGTTCTTGAGATTCCAGTCGGTCTCAAGGTTATTTTTTACTTTTTGTAGAGTATTAATAATAACACTTGACTGATTTGCATAAAAGCAACAGCATTCTCTTAAGGTAGCACACAACCCCTCCTGAGAGACAAAAAGGAGATCTAAAGGTCACCGGTTCTGGACCTACCTTGACTGTGCAGAAGGGAAATGCATACTAAAGGCTGTTAAGATACTTGCACATCTCTTTTGACTAGTGGTATAGTGGAAAGAGCTGCTGATATGTAAATATTGAGACCTAAAAGATTAGGTACTACAGGAATACATTTGGCAACACAGAGACTTGACGGATTAACACATTTTAGCCTCCCCTGGCCACTATAAACATACATTTGAGGGATAAGTTAGACTCAGGCCCATATGATAGGTTCTGTCACTAGTTAACTCTTGATGACATTTAGTGAGACTATCTGTACAAGCTAGCCAAGTGCTGTTAGGGGCAAAAATAGGTTTGGGAGGTATACTGTGGATAGAATAGAGTACATGTAGGCAAACATAAAAGAGTGGCTTAGCACGTAGGGAAAGCTAGCAATCAGAAGCAAGTCCTGGGTGGGTCATGATGAGGAACAGGTGTATTGCTGTGAACATGGAGAACAGACTGAGCAGCAGGACTTTAGTGGAAGCAGATGCGGAGAGGAGCACTAGGACTCTCAAAGGATGATCTTGCAAATCAGTTAATGGTTCGACGGGTTTTGCAACTGTCTCTGCATCATGCAGTTGATGTTGAATGGTGAACTTTAGCTGGAGTGGTGTATGCCCTGAGTTAACAGTTCACTTTGGTGACTCAAGTGCTGCTTTCACTCCTGAGAAATGAATCCACAGGTCTTATTTTGTAATTTTGACTGCAGGGGGAGTAGTTAGGATAACTTAACCACAGTATGTTTCATGCAGGTTGCAAAGTCTATTTTTACATATTAACAAGAACAGAGTTTTCTGGCTGAAAAGTTTGACAAGGGGTAGTTAATGGGATAGGGGTCCGGGTTAACAGTCTTAGAGATATGAGCCATCACCTTCTGAAGCTGGAGTAATTGTTCTGAGAAGTGAAAGCTGTCTGGCTCTTTAAGATTGGTGAGGAGCTTGGGCAAGATTAGGGGTGGCCTTTCAAACAGTATTTCAAAAGGAGAGAATTTATCACAATAAGGTGTGTACCATGTACATAGACGGTCTAAGAGGAGCATTTCTGTCTACACTGTCTGGGTTTCTTGACATAGATTTACTAGGGTGGTTTTAAGGGTTTGTTTTGTGTTTTTCTTTTCACTTGTCCTGAATGCTGAGGCTGTATGCAGTTTCCAGGTGATACAGAAAACTTTGCAGAGAGTTTGAGATATTTTATACACAAAAGTTGGGCCCATTATCTGAGCCAATAGACAGTGGCAACTCATTCTGGGAAACTATTTCCCATAAAAGAAGTTTTACAATTTTTTTTTATCCATCTTGGTGTGCATAGTGAGAGTTTCAATTCACTCAGAAATGGCTACACGAATACAAGAAGATATTTATAACTGAGGAGTTCTGGCCTGGATTCAGTAAAATGTACTTGTATATATTTTGTGAGAGCTGTGTTCCAGAACCTGGTTCCAGCTAAACTGGTATTGATCAGGTGAGTATTATGATGCAGGTTAAGAACAAATTGTCTAGCTATGTTGTTGTTGTTGTTATGTGCCGTCGAGTCGTTTTCGACTCATAGCAACCCTATGCACAACAGCCCTAAACCCTGCCCTATCCTGCGCCAACCGCACTGCCTTTGACACACCCATCCCAATTACCCCAGTCACCGAATCAATCCATCTCATATAGGGTCTTCCCCTCCTGTGCTGTCCCTCCACCCTCCCAAGCATGATGTTCCTCTCCAAGGACCCGTCCCTCCTGGCAACATGTCCAAAGTATGTC
>NW_006400115.1:1279953-1290415 GCF_000299155.1 Elephantulus edwardii
CACTTACTTCCCAGCTCTACCCTCCACCAGGATAACCCTTCACATCTCCCAAGTCCCTTCAGAAAATATCTTCCATTGTCCAACCCATGATCTGACAGCTTGTATCTTAAGCTTTCTTGGCTTCTGTGATTCCAAACACATCAACTGCTGACATTTTTTCTTTTGACCAGTGTCACTTAAGTTTAGTTGTACTGTCTCCAAGGGAAGGTGATGTGTCCTGTAGAACTCCTGTGTAGATTATGTTTTCCTTTCTGGCCCAAGGGCCAGCTGACTTCCCCCTGTGCGCAGCTTCCAGGCCTCCCTTCCGCCCAGGAGCACGTTCTCTCTGTCCCCAGCACCTCTTCCCGCTTTGGGAATAATATCCTTGAATCTGGCAGAACTCACCATCCTTTGACTAAGAGTTTTTTCTTGTTTTGGAAAGTCTTTTTAAGCTTTTTTCCCTTCCTTTTTTCTCTTTAAGCTTTTGAATATTCAAGGGCTGTCTGGCAGGATGGGACTGAAAGGATTGGGGTGGGTTGTATGGTCGCAGAGCTGAGAGCAGTTTGTCAGCCCTACATGTCTGTCAGTAGATTTCCTTTTGCCACAGGTTTTTCTGTGGTTTGGTGTCCTCAACAGTAAATTAATACTGCCTTTGATGGCAGCCACAGAGCTCATAAGATGTTTAAAATTTCAGAAACATTTTTGACAGTTTTTCTAACGGCTGTGAAGAGCGTTTGTTTTTAGAAGTATTTTATGTACATGCACAGTTGTAAAGGTATAATGATTATCAATATAGACATTTACAGTCTTACTTTCAGCTTTAGCATTCCTGAAAACATATGGTTCATTCAAATACACCAGCTGCTTCATGGGAGAAGGCTGGGAAATCTTCCGTGCGATTAAACTGCTTCTGAAAAGCCACTGTCACTTGATATTACACAACAACAACTTTCGGTTTATTGAAATGTGGATTACAGCAGTAAGTTCAGCCTTCTGCACTCATATTCCTGGGGTAAACTTTCAGCTCATAGGAAAGTGTTGGTTGTATAGCTCTAGTCTTGCAAGTTCTTTCATTCATAAAGCTACTGCAATCAGTGAACAGGGTTTCTACTTGTTTACAGTTGTGCTCCTCTGTGTCTTCAGAATCTGGGAGCTGGCATTAGAGTTCTGGTGGTAGTGAACATGTTGCGTGGATTTCCTAGTAACAGGCTTTGATATTGAGCAAGTTGAGTGTTGGTCAGCCACTTACCCCCTGCTCTAAATAGGAGGGTCTTGATGGTATGCTGGGTTGTTATGCTGAGATCTTGCCCTAAGGTGAGCTTATCAGCTTCTTTCACTAACAATGCAGTGTTGACTATAGACAAGCAGGCCAGTCTTGTACAACTGGGTTTAATCACTTTGAGATGTAAGCGACCGGGCACGATCAGGGTCTTAAGGTCTGCATCAGCACTATTTTCACTACCCTGGAAAGCTCTTGGACAAAGAGGCAAAAGGGTCTCATACATCAAGTAGTGCTAGTGCTACTGACTAATTTTTGCCTCAGGGTAACGAAAGCATCACCCTAAGTCAGTGGATGATTTGAATGTGCTGTTGTTGCTTAAAGTGGCTTTTCCACTTCCACAAATCCTGATATCTAGAGTCTGCAATACCCTGCCACCCTGAGGAACTCTCGGAGCTCTTTTTCAGTGATTGGCACTGGTCTGCAGGATAACATTCATTAGGTTTCTTGTCAGTTGCTGCGTAGTTTGGGAGTGTTTAAAGGTTAGGAAGGTAACTGTTTGCTGACTGTTTGACCTTTTGAGAGACACATTTTAGTTGTTTTGTTTTTTCTTATCATAAGTAGAGCAGTTTGTGTGAGCCTCTAAGGCAGTTGACATTAGTGTCTACAGCAAGGTGCAGGTCATCAATATACTGCAGAAGAGTTCTGAAAGCTGACCAGCATTCATACCAGAAAAACCCTCAAGCTTCTGGAGATTTTCATGGATGTCTACAGCTGACTGAGACACAAAGGCAAGGTTAAGGGCCCTAGTGTTCTCTGGAGCCATTGGATCAAAAAGGGAGTATACACATGAAAAGCTTTACAAAATCTCTCCAAAAATGCCCCTCGGGATTCTTTAACCCTGCAGTACTTTAGGAATTTTGTTTAAGTTGGTAGCTTTATGAGAAGTTGCTTCGACAGTAAAGCTTAGAGGTAAGCATCCTATGACCAGGACCCTGCAGTGATGTTGTGGTCCCACTCAGGATGGTTAATTAGAATGATTTTTTGCAATTGGCCACATTTTTCCTGAGTGGTTCTTGGGAGATTTTTCAGGGTAACTTTTCCAGCAGAAGAGAGGATACATTCATGTTTAGAGAGGATTCAGAAGTATCCTGGTCAAGTAGGGTAGGTGGGGACTTAGAGGGGCCCCTAGTTAGGAGCTATTGTTGTTGTTGTCGTTATGTGCCGTCAAGTCACTTGCGACTCATAGAACCTCTATGAATAAGAGCCCTCAAGCCTGCTTTATCCTGTGCCAAATTCCTTGTCTCTGACACACCTACTCCCACTACCCCAATCACTGAATTGATCCATCTCATCGAGGACCTTTCTCTCCTGCACTGTCCCTCCACTCTCCCAAACATGATGTCCCTCTCCAAGGACTGGTCACATGCCCAAAGTATGTCAGATGAAGCTTCAGAATCCTTGACTCCAAGGAGCACTCTGCTTCACCCTCTCTAGGACAAACCTATTTGTTCTCCTAGCAGTCCATGGTATGTATAGTCAACACTCTTCTCCAGCATCATAGTTCAAAAGCATCAATTACCTCTTTTTCTCATCCCTAGTCATTGTCCAGATCTCCAATGCATAGTACGCAATTGCAAAGACTATAACCTGGATCAGGCGCACCTTAGTCTCCACCTTGGTGTCATTGCTCTTCAGAGTCCCTGACAACTGACTTTCCCAATGCAATTCGTCTCCTGATTTCTGGCTGCTGGTACCAAGAATGTTGACTGTTGAGCCAAGCAAACTAAAACTGTTCACTATCTTAATCTTTTCACCATCCATACTGATGCTGCCAATTGGCCCAGTGGTGAGAATCTGTTTTCTTGATGCTGAGCTTAAATCCATATTGAAGGCTTCAGTCCCTGACCTTCTGCAGCAAGCGCTGCAGGTTCTCCTCAGTTTCAGCAAGGAGGATTGTGTCATCTGCATAGCACAGGTTGTTGATGAATCTTCCACCAGTCCTGATGCCACAGAGAGTAGGGTGGTTTCTTCCAGATTTTCCCTCCCTTCTAGTTTGTCTTTTGTCCCACCTGGAGAGGAAGCAACCTCATAATGTCCTGAGGATAAGGACCTCAAGTAACATTGGAAGAGACCAGGGCTTTATTCTGGGTTTGTTTTTCACCCCAGACACACAGAATCAGAGTCTACATGTCAACAAGATCCCCAGGTAATTAGACTTTCAGATTCTTCTAGCTGGAATTTCATTAAAGTGTAAGTTCTGACTTGGTTTATTGAGTGGAAAGGGAAGTTCTCAGCAGGGAGACAGAGCAAGAATGAGTTGATCGAAAGTTCTAGAAGTCCCTCTTGCCTACAGAAGCTCTAAGACTGCTTCCAGAGCCTTATTCTTCTTGTAGTGCTACTGATTGCCCTTTGTCCCCACCTCTCTGGGCAGGTACAACAAAACCTGAACAGCTCTACCCTGCCCAGAGGGCAAGGGAAGAGCATTGATCTGTAGCTACAAGGAGAAGAGAATAATGAGAGAAGATGCCTGATGAAGGCCAGAAGGCTCTTACACAACATCCTCTGTATTCCCAGTTCTTGTTCTAGAATTGTTGTTGTTGTTAAGTGCTGTCAAGTCGCAGGCGACTTGACCCTATGAAGGAGAGTCCTCAACGCTTGGGTGCCTTTCATCCTCCCTCCAGGTTCATAGGATTTCCGGAGGCAAGCTATTATGGAAGTGGATGCCACTCCTCCTTCCAAGCTTGTTTTAATCGGGGAGCTCCACCCCACTCTCTGTCTGCATTAGATAGCCAACCATTAATGCATTTGACACATCAGTGTCACAGTGTTCAGCCTCACAGCAACCACAAGTGACCGCGGTACAGAAACTTGTACACTAGGGCTATATGACCTAGAGGAATGTCCGAACAAAAACAATGAAAGACAAGCCCAAGGGCCGCGGATTAAAAGTCACCCACCTTTGGATTGGTAGCATTGCTTTCTGTCCACTGAGCCAGCTGATCTCTCTCTCTATGTTGATATTATTGTTGTTAAGTGCTGTAGAGTCACAGGCAACTCATGGTGACCCTATGAAGGAGAGTCCTCACTGGAACTTGGGTCCATTTTGGCTAAGGAGCACCTGTATAAATCCTGTGCCTGGTAAACCTCTATAGGGGAGGTGAGTCTCCATTATGCCATATAATGTGACCATGTAACTGCAGGTTAGGGCCCAACCACACTGAATAACTTGGAATTTCCTTGCTGTGGAGCCATACAGACCACCTACAGCAGGCAGCAGCTGGTTACATGCACACACACAATGCCTCAGCCAAGTACTCAGAGGTTATTACTTTCTCTCCCAGGAAAATAAATACAATAAAAGACAGGGAAAAGAAAAAAAGACAAGACACCAGAAACCTGGGTAAACCAGACCAGAAACCAGAGACTAACTGACCACTAGTGTCCGAGTTATGGCCAGTAGTCACAATCAGTTCATGTCTGAACTAATTTGACCATTACGGGAACCAAAATTACAGACTATTACAAAAACCAGAATTACAGAGAGTCAGACTCACCAGACTTGATCCTGATAAAGGTTTGCTGAGCCGAAGAAAGAGTACTGGACATCATCTCAGTTACAGCCATCAAAGCTACAGAAAAAGGAGGCCCTGTAATGTCACGGATGATGCCTTTCCCCTTCTTTTCCTGAAACTACAGCTAGGACTGAGCGAGTCCCAGCCACTTGGCACAGAAACTAGAAAATGAGTTGAGTATCTCTCTGGGACCCCCAAATGTTATGGCAGAAATGTGAGATTTTAAACACTCAGCCAATATTAGAGATCAACAAAGTTCTTTATTGAATGCTGTCTGAATGTTAGCTAATGCTCAAACCATTCTGACCTCAAAGGGAAGCAAATATCAGGTTTATATACAGAGATTGTGAATGAGGGGAGGGATTACACAAAGTTTGTTGAGGTTGGCAGTTGAGATTTCTTCACATTCAGGAATTATTGTTGTTTCTGACTTCTTATGGGGGTCCAGGCCCTAGGCCAGGTGCACAGGGAGTGGTAACCAAGCTGGGTCAGCTTGTACTAGAACATACAGATTAGTAAAACATGTTATTGCCAAAATTATTGAGTAATATATTTTTTAAGATGTCAGTCAGAACAAAATCACTTTCCTAATGCTGACATATAAAATGGCTTCTCTAATGCTTAACAAACTACTCTAATGCTTCTCTAGCTGCTATAACATAATAATTTGGAAATGTTACCTGTAAATCTATAATCTCATGAAAATATTTAGCCCAAATGTGTCAGACAAATGTGCATTTATTGTATAGTTCATACAGTAGAACCATTAAGAAGGAATGTAGTATCTACTAAAACATGCTCAAATGTCAGTATTTTATTATTGAGATGATTATGAGCCAGAGTTTGTCAGATTAGATTTTCAAGATGGAATCTAATCTGTAAGGTGTTTATGAATGTCCTATGAAGGAGAGTCCTCACTGGAACTTGGGTCCATTTTGGCTAAGGAGCACCTGTATAAATCCTACACCTGTGTGTGTGGGGGAAACAGAAAGGAAACAACAGTGGGTGGCATATGCTGAACCTGGTGATGCAGGTCATCACACTCGAAACTCTGGCTGGCCCTTCAGATTGTCCTGAGTTAGACCAAAATAGCTTGATTTTTTTTTAACTACATAAACTAACCATTGGCTGTGGGCTAGTCGAGAAAGAGATATGATCTTGGGCAAGGTAGCTCTTTGCAGCTTAGACAGCTGTACAGCTCGAGTAGTTTCTGACAGCTAACAACTGAAGGCTTTCTGCCTATGGTATCTCCAATAACTGGGACACCAAGTTCTGCCTGAGGCAAGTCTAAACTGTCCATCACAGTATCCTTTACTGAGCCAGGCCACCATTCATATTTGAAGCAGCATCATGATAGATGATGAAGAGATTAAGATTGACAGCTTCAGTTTGCTTGGCTCTACAGTCAACAGTCTTGGTACCAGCAGCCAGGAAATTAAAAGATTAATTGTATTGGGAAAGTCTGTCTGCTATCAGAGACCTCTCCAAAGTACTGAAGAGCAAGGTATGCCTTATTACCGGAGACTAAGGTGAGCCTGATACATGCCATGGTCTTTGAAATTACTTGCTATGCATCAGAGAGCTGGACAATGACTAGGAATAATGGAAGGAGAGTTGATGCCTTTGAGCTATGGCACTGGAGAAGAGTATTGAATATACCATAGACTGCTAGGAGAACAACCAAATTCGTCCTGGAGAAGGTGAAGCCAGGCTACTCCTTGGAGGCAAGGATTCTGAAGTTCTATCTGACATATTTTGGACCTATTGCAAGGCGGGATCAGTCCTTGGAGAGGGGCCTCATGCTTGGGAGGGTGGAGGAACAGTGCAGGAGAGGAAGACCCTTGATTTATTCAGTCACTGGTGTAATAAGGCTAGGTGTGTCCGAGACATAGATTGCAAGGGATAGAGCAGGGTTTAGGGCTATTGTACATAGGGTCACTATGAGTCGCAGGTGACTCGACGGGCACATAACCACCACAACAAAAACAACATGTATTGTTCTTGGTGTCAGGTGAGACCTTGGCAGTGTGACCATAGTCTCCTTCCTATTCCCATTTTTTCCAGTTAACGTCTAATCATTTATCTATGACAGGGAACTGAGGGTCCATGGAGAAGTCAGACCAGGTGCATAGATCTATGTAACCCAGTTGGTGTTGTTGTGTACTGTCGAGTCTAAGCTGAACCACAGCTGACCTTCCAGTAGGTTTTCAGAGGAGGTTAATCACATGGGAGGAGATTACCCATTCTTCTCCCATGGAGAAGCTGGTGGCCTCGAACCACGTGCCTTCGGGATTGCAGCGCAGTTTCTTGCCATTAGGCTAATTCAATTAGGCAGAGAAAATCCCACACCGAGAGCTTTAGGAATCACCAACATTGAGGGAGTCTGCCATGGCAAAGATCCAGAAAGTTATTAAAGTGAGACCTCTTTTATCCCCATCTCTAAGTGTGAAGGAGTGAGATTAGAGTTCTACTAAAAACAAGTAGTAGTGATCTGAGCTCCTTTTTGAAAGCACATGGCCCAGGTGAAGGTTGAGGGTTGAACAGCTGTGTATTTCCTCCAGTACATGAGCTGGACAAGCTGGCTGTGGCTAAAGTTCCAGTGACACTTTGGACAGCTTGCCAGTACCTGGATGTTTTTACTAGTCGAATGTTCTCCTCATTAAGATCTCTTCCCCTAACCAGTTTCTGACAAATAAAAATAACTTGTTGGCCAATAAAGTTGAATAGGCCTCAGTACCAATTTCAACACAACTTTTGTGTGGATAAGAATGAATGGATGGGATCGATATTGTGGGTGGGGAGCAGAAACACCTTCTTGATCTTGGCACAATTAATTGCAGTGTGCAAGGTACAGAGGGAAGGATTATACTTCAGAAACAGGACTACCAGCTTCAGCCAAGGAGAGGTTTAGTGGGAAGGTGGTCTGCATTTCAAGAAATTTAATAGAAAGGGCAGAGTATCAGGGAATTCTAGCAGGATGTCTCTCCAAAACAGGAAACACATTTAGGAGGAATCCAGAAATTGGCAAAATTCAGCAATCAGAGGGAGCTAATCATTAGACATGGTCAAGCCTTTAGTCTTGTTAACAGGACAGAGCAGGGTAAATTCTTAGATGAATGAGTTCCTAGTAGAAGTCTATGCAGAGGCATCATGGATATAGTTTTAATGAGGGAACTGTTTACAGAGAAGTGGGTCGGGTTGAGGGACCACTCAAGATGTGGCGTACTAATTAATACAAGCAGGAGTGTAAAACCTTTACTATCCTTAAGTCTCAAAAGACAGGAGGAACAGATGTTATTAGAACCTCAGGGAATTGCAACTGTGGATGTGGGTAGAGGAAAGAAGCTCTGTCTCCTCTGCCAAACCCTGCTCCAGTGAGGAAAGTACAGAAAAAGGGAGTGGAATCAGTACTCTGACCCCTTGATCCCCTGACCTATGACTCTTCCTTCTTTCCCAATTTCTTCTGCTGTTTCCCATTGGCTGAAGGAAGCTAGGAGAGAGATGCAGTCCACAGAGGCAACCTTTAGAAAAAAGACCAAGGAAGAAAAGGCAGAGGATAAAATTGAGAATAAACCAGCTGAGTCTGTTACTTGAACAGACTGGGGCTCAATAGACCAATCTCTACAGCCGAAGTATAAGTCCAAATTGAGCCTAGCAACTCCTGGGGCATGGTGCACCTACTCAGATGTGACACCTCATTGTTTAATATTTAGGTGACTTCAGCTAAAAGGAGGGAATTCAACAACAAAAAGTGGTTCAAAAGAACTATATCTGTAAATAGTTTTTATTAGTCCTGCTGCTCTGGTGGCATAGTCCCTACGGCATTGCCCTATTAATCAAAAGGCCACATTTCTGAGGAACTTTGAATCCACCAGTGGCTCTATGGGAGAAAGACGGACATCTGTGTAATTTATAGGCTGGGAGAATCAGCTGGATGGTTAGCTACAAGTAATTTCTGACTTGACAGCAATGGGTCATTAACTCATAGCTGCCCAATGATTTTGTAACTACCTAACATGGGAGGGACTGGAGAACATTATGCTAAGTGAGCTAATTCAGTCTTATATAGACAAATACTGTATAAAACAGTTACTGTAGAATGTGTCTGAGGATCCAAGGAGAGGAGGGGAGGCTTAAGAATGTTCTTGTTGCTGTGTTGTTGTTGTTGATTGCCTTCAAGTCAAACACAACTCACAACGACCCTATGAACAAAAGGCCTGAAGCCCCCTGTACAACTGTTGACATTTATTAAAGTTAGAGTTTCCAGAGACATGTCATTTAGGAAGTGGATACCACTCCTGCTTCCAAACCTGTCATAGTATGTTATGTGCCATTTAGTCACCTGTGAGGTATAGCGACCCTATGTACAAAAGCTCTGAACCCTTCCCTGTCCTGAGCCAGTCTCACTAATTCTGACACACCAACCCTCATTGCCCCAATTACTGTATCAATCCATCTCATCTGGGGTCTCCCTCTTCTGCATTGTCCGTCCACCCTTCTGAACATGTCCTTCTCCAAGGACTGATCTCTCCTGACCATGTGCCCAAAATAAGTGAGGCGGAGCTTCAAAATCCTAGCCTCCAAGGAGAAACTTGGTTTCATCCTCTCCAAGACAGTCCTATTTGTATTCTTGGCAGTTCAAGACTCTTCTCCAGAACCACAACTTGAAGACATCTTTTCTTCTTCTGTCATCCTTAATCATTGTCCAACTCTCTGAAGCATAACAAGTAACTGAGAAGACCATGGCCTGGATTATGTGCACCTTTGTCTCTAGACTGACATTATTGCACTTCAGTACTCTGGAGCATATTTTCCCAATGCAATTCGTCTTTTGATTTCTTGACTGCTTGTGTTAAGAGAGTTGATTGTGGATCCAAGCAAGCGGTAATTGTTAACAACCTCAATCTCTTCTCCATATAATATGGTGCTGCCAATTGGTCCAGTGGTGAGAATCTTGGTCTTCTTGATGTTGAGCTTCAATCCATATTGAAGACTACAGTCCTTGACATTTTGCAGCAAGTGCTTCAGGTCTTCTTTAGTTTCAGCAAGCAAGGTTGTATCATCTGCATATTGGAGGTTGTTAATAGAGTCTACCTCCAATCTTGATGCCGCACTCCTCCTCATAAAGCCCTGATTCCTGAATGATCTTTTCTGCATACAGATTGGAAAGGTACATGCACACCCATGTTTATTACAGCTTTGTTCACAATAGCAAAGAGTTGGAAACAACCTAAGTGCCCATCAAAAAACGAATGGATAGAGAAGCTCTAGTATATTCACGCAATGGACTACTATGCTGCATTGAAAACCAAAGAACTCATGAAATATTATACAAAATGGATGGCCCTGGAAGACATTATCCTTAGTGAAATATCTTAGTCACAAAAGGACAAATATTGCATAGTACCACTGTTGTAAAAGGGGACTGACATCATGGTTGAGGGGAGACTGAGAAAGAGGGAATAAATAATGTATACTGCATTGAAACATATGAGAGAGAGAACTATTTAAAAGGGATATATGATTAGGTATTATTATCATGACAGGAGTCCAGAATGAAGGCTGCATAGTGGAATGGACTTGGGTAGAGGGATTGTATAACAATGAAAAAATTTTTCTTTTACTTTTCAAAAAGAAGAGTAAATTAGGGGGGAGGGGTAGGTAAGGAGAAAAATGCAACAATGAATGA
>NW_006400115.1:1297902-1300507 GCF_000299155.1 Elephantulus edwardii
AAAATAAACTAAATTAAATAAAAAAATAAAAAATATACATGGGCCAAAAATTAAAAGCAATAATATTCTAACTAGAGGTTTTAACAGTGGCAGAAACCAAGTTACAGAGGGAAGATAGTTCTTAAAATAAAAGGCTTATTGGCTGGCGCTTTGCCTATTATAAGAGTTAGGAACCACAAGGTGTAGAGGCACAACTATGTCATTTATTGTTCTTAAGTCCTGGACCAACTTCCATTTACCATCAGTTTGTTCTACAGCCAGGAAGTCCACATGCAAGGCAGAAAGTGAGTAAAGAACTGCTTATGAGTTTTTCTGTCAATTCCAACAACTAAGGGAGAGTGGACCTGAGAAGGCTTGTAGGACCAAATAAGAGGCTCCTGTGTCTATGAGAAAATTAATAGACTTACCAGCAATGTCAGTGCTTACCCACGGCTCTTCCGGGAGGACTTGAATTGTTGAAGTGTCCTACTTTGTTGCCACCTGGGAGCCAGGACCTCATCAGTCCTTTGTGAATTCGGCCATGAGGACCTGATGTGGGCAGCCCTTTGCAAGTGCCCTTCAGATCTGCACTTAAAGCAAGTGAGTGGGAGCTTCCTCTCTACCCACTTGCCTACCTGTGGTTCTCACTTGTGACACTAAAGTGGCCCAACTTTCCACAATGGAAATAATTCTGACTTCCTTTATTACCTTTGGGTGACATTGAGCGTTTATTAGTAAGACTTCCTTTTCCTGACACAAGCCCTAAATTGACAGCTAGAGCTGCCCCAATAATTTTAGCCATTCTCTGGTCTTTTCTCTCTCCCTCTAGATCTCAGTTGTTAAAAGATGGAAAAATTTAAACAAATTTACAAAAAATAATTTTGAACAATACAGTATTTTACATTTAAGGCTATTAATATTATCATATGATTGTATGAATAACTTTCAATCCAAAGAGATACATGTTCCAATGCAGTTCCTAGTTTTCATAAATGTTTTTGGTAAGAAAAAGACTGTAAATGTGGATACAGTTCCACTATTCCTCCTCCATGCCATGATATAGTGTTATTAGCATGAACAGTTATAAATCCATTGCCTTCCTTACACTAACTTAAATTTTTGGTGTTTCTATGCTGACGAGTGGAACCAACAAAGCTCCAATCAATGGCACATCCATAGGAAGTATTAATTAAAACTCGTCTTTGCTTTATTTGACATTGTCTCCAATTTATCCATTCTCCAAGAAAGATAAAGGAAGCAACTGACAGGAGGGAATATCAGGACAACCTGAAGTTATATTACTGATGTCTCCACGAAAAAACTATAGGGAGTATTAGAAATATATGTCCAATAGCTGGTATTATCTGTCATTCCGCAACTTTGTCCTCGTCAAAGTGTGGTCTCTTTGATTCATCTCGGGGTTTCACGTTTCAGGATGGCCCCCACAGTGCTTCTGAGCCTGTAGAGATATGAGCAAATCCTTGACCTCATCTAATAACAAATCCCTTTTTCCACTCATTAGTTAGAGGTTCCCTATAACATATAGGCTGATTTAATTCTTTAGATGATTGTAATATCCAGTGTCTTTCAGCTGGAGTTTCTCCTTTTTCATTAACATTTAAAAAATTTAAAGTAAATAAGGCTTTTTTGTATAATAGTTCCAGAAGATGATATCCCATCTCCCCCCTTGTGTTTTTCCAACATAGTTTGTAAAGTCAAATTAACCCTTTCTATTATAGCTTGCCTTTGTGGGTTATATGGAATGCCAGTAATATGATTAATGTTCCTTTTTTTAAAGAAACTCTTGTGTTTTCTTAGAATTATAATCTGAAGCATTAGTTTCAATTATACATTGAATTATTATACTGTGATTGTTCTCCTGACAAAGCAGTGGCACATTGAAAGCCTGAAAAAAGTATCAATAGTATGGTGAACATACTGTAATTTCCCAAATGATGGAATATGAGTAACATCCATTTGCCATAATACATTTCATCTGTCACCTCTAGGATTGACTTCTTTTTTCATAAGGTGGTACATTAATGGGACAACACTGAGGACATCTGTGTATAATTTCTCGAGCTTGTTGCTGTGTAATTCCAATTTTTTTCATCATTCCACTGACATTTAAAATAGTATGGAGATAAAAATCTCCACTAGCGTTGACATTTCCCACTAGAAACAGATATAGAAATGTTTGGAACAATATGTCAACAGAGAACTGCCAGATGAGTAGGCTGGATTTAGAAGAGGTCACAGTACTAGGGATATTATAGCTAATGTAAGATGGATCTTGGCAGAAAGCAAAGAATACCAGAAGAATGTCTGTCTGTGTTTCATTGACTATGCAAAGGCTTTTGACTGTGTGGATCACAACAAGCTGTGGCTGACTCTGAGAAGAATGGTAATCTCAGAACATTTGATAGTGCTAATGTGAAACCTATACTTGGACCAAGAGGCAGTCGTCAGAACAGAGCAGGGAGACACTGGATGGTTCAAAATCAAGAAAGGGGTCTGTCAGGGATGCATTTTGTCTCCATACCTTTTCAATCTGTATGCAGAACAGATCATCCAAGACACTGGGCTGTATGAGGAGGAATGTGGCATCAGGATTGGTGGAAGAATT
>NW_006400115.1:1300703-1305167 GCF_000299155.1 Elephantulus edwardii
AAGGTATGAGGACAGGATGCATCCCTGATGCACTCTTTGTCTGATTTTGAAACATGCAGTGTTTCATTGCTCTGTTCTGAAGACTGCTTCTTGGTACAAGTATGTATAAGCAAAATCAAATGTTCTGAGATTCCCATTTTCCTCAAAGTTAGCCACAATTTACTGTGATCTACACAGTCAAATGTCTTTGCATAGTCAATGAAACACAGATAAACATTCTTCTGGTACTCTTTGCTTTCTGCCAAGATCCATCTGACATTGGCAATAATGTCCCTTGTGACACAACGTCTTCTAAACCCAGCTTGTATTTCTGGTAGTTCTCTGTCAATGCACTCTTCAAGTCTTTCCTGGATAATCTTCAGCAGGATTTTGCTAGTTTGTGATATTGTTCAATAATTTTCACACTCTGTCGGGTCACATTTTTTTGGAATGGGAATAAATATGGATCTTCTAGTCAGTTGGCCAAATACTTGTTGTCTAGATTTCTTGGCACAAGTTGGTGAGCACATCGTTTTGTTGAAATACGTCAATTGGTATTCCATCAATTCCAGGGGCTTTCTTTTTTGCCAAGTGCTTAGAGCAGCCTTTATCACCATTGCCTCTTGCTCATATGTTGTTTCTTGAAATTCTTCTGTGTCAGCCACTTCTTTTTGGTACAATGATTCTGTATACGCCTTCCATCTTCTTTTAATGCTTCCGGAATCATTCAGTATTCTGCCCATAGCATTGCAACTTGCAACTTGAATTTATTCTTTAGTCCTTCAGTTTAAGAAATGCTGATTGAGTTCAGTCCTTTCGATTTTGTGACTCCAGTTCCTTGCACTTTCATTATAATATTTTGCCTTGTCTTCCCCAGATGCCCTTTGACATTTTCTATTCAGCTCTTAACCTGTTATCTGGAGCATGCTGAAGGCGCTCAATTAACAGGCTCTTGACTTTAACCCTGGGAGTGGTACACCCAGTGGTCCTGTGTTTATATCACTGCTTATCGCTACTTTGACCATCAATAGTGCCACAGCAGGAGAAGCTAATCAGGTTTTGTAAGCATTTGTTTCTTCACCGTATTTCCTATATGAATGAGGCTCTTCTCGCTATCCTATATTCATCTCCCAATCCAATCCGGAAATCAAGTTATGCAATTCTAACCTTTTCTGTTATCTCCCCAGTTGTCATTATAAGAGCAGCAATAGACCTCTTCACGAGATAGAATGCCCAAGCAACTGCACTGAATAATCTTTCTACCCTTACCATCATTGGATCATTCTCCTCCCAAAAAACACTGGCGGGCCTACACCAGAGACTTTCCCCTCTTTGAATTCATTTAAAAGAAAAAGGGAGGATAGGTTGGGGAATGTTGGGGAAGAAGAGAATGCCAGGACAGATCACCCAGCTCTAGATAAGTGCAAGCCCTCCAATGGCCTTTAATATCGGATAGAGAAAGCTCTCGTGTGTTTGGCCATACCAGCTTGAGAAAACTCGCCACCTGGGAACATGGCTGCTGCATCTGTTGAGCTGGGAGTAGTCCGCAAGAGGCTGAGGTTCTCCTAGCCAATCTGCATGTCCCACATCTACAAGCCCACTCTATATTGTCTTCCTCTTTACTTGTTTGTATATAAGTGTGCTGCAGCCCCCAATAAAGTTGAGCTGGATTGACTTTCTGAATGGCTCCTGGAGTGGTTTGTATCCATTGTGCTTACCCCATCAAGATGTTGCTGTTCATTGCCAGTGAACAGACAGTGACAGATCTATATGTCTGTCATTGTACCAGTACCAAGCTGTCTTGACCACCAAGGCGGTATTATAGGTTTGAAATCAGGGAGTGAGATGACTCCTACTTTGTTTCTCTTTTTAAGGAGTGCTTTGCTTATTTGAGCTTCTTCCATTAAAAATATAATTGGAGATTGCCTTTTCCATATCCTTGAAGAATGGTATTGCTATTTGTATTGGGATTGCAATGAATTTGTAGGATGGCTTTAGTAGGATGGTCATTTTCACAATATTGAGCCTTCCTATCCATGAGGAAGGTATAGTCTTCCATTTTTCCAGGTCTCCTTTTGTTTCTTGTAGTAATGTTCTGTAATTTTCTTTTAATAGATCAAAGGATCTAGTTGGCTTTACTCTCAAGTCATTAATCTTGTGGTTAGTTGTTGTGATAGGTATTGTTTTTCTTAGCTCCAGTTCTGGATTCTCTTTGTCACAGTAAAGAAATCCAATTTATTTTTTGTTCGTTGATCTTGTATCCTGCCACTTTACTGAATTGGTCAACTATGTCCAATAGTTTTGTAGCTGAGTCTTTCTGGTTTTCTAAGTATACTATCATATCATCTACATATAGAGATAATTTTACCTCCACCTTGCCAATTTGGACACCTCTTATTTCCTTCTCTTGTCTTATTGCTATTGCTAAGACTTCCAAAACAATATTGAATAAAAGAGGTGATAGTGGGCATCCTCTCCTAGTTCCTGTTCTTCAAGAGTGTACCTTTAACCTTTCTTTATTGAAAATAACGTTGGCTCTCAGGTTTCTGTATATATTTTTACTATGTTGAGGAAATTCCCTTCTCTTCCTGTTTTGTTGAGTGTTTTAATCAGGAAATGGTGTTGAATTTTGTCAAAGGCCTTTTTTGCATCAATTGATAGGATCATACGGTTCTTATTCTTTGTTTTGTTAGTGTGATAAATTAATTACATTGATTGTTTTTTCTTATGTTGAACCATCCTAGCATACCTGTTATGAATCCCACTGGGTAACGGTGAATTATTTTTTTGATATATCATTGGATTCCATTGGCCAGGATTTTATCCAGGATTTTTGCATCTATGTTCATGAGAAATATTGGCCTATAGTTTTCTATTTTGGTGTTTTTTGTTTGTTTGTTTTTGTTTGTTTTTTTCTTTTAATCAAGGATATGTTTGCTTCATAGAATGAATCTGGGAGAATTCCATCTTGTTGTAGACTGAGGGTAAAGTATTTTTGTACATATTAATAATGAGACAAAACACCAAGACTGTAGGAGAAGAAGAGAGGTAAAGCAGGAGGTGAACAGTTCTCAAACAACTGAAGCAAACTGAAGCGCTGATTCCAGCTTCCCTGTCTTTATTGAATTCTCTAAAGAGAATTTAATGCAGGTGAAACTAAGCTTTTTCTATTGAAAACCTTCTGCTTGACTCAGGAGGGAGGGGCTAGCAAATACAATGCAAGAATTCTGTAAATGCATAAAGATTGCCTTAGTGCTTCAGGATTAATTCCAGCTGGTACCAGCTTCCCTCGTAACCTGAAGTAGCATTCTGTTTATTAGAAATATTTAGTATGAAATTTGGCTTTCCATATTTCCCCCTTTTTGTTTTTATCATGATTATGTTGTCATCTAAATGAGCATGGTTTCTATTCTTGGATTCATTCTTGCTTGTTTTTGTTCTCTGCATCCTTTATACACAAATAAACAAAACAAATTAACGATAATAAGCTAAAAATACTTCAAAAATCTCAATATGATCAGAAAGATTCAGGTTGGATATTCCTTGAGAGTCTGTTTTTATTGTCATATAGCTACATTCCTTGAGGGTAGGTTTCTATTTTTATATTGCCACAGTCCTTATCAAAAACAGTTCTGATTGATCTCGTTTGTCAGCATGTCCTTTGCCATTCCCCACGAAGAGAGATTTCACCCTGATTCATTAGGAGAGAGGGAACCACATTCCTTTAGCTACATCCTGCTGGAAAAGGGTGTTGTAGGTCCAAGGGTGAAGATCTTCTCTCACTACTCTAAAAAGCCCCTGTGGCAATAGGAAACAACTGTGGCGATTGATTTTGGAATTTAGATGCACTGTTATCAATTGTGCTTAGGGATACAGGTCCATATCCCTGGAGATGCATCATTTTAACATGAAACTGTTGCAGCCTAGAAGACACAAATTTAACAAGTTAAAAATACATGGGCCACTACCACATTGGTCCCATCAACCTAAGCAAAAGGAAGGTACTGGACATCTTGATAGAGAAGCAGTGACATCAAACCAAGAACCAACTAACACCTTAGTTTTCAAAACTCTTCCACTTCAATGTCTCGAATGAAGCAGGGTACCTCACTCACCACGCTAGCCCAAAACAAGATATCTCCCCCCCCAAAAAATGACACAGTAGAAATAGATTTCATAAAGCCAGAAAGTCTGATGGAACTTTCTGATGCAGAATTTAGACAAAAGAAGATTGAATGTTTTCAATGGATAAAAAACAAACTTGAAGAATTACAGGGCACTACAGTCAAAATTCAGGAGGAACTTAAAAAAAATACAAAACAATGCAGAGAAAACAAATGAGACATTAGAGGCACTGGGAAAACAAGAAATCATAATTCAAATATGAAATAGAAGGTTTCTGATGCTGTCAACATGATGGAGGGACATACAAATAGAGGTGAAGAGATGGAAAACAGAATTAGTGAAGTAGAAGATAGAATTGCC
>NW_006400115.1:1313512-1339100 GCF_000299155.1 Elephantulus edwardii
AGGACTGCAGTCTTCAATATGGATTGAAGCTCAATTTCAAGAAAACAAAGATTCTCACCACTGGGCCAATTGGCAGCATCAGTATGGATGATGAAGAGATTGAGATAGTTAACAGTTTTAGTTTGCTTAGCTCCACAGTCAACACTCTTGGTAACAGCAGCCAGGAAATCAGAAGGCGAATTGCATTGGGAAAGTCAGCTGTGAGGGACCTCTCAAGAGTACTGAAGTGCAGCAACATCAGGCTAAAGACTAAGGTGCGCCTGATCCAGGCTATAGTCTTTGCAATTACATGCTATGCATCAGAGAGTTGGACAATGAATAGAGATGACAGAGAATTGATGCCTTTGAGTTGTGGTGCTGGAGAAGAGTGTTGAATATACCATGAACTGCTAGGAGAACGAACAGGTTTGTCCTGGAGAGAGTGAAGCCAGAATGTTCCCTGGAGTTAAGGATTCTGAAGCTTCGTCTGACATACTTTGAGCATGTTGCAAGGAGGGACTGGTCCTTGGAGAGGGACAAAATGTTTGAGAGGGTGGAGGGACGGCACAGGAGAGGAAGACCCTCGATGAGATGGATCGAGTCTGTGAGTGGAGTGGTGGGAATGAATGTGTTTGAGACAGCGAGGTTCACACAGGATAGAACGGCATTTAGGGCTCTTGTACATAGGGTCGCTATGAGTCGCAAATGACTCAATGGCACATTACAACAACAACAATGTATTATCATTTAACGCTTTCATACAAAAATTCAGCTCTTGGCAATTTTTTTTTATTATGAGTACAATCTTGCACAGACATTGTTACTATTCTTATCACAGCCCATACTGGCCAAAAATCAATAGGGATTTGTCCTTTTTCATGTGCTCTTCAGAAATATAACATTATGCCAAGTTTTTAAATTTAACTGCATTCTACCTACTGACCTACACCAGCAACAACGCTTCTGCACATACCAAAACAACTGCAAAAAAGACCTTTCTCTCACCTTTACCCCTGAGCTCCCAAGTAATTCCTTTAAGCGAGAGATATATCGAGATTCACAAGACTCTCTTTTTCAACAATTGTATCTCTGATTTTTAATCAATTTTTTTCAGGGGGTGGGGTATAGACCCTATGAAATTTTTTCTAATTCTTCCCTTGACTTTGTCCTTCAAGGGGCAAGAGAATCCTTATGAAATTTTTTCTACTTCTACCCTTGACTTCCAAGGGGTAAGGATTTCCTCATGACCCTGCCTTTAATTTTCCAGAAAGTTTCACTTACCCTGAGGAAATTCCCTTTTGGTTTCCAAAGAGAAAGAGAGACCACCACCTCATCCCTGTCTGGGCACCAGAATATTAGGGTAAAGTATTTTTATAAGTATTGATAATGAGACAGGTCACCAAGAATGTAGGAGAACAGAGGTAAAGCAGGAGGTGAACAGTTCTCAAACACCTGGAGCAAACTAAAGCGTGGATTCCAGTTTCCCTGTCTTTATTGAAAATTGCCAGGGAGTAAATCCCAAAGAGAATTTAATGCAGGGGAAGCTAAGCTTTTTCTAATGAAAACCTTCTGCTTGACTCAGGAGGGAGGGGTTAGCAAATACAATGCAAGAATCCTGTAAAAGCTTAAGGAATGCCTTAGTGCTTCAGGATTAACTCCAGCTGGTACCAGCCTCCCTCATAACCTGAAGTAGCATTCTGTTTATTAGAAATATTTAGTATGAAATTTGGCTTCCCATATAATCTTCTTCCATTTTCTGAAATAGTTTATGTAGAATTGGTGACAGGTCGTCTCTGAATGTTTGATAACATTCATTTGTAAAACCATGTCGTCCATGGCTTTTTTTTATTTTTTTTTTGCCTGGGAGTTGTTTTTTTTTTTATCTTTTCAATTTCTTCTTTTGTAATGTGTCTGTTCAGGTGTTCAATTTCAGTTTGTATTCGTTTAGGTAAGTTGTGATTTTCTAAGTATTTTTCCATTTCTTCTAGGTTTTCGTATTTGTTGAGTATAGTTTTTCATAATATTCCATTGTTAACCTTTTTATTTTAGTTGTTTCCTGTTATGACATTGTTCCTTTCGTTTCTTATTCTGATTATTTGTGTCCTTTCATTCTTTTCTTTTGTTAGTTTTGCTAATGGTTTGCCAATTTTATTGACCTTTTAAAGAACCAACCCTTGGTTTTGTTGATGGTTTCAATTGTTTTTCTGCTTTCTATTTCATTTATGTCTGCCCGAATTTTTATAATTTCAGGGTTTTTGGAGGGTGTCATATTTTCTTGCTGTTCTTTTTTCAATTTGTTGGAGATGTAGAGTTAGAGAGTCAATGATCATTTTTTTCCTGTCTTTTAATGAGCTTATTGCTATAAATTGATCTTTCATTACTACTTTGGCTGTTTTCCAGAGGCTTTGGTAAGTTGTGTTTTCAGTGTCATTTGTTTCAAGAAACTATTTCATTTCATTTTTTATTTCGTCTAGCATCCACTCATGTTCAAGCAAGGTGTTGCTTAGCCTCCAAATGTATGATATTTTCTTCTTTATCCTCTTGCTATTAATTTCTAATTTTGTAGCATTGTGGTCTGAGAAGATGTTTTATATTATTTCTATGTTTTTTTAAAGTTTATTTATGCTCACCTTGTGTCCTAAAATGTGATCTATTTTGGAGAATGTTCCATACACATTGGAGAAGAAGGTATAGTGTGTGTTTTAGGGTGCATTATAATATAATATAAATATCTATGAGATATGCGATTGAGTTGGCTTATTGTGTGGTTTAATTCTTCAGACGTTTCCTTGAGTTTCTTTCTGGAAGTTCTATCTTTTCTTGAGAGTGGTGTATTGAAGTCTCCAACTACTATAGTAGTGTTGTCTATTTCCTTTCTCAGTTTTGTTAATGTTTGTTTTATATATTTTGCAGGTCTTTCATTTGGTGCATATATATTTATTGTTTTTATGTCTTCTTGTTCTATTGATTCCTTAATCATTATGTAGTGACTTTCCTTGTTCTTTATGATGATTTTTGCATTGAAATCTATTTTATCAGAAATTAATATTGCCACTCCCACTTTTTTCTGGTTGCCATTTGCTTGGTATATTTTTTCCCCACTCTTCTATTTTTAGTCTTTCTTTATCTTCATTTTTCAGGTTTTTCTCTTGTCTTTTTATCCAATCTGCTACTCTTTTTCATTTCAGTGGTGCATTTAAACCATTTACAATCAGTGTGATTATTGAGAGGTAAGGTTTCATTGTTATCATTTTGTTGAGTTTCTTTTGATGGTGTTACTAGTTACTCTGCTCCATCCTGCTTTTTGTGGCACCTCTCTAAGAAGGATGCCTCTCAGGGTTTCCTGCAATGCTGGTCTTGTTTTTAAAAACTCTCTTAGGTTCAGTTTTTTTTTCTGGAAATATCTTAATCATTCCTTCGTATTTCATGGACAATTTTGCTGGGTACAGTATTCTTGGATGACAGTTGTGTTCTTCGAGTGTTCAATATAAGTCATTCCATTGTCTTCCTGCTTGCATGGTTTCTGCTGAGAAATCAGCATTTAATCTTATTTGGTCTTCCTTACAGGTTACTCTTTGTTTCTCCCTTGTTGCTTTCAGAATTCTCTCCTTATCTTTGGTTCTGGGAAATTTGACTATGATGTATCTTGGTGTTTTTCTTTTGGGGTATAATCTATATGGTGTTCACTCAGCTTCATGAGTATATAATCTCTCATTCTTCACTGTGCCTGGAAAGTTTTCTTCTAGCAATTCTTCCACAACTTTTTTGGTGCCTTTAATTGCTTCTTCTTGCTCTGAGATTCCAATGATGCACATATTATTTCTCTTGATGGTGACCCACATTATTCTTAGGTTTTCTTCTTTTTCCTTCCTTTTTGATTCTGCTTTTTGTTCTAGCAGATCCGTGGTGACAATTCTATGTTCTATTTCACTGGTTCTGTGTTCCATCTCTTCAACTCTGTTCATGCTGACACGATCTGAAACATTGGTCCTCATATTTTGGATTGTGGTTTCTTGTTTTTCCAGAGCCTCTAATGCCTCATTTGTTTTCTCTGTATTGTTTTGGATTTTTTGTTGTTGTTGTTAAGCTCTTCTTGGGTTTTGCTTACAGTGTCCTGTAATTATTCAAGTTCACCTTTCTCCCATTGAAAATAATCAATCATTGTTCTTTTAAATTCTGTGTCAGAAAATTTTACGAGTCTTTTTGGTTTCGGGAAATCTATTTATACTGTTTCCCTTTTTTGGGGGTGACATCTTGCTTTGGACTTGTGAAGTCAATGAGGTAGCTTGCTTCCTATGTGGCATTGGTGTGGTAGTTTTTCATGTGTGAGGCAATAGCAAGTTCATGATCTAAAGTCACCACTCCAGAAAAGGATGGGATAGCTACCATGCCTGGGTTTCTCTCTTCCTTCTTCCACAAGGGAAAATAGGCTTCATATTGGTAGAGAAAAGGCCAGTGGAAGCAGCCTCCTCTGCCAGACAACTGCCAAACTTAGGGTAGCCCAGGGTGTTCTGGGCTAAAGGCAGTTGATAGGCTGGACATGAAGAGACTCAAGGTAGAATGCAGTGACCTGATTGGAAAATGAAGAATCCTTGGCTTTCCTTTCAAGAATGAGTTCCAGCTGTATCATTCCCTTCTGATTGAACTTAAGGGGTCCCACGTGCTCCAGCCAAAGAGCTGTACCCTACAAAGTACCTTACTAAAATTCCAGCATCACTCCTGATGCATGTCACCTCCCAGGGTCGGTGTCATCATCGAGACCAGAATTCTCAGTGTGGGCTGGCAGCACCAGGACTGGAGTTTCTGGTGCAGAATGTAATTGTCAGGACCTGAGTTCCAGGTGTGAGGCATCAGCACCAGAACTGGCATTCTGGGAATCATGACTGGATATACCACCATGAGGCATTGGGGTTGGGACCAGAGTTCTGGGTGCAGAGCATCAGTACCAGGTTCAGGACACCAGCCATCAGCATTAGGGCTGGAGTTCTAGGTGCAGGGGTTGAGCATGGGGGCTGGGTTTTGGGTGTGGGGCATCCACGGTGGGCCCGGAGTTCCCGGCACAGGCAGGCGGCAAAGAGACTAGAGATCTGGACTCCTACTAATAAACCAACAGAGTGTGGAAACTACAGAACAATATCATTGATTTCACATGCAAGCAAGATTCTGCTGAAGATTATCCAAAAACAACTGGAACAGCACATCAGCAGAGAATTGCCAGAAGTCCAGGCTGGGTTTAGAAGGGGTCGTGCTACTAGGGATATTGTAGCTGATGTTAGATGGATCTTAGCTGAAAGCAGGGAATACCAGAGGAATGTGTATCTGTGTTTCATTGATTATGAAAAGGCATTTGATTGTGTGGATCATAACAAACTGTGGCTGACTCTGAGAAGAAGGGGAATCCCAGAACATTTAATTGTGCTAATGCGAAACCTATACTTGGACCAAGAGGCAGTCATCAGAACAGAGCAGGGTAACAACTGCATGGTTCAAAATTGGGAAGGGTGTACGCAAGGGATGTGTCCTATCTCCATACCTTTTCAACCTGTATGCAGAACAGATTGTCTGAGAGGCTGGGCTCTATGAGGAGAAGTGTGGTCTCAGGATTGGTTGAAGATCTATTAACAATCTGCATTATGCAGAAGACACAACCCTGCTTGCTGAAACTAAGGAGGACCTCCTACACTTGCTGCAGAGCGTCAAGGACTGCAGCCTTCAGTATGGACTGAGGCTCAATGTCAAGAAGACAAAGATTCTCACCACTGACCAATTGGTAGCATCAGGATGGATGGCGAAGAGATTGAGATTGTTCACAGTTTCCGTTTCCTTGGCTCCACGGTCAACACTCTTGGCACCACCAGCCAGGAAATAAAAAAACGTATTGCAATGAGAAAGTCTGCTGTTAGGGACCTCTCTAAAGTACTCAAGAGTAACGGTGTCTCTCTGGAGACTAAAGTGCGCCTGACACAGGCCATGGTCTTTGCAATCACTTGTTATGCATCAGAGAGTTGGAAAATGACTAGGAAGGATAGAAGGAGAATTGATGCCTTTGAGCTGTGGTGCTGGAGAAGAGTATTGAATGTACCGTGGACTGCCAAGAAAACAAACAGATCCAACCTAGAGAGGGTTAAACCAGGCTGCTCCTTGGAGGCAAGGATTCTGGGGTTTTGTCTGACATACACTATGGACATGTTCTAGGGATGCATAATTGGTAGGCTGGAGCGACAGCGCAGGAGGGGAAGACCCTCTAGGAGGTGGATTGAGTCAGTGATTGGGGTAATCAGGAGGGGTGTGTCAGAGGCAATGAGATTGGCACAGGACAGAGCAGGGTTTAGGGCTGTTGTACATAGGGTCACTATGAGTCACAAATGACTCAATGGCACATAACAACAACAACAACAACCTAGTTAATTGACTGAATTTGGAGCATAGCAGTGACACGGCCTTCCTATACCTTTTTGATTATCCAACATTCACATGTAGGTGAGGCAATTGAAAAGACCATCAACATATACAGTAATAGCCAAATACAAAGCAGTAACCTAGTAGAGCAAGATGCTGTTGGAACCCACTTAAATATAAAATGATAAAATGACATCTTACTGGATTTTGTACCAAAAAAATCTACTGATGTAATATAAAAACTGTTTCCTTGAAAACTTTCTTTGGTCCACAGTGGAAAAAGAAAAGGGTCTTATTTAGAAGACCTCTCTTTTAGCATGGAAAACAATACTCTTAGGGATGGTTTTGTGTAACATGACAAAAATGATTGTGAATTATGGGCATTTCTGTAAAGACAGAAATGAAAAAAGGAAATCATGCAATTTTCCTATATGAATATTTCATATGTTTCTAAAAATATCTTTATCTCAAGAAGTATTTGCAAAATTTATTTTTAAAATTATTTCAATTTTGAATTCTTGGATATTTTTATTATTTCCATACTACTTAAGATTAGGTTTTATCAACCAAATTTAATTATTTCCTTTGTGAAAGATAGCTTTACTTTTTCTATTTTACTTTATACCTTTTAAATTTTGTTTTATATTAGTTTGATTACAAAGTTCATATACATTGTGTTTCACACTGTTCCTCACTCACATTGTTTCATTCAATCATTCCCATGCATTATGCTTTATAAAAATAATCACCATTGGACCATCCTTACACTGTCTTTTCAGGTCCCAGGTGGATCTTTTCTGTTTCTTATCCCCTCCCTCCACCCACCAAATAGTGCATTTCTGTGGTTTTGCCCCTACCCATCCTCATGCCTCTGCTCCCATCCCTTAGGTCCCCATACATGCTTTGAGTGTATGAGAGTTCCCACCTCCCCACATCCTCTCCAACAGTTATTGCTTTCTATCCTGCTAAATTTTTCCACCACTGTTGGGGTGAGATGGTATATCATCATGGTTTTTATTTGAATCTCTTTTAGTGATTTTGAGCATTTCTTCATGTGTATCTTGTCCACCCAAATGTCTTCTTCTGTGAAAAATCTTTCTATATAATGTCCCCATTTTGTAATTGGGTTATCAGTCTTGTTATTCCGGAGGCCCAGTAGTATTCTGTAAAATTTTGTTATGAGATCCTTGTCTAAGATGATATTGCCAAATGTTTGTTGGATTGTTTTTTTGTTTTGTTTTGTTTTTGTCTCCATTTAGTTTGGGTTTGTTTTTTTATTTCAACCTGTTGTAAAACATTTCTGATGCACATAGAGACTTAATCTTTAGAAGGTCCCATTCATCAATTTTATCTTCTCTGAATTATGCATTTCTGGCCATATCTGTCAGCATCTATAGACTATATATTAGGCCTTTTAAACTTGGCTCCAGTTTGTCTCTAATGAACTTTATGTTTTGGGGCTTTATTCCCAAGTCTTTCATCTACCTTGAGTTGATCTTTGTGTATGGTGTGAGATATGAATCCTGTTTCACCTTTCTGCAGGTAGCAGTCCAGATTTGCCAGAACTATATGTTGTAGAGGTTGTTGTTTCCCCATTTGATAGATTTTATTTCCTTGTCAAATATCAGTTGCCCATAGATAGATGAGTCCATTCCTGGTTTCTTAATTCTGTTCCATTGGTCTATGTGTCTGTCATTGTAGCAGTATCATGCTGTTTTGGCTATTACAACTGTGTAATAGGTTTTGAGGTTAGAGAGTGCTATGCTTTCCACTTAATTTTGTCTTAGAGAGGCACTTTGCCTATTTGGGATCTCTTGCCTTTTCAAGTAAACTTGTCAATTGCCTTTTCAATCTCCTTGAAAAAAGAATTTGGTATCTGTATTGGGATTGCATTGAATACATAGATTGTTCTTGGTAGGATTGTCATTTTCACTCTATTGAGTCTTCCTATCCATGATTAGGGAACATGTTCCCATTTATTTTGGTCTTATATTGTTTCTCAAAGAAGTATTCTGTAGTTTTCTTTGTGTAGATCTTAGGTTTATTCTCAAGAATCTCAGTTTGTGATTGGATATTGTAAATGCTGTTGCTTTCTTTGTTTCCTTCTCTGAATTATCTTTGTTAATGTAGAAGAATATCACTAACTTTTGGATATTGATCTTGTGGAAGTGGGAGTGGTGTCCACTTCCTAAACAACATTCCTGCGGAAACTCTATGAACGTTGATAAATGTCGATAGTTATAGAAAGGCTTCAGACCTTTTGTTCATAGGGTTGCTATAAATTGTGCTTGACTCAAAGGCAATCAACAACAACCATTAAATTGTTACACTAGCTTGAACAGATTTTGGGGTTTGTTGTTGTTGAGACTTTGGGCTTTTCTGTGTATACTATCTATCATCTACATATAGCTACAGTTTTACCCATTCTTTACTCATCTGGATGCCTTTTATTTCCTTCTCTGTACATCCATTACAATATTTAATAGAACTGGTGAAAGTGAGCATCTTAGTCTGGTTACTGTGTGCAACTAAAATGCATTTAGACTTTCTCCATTGAGAATAAGATTGGCTCTTGGTTTTTCATATACACTTTTCAATATGTTGTGGAAATCCCCTTCTCTTCCTATTTTGCTGAATGTCTTAATCAGAAGGAGGGTGTTGGATTTTGTCAGATGCTTTTTCTGCATCAATTGGTAGGGAATCCCAGAACACTTGATTGTGTTTATATGAAACCTATACTTAGACTAGGAGGCAGTCATCAGAGCAGAGCAAGGAAACACTGCAAGGTTCAAAATTTGGAAAGGTGTACACTAAGGGTCCTATCTCCTCCATATCTTTTTAATCTACATGCAGAATAGATTATATGGGAGGCTGGGTTCTATTAAGAGAAATGTGGCATCAGGATTGGAGGAAGACTCAACATTCTGCCTTATGCAGATCAAATAACCCTGCATGCTGAAACTGAGGAGAACCTGAAGTGCTTGTTGCAGAGGGTCAAGGACTGCAGCCTTCAATATGGATTGAAGCTCAACATCAAAAAATCAAATATTCTCATCACTAGGGTGATTGGCAGTATCATGATAAATGGTAAAGAGATTAAGATTGTTAACAGCTTCAGTTTGCTTGCATTGGTAAAGCCTCCTGTCAGAAACCTCTCCAAAGTACTGAAGAGCAATGATGTCAGTGTGGAGACTAAGGTGTGCCTGATACAGGTTCTGTTCTTTGCAATTACTTGCTATGCATCAGAAAGCTGGACAGTGACTAGGGATGAGAGAAGGAGAATTGATGCCTTTGAGTTGTGGTGCTGGAGAAGAGTATTGAATATACCATGGACTGCTAAGAGAACAAACAAGTTCGTCCTGGAGAGGGTGAAACCAGGATGCTTCTTGGAAGCAAGGATTCTGAAGCTTTGTCTGACATACTTTGGACATGTTGCAAGGTGGGTTCAGTCCTTGGAGAGTGATGCCATGCTTGGAAAAGTGGCAGGACAGTGCAAGAGAGGACCCTTGATGAGATGGATTGTTTCAGTGGCCAGGGTAAAGGGGTAGGTGTATCAGAGACAATTAAGATTTTCACAGGATAGAACAGGGTTTAGGGCAATTGTACATAGGGTACATAAGTTGCAGGTTACTTGACGGCATGTAACAACAAAAACATGTTTTTTGTTATTTGCTTTGTTAATGTGGTAAATGATGTTGATTGTTTTTCTTATGTTGAACCATGACACCTATCCCACTTGGTCATGATGAACTATTTTTTTATATGCTTTTGGATTCTATTGGCTATGATTTTGTTAAGGATTTTTGCATCTATGTTCTTGAGAGTTTTCTTTGTAGTTTTCTTGTTTTGTAATATCTTTGCCTGGTTTTGGTATTATGGTTATGCTTGTTTCATAGAATGTCTCTGGGGATTTCCCTTCTTTTTCTATTTTTAAAAATTATTCTAACATGATTTCATTTAGAATTGATGATAAATGTTCTTTATAAATTTATAAATGTTCTTTGAACATTTGATAGCATTCAGTCATGAAACCATCTGGTCCAGACTTTTTTTGTGGGGGAATCTTTTCACAACCTTCTAAATTTCTTCTTTTCAGATGAGTCTGTTCAAGTGTTCTACATCTGTCTGTATTGATCTAGATAGGCCATGAATTTCAATGAATTTGTTCACTTCCTCTAAGTTTTCAAATTTATCAGGATATGTTGTTGTTGTTGTTGTTATGCGTCTCCACACATCTACCCTCATTACTCCAGTCACTCAGTCAATCCATCTCATCAAGAATCTTCTCCTGTGCTGTCCCTCCACCCTCCCAAGCATAAGGTCTCTCTCCAAGGCTTCCTTGCAACATGTCCAAAGCATTGTCAGATGGAGCTTTTCATAACATTGCTGTATTATAGATTTAATTTTCTCTGGTTCTGTTCTGATGTTATCTCTGTCATTCCTTAATCTAGTTATTTATCACACCTCTTTTTTTTAAGTTTGTCAATGATGTGTCAATTTTATTGACCCTTTCAAAAACCACTCCTGTTTTTATTGATATTTTCAATTGTTTCTTCTGCTTTCTGTCTTTTGATTTTAGCACTTGTTCTTATAAATTCCTTTCTTCTAGAGGCTATTTGGTTAGATTGTTCTTTTCCTGTTTGATGAAGATGTTGAGTTAGATCATTACTTTCCTTCTTTCTTAATTTTTTTTTATATTTGCCTATTGCTATGAACTGCCTCATCAGGACTGCCTTAGCTACATCCCTGCAGTATTGGCATAATACATTTACGTTATCATTTGTTTTGAAGGACTTGTAATTTCATTTTTATTTCTTGTATAACTCAATTGTGTTCTCACAGGGTGTTATTTACCTTCCACATTGGTGGTTTTATAAGCTTTATCCTCTTGTGGTTAATTTCTTGTTTTATGGCACTGTCGTCTGAGAAGATGCTTTGTACTATTTCATTGTTGTGTTGTGTTGTGTTTTTTTTATTTACTGAGAGTTTCTTTGTGTCCTAATATGTGATCAATTTTAGAGAATGTACCACATACACCTGAGGAAAAAAAGTGAATTTCATTTTAGTTGGGTGTAGTATTCCGAATACATCCACAATGTCAAGTTCATTTAACTCTTCTGCATCTTTGTTAAGTTTCTTTTGAATACTTGACCTGATACTTTGGTGAGAATGGTGTGTTAAAGTCTCCTACAACTATTATGATGCTTTCTATTTATTTATTCAATTATGTTCACCAGTGTTTAATGTATTTTGCATGCCTATAAATTGGTGCAAAAATGTTGACCAAGGTTATGTATTCTTGATCTATTGTGCCTTTAATCATTATATAATGTCCTTCCTTATCTTTTATGGTGGTTTTCATCCTGAAGTCTATTTAATCATAGATTAGTATTGCCACTCCTGCTTTGTTGTGCCATTTACTTGGTTTGTTTTTTTCCCAGCCTTTGATTTTGAGTCTGTCTTTCTCTTCATTTCTTAGATGTGTCCCTTGTAAACAATACATTGATGGACTTGTTTTTTATATGTTCTGCTACTCTTTTTCTTTTGATTGATGTATTTAATCCACTCAAATTATGTGTGATTATTGACAGGTCATGTTTTATCATTTTGCTGTGTTTCTTTTTCTGTTGTTTCTGGTTACTATGGACCGTCCACTTTCCTTTGATGTGTGAAAAAACTTCCCTTAAAAGTTCTTAAAGATTTGGCCATGTTTTCACAAATTCCTTAAGTTCCTTCTTTTCTGCAAAGGATGTAATTTCTCTTTCATAATTGACGGAGAGTTTGCTGGATACAAGATTCTTGGTTGGCAATTTTTCTTTCAACTTTCTGTATCTTGTCTTCTTGCTCACATGGTTTCGGCTGAGAATTCAGAACTTAAACTAATTGCTTTATTCTTTTTGTTGTTGTTGTTTCTTTTAATAAAATGTCTTTTTTTAATTGTGATTTGGTCGGTCAATTGATATGCAATCAATTCGTGGGGCCTTGTTTTTTGCCAATTCTTTCAGAGCATCTTGAACTTCTTCCTTCATTACCATAGGCTCTTATTCATATGTTGTTTTCAAGAAATTCTTCTATGTCCGCCAATTCCTCTTGGTACAATGACTCTGTATACCCTTTCCATCATCTTTTAATGCTTCTTAGATCATTTAATATTCTGCTGAAAGCATCCTTGTTGTTGTTATGTGCCCTCGAGTCGCTTACGACTCATAGCGACCATATATATGTACAAGAGCTCTAAACGCCGTTCTATCCTGTGCCAACCTAGCTATCTCAAACACATTCATTCCCACCACTCCAGTCACAGAATCAATCCATCTCATCTAAGGTCTTCCTCTCCTTCGCCACCCCTCTACTCAGCCAAACATGATGTCCCTCTCCAAGGACCAGTCCCTCCTTGCAACATGCCCAAAATATGTCAGAAAAAGCTGCAGAATCCTTGAATCCAAACAGCATTCTGGCTTCACTTTTTCCAGGACAAACCTGCATGTTCTCCTAGCAGTCCATGGTATATTCAACACTTTTCTCCAGCACCACAACTCAAAGATATCAATTCTCTTTCTATCAGCCTTATTCACTGTTCAACTCTCTGATGCATAGCACATAATTGCGAAAACTATAGCCCGGATCAAGCGCACCTTAGTCTCTAGCCTGATGTAGTTGCTCTTCAGTGCTCTTGAGAAGTCCCTCACAGCAGACTTTCCCAATGCAATTCTTCTCTTGATTTCCTGCTGCTGTTACCAAGAGTGTTGACTGTGGAGCCAAGTAAATTAAATCTGTTAACTATCTCAATCTCTTCACCATCCATACTGATGCTGCCAATTGGCCCAGTGATGAGAATCTTTGTTTTCTTGATGTTGATCATCTTCAATCCATATTGAAGACTGCAGTCCTTGACCTTCTGCAGCAAGCGCTTCAGGTCCTCCTCAGTTTCAGCAAGCAGGGTTGTGTCATCCATATAACGCATGCTGTTGACAATTCTCGCACCAATCCTGATGCCACATTCCTCCTCGTACAGTTTAGCATCTCAGATGATCTGTTCTGCATACAGATTGAAAAGGTATAGAGACACAACTGCCTCTTGGTCCAAGTATAGGTTTCGCATTGTTCTTGTTGTTGTTATGTGCCGTCGAGTCGCTTGCAACTCATAGTGACCCTAGGTACAACAGCCCTAAACTCTGCTCTGTCTTGTGCAAATCGCACTGTCTCTGACACTCCCATCCCGATTATCCCAGTCACTGAATCAATCCACCTCATAGAGGGCCTTCCCCTCCTGCGCCGTCCCTCCACCCTTCCAAGCATGATGTCCTTCTCCAAGGACCGGTCTCTCCTCACAACATTCCAAAATATGTTAGATGGAGCCTCAGAATCCTTGCCTCCAAGGGACCACCCGGTTTAACCCTTTCCAGGACTAATTCCTAGCAGTCCGTGGTATTCTCAATACTCTTCTCCAGCACCACAGCTCAAAGGCATCAATTCTCCTTCTATCCTCCTTGATCATTGTCCAACTCTCTGATGCATAACAAGTGATTGCGAAGACCATGGCCTGTATCAAACGCACCTTAGTCTCCAGAGAGACACCATTGCTCTTCAGTACTTTGGAAAGGTCCCTAACAGCAGACTTTCCCATGGCAATGCGCCTTTTAGTTTCCTGGCTACTGGTGCCAAGAGTGCTGACTGTGGAGCCAAGCAAACTAAAGCTGTTAGCAATCTCAATCTCTTCTCCATCCATCCTAATGCTGCCAATTGGTCCAGTGGTGAGAATTTTTGTCTTCTTGACATTGAGCCTCAATCCATATTGGAGGCTGCAATCCTTGACCCTCTGCAGCAGGTGCTTCAGGTCCTCTTCTGTTTCAGCAAGCAGAGTTGTGTCATCTGCATAACGCAGATTGTTGATACATCGTCCACCAATCTTGACCCCACGTTTCTCCTCATAGAGCCCAGCACAATCAAATGTTCCAGGATTCCCATTCTTCTCAGAGTCAGCCGTAGTTTGTGATCCACACAGCCAAAAGCCTTTGCATAATCAATGAAGCACAGGTAGACATTCCTCTGGTATTCTCTGCTTTCTGCCAAGACCCATCTAACATTAGCTATATCATCTCTAGTACCACAACCTCTTCTAAATCTAGCCTACACATCTGGCAGTTTTCTGTTGGCGTATTGTTCCAAACGTTTTTGGATAATTTTCAGCAGAATCGTGCTTGCATGTGGTAGTAATGATATTGTTCGATAATTTCCGTACTCTGTTGGGTCACCTTTCTTTGGAATGGGAGCAAATATAGATCTTTTCCAGTCAAATATTTCAATTCGAGGCTTGAATTTGTTCTTCAATTCCTTCAGCTTAAGAAATGCTGAGCAAGTTCAGCTTCTTTTTTTCTTTTTTATTTTCTGACTCCAGCTCCTTGCCCATTTCATTGTAATATTTTCCTTTGTCTTCCCACGCTGCCCTTTGGAATCTCCTGTTCAGCTCTTCAATATCTTGATTTCTTTCCTTTGCTTTGGGTTTTTGGTGTTCTAGTGAAATACTCAGAGTCTCCTCTGACATCTATTTTGGTCTTTTCTTCCTCCTTTCTCTTTGCAATGATCTTTTACATTCTTCCTGGATGATATTCTTTATATCCTCACATAACTAATCTGGTCTTCCTCAATGGTGTTTAAGACCTCAAACCCATTCCTGAGATGGTTTTGAAATTCAAATTGGATAGACTGAAGTTCATATTTTGGTTCCCATGGGTTTGATTTAATTTTCCTTAGCTTCAGCTTGAACTTGCATGTGAGTAGTTGGTGGTCTTTTCCACAGTCAGCATGTGGCCTAGCTTTCACAGCTGATATTGAGCTTCTCCAGTGGTTCTTTCCACAGGTGTAATAAATCTGATTCCTATGCATATCATCAGGTGAAATCCATGTGTACAGCCTGTGTTTATGTTTTTATAAAATGTATTTATAATGAATAAGTCATTGATTGTGCAAAATTCTGTCATTCTATCTCCAGCTTCATTTTTTGTCACCAAGTCCATGTTTTCCAACTACTGATCATTCTTCTCTTCTTCCTTCTTGCATTCCAGTCACCATTATTATTAATGAATTTTGATTGCGTGTTTGATCAATCTCTGACAGCAAAAGTTGATAGAAATCTTCAATTTCCTCTTCTTTGGCTCTGGTTGTTGGTGCATATATTTGAATGATGGTGGTATTCACTGGACTTCCTAGTATGTGTATGGATTCTTTTTACTTGAAGTTCTACTAGTTTATTGGAGACAATAAGATTGTCAAGGGATAGAGCAGGGTTAGGGTTAGGGTTAGGGTTCGGGTTAGGGTTAGGGTTGTCATACAGGCTGTCATACATAGGGTCGCTATGAGTCACAAGCGAATCAACGGCACATAACAACAACTAGTTTGTTTACAAAATTAAAATACATAGTTTTCAAGAACAAATTCTTTCAATTTCTTTTACTCCTCCACCCATAAAATTGTACAACCCCATGATTAATCCTCCTTCCCCCTACACATCCTCATCCCTCTACTTCCACTCTCTCCCACCCCTCTTGGATCCTTATACTCATTCTATAAGAATAGTTTTATACAATATTTATCCTATGGGACTGAGTTTGTTCACTCGGCATAATGTTCTCCAGTCCCTCCCAAGTTAGGTAACAATTTACAAAATCATTGCTCCTGTGTGCTGCATAGTATTCCATTGTGTGAATGTACCATAATTTCTCAGTCCATTCCATTGTAGTTGGACATTTGGGCTGTTTCCAAGTTCTTGTAATTGTGAATAATGCTGCTATAAATATTGGTGTACAAATCTCCATTTGTGCCTCAGTTTTTATTTTCTCATAGTATATTCCAAGTAGTAGAATAGCTGGGTCATATGGAATTTCTATGTTCAGCTTTTTAAGGAAGCTTTAAACTGCCTTTCAGAATGGTTGTAACATTTTATAATCCGATGTGTTTGGATATTATCCTGTCACTCACAACACTGTATTTCAAGACATATCTAGAAATGATATTTTAACTATGAAAGCAACCCCATTTTTCTTCACCTTTTTGTCTCCAGTACAGTAGATCATATGATTCTCTGACTCAAAATGTCCCATGTCAGTCCATCTCATTTCATCAATACCTAGTATGTCAATATTTATGAGTTCCATTTCTTTCTTAATAATATCCAATTTTCCTATATTCATGGTTCTTACATTCTGTGTTCCAATCACTAGTGTCTGCTTATAGCTGTTCCTCCTCCTATGTGTTTTCACTCTTGAGGGCTCAGCGTCAGTTGCCATATCTGCTTGTCTAAGTGTACTCTATTGTACATAAGGTTTTCAAAGGCTTGCTATTTCAGAAGTGAATGGCCAATCCTTCTTCCTAGTTTGTCTTAATCTGAATGCTCAGATTTAGAACATTATCTGCATTTTACAGAGAAGAGCATGGACAGCTGACTGGAAGAGATCTATATTTGTTCCCATTCTAAAGAAAGGTGATCCAACAGAATGCAGAAATTACAGAACATTATCATTAATATTGCATGCAGGTAAGATTCTGCTGAATATACAAAAGCAGCTGGAATAGTACATCAACAGAGAACTGTCTGAAGTGCAGGCTGGGTTTAGAAGAGGCCATGATACTAGCAATATTATAGCTAATGTCAGATGGATCTTGGCTGAAAGCAGAGGGTACCAGAGGAATGTCTGTGTTTGATTGACTATGCAACGGCATTTGTGTAGATCACAACAAATGGTGGCCGACTTTGAGAAGAACAGGAGTCCCAGAACACTTAATTGTGCTTATGTGAAGCCTATACTTGGACCAGGAATCAGTCATCAGATCAGAGCATGGAGACACTCCATGGTTCAAAATTTGTAATGATGTGTGCCAAGGATGTGTCCTATCTCCATATATTTTCAATCTATATGTTGTTGTTGTTGTTCTTATTGTTGTTATGTGCTGTCAAGTCGCTTGTGACTCATAGCAACCCTAAACAGCGCTAAACCCTGCTCTATCCTGTGCCAATCACACTGCCTCTGACACACCCATCCTGATTACCCCAGTCACTGAATTAATCCACCTCCTAGAGGGTCCTCCCCTCTTGCGCTGTCCCTCCATCCTCATAAGCATAATGTCCCTCTCCAAGGACCTGTCCCTCCTTAAAACATGTCCAAAGTATGTCAGATGAAGCCCCAGAATACTTGCCTCCAGGGATCAGCCTGGTTTAACCTTCTCCAGGATGAATCTGTTTGTTTTCTGCAGTCCATGGTACATTCAATACTCTTCTCCAGCACCACAGCTCAAAGGCATCAAGTCTCCTTTTATCCTTCCTAGTCATTGTCCAATTCTCTGATGCATAACAAGTGATTGCAAAGACTATAGCCTATATCAGACACACCTTAGTCTCCAGAGTGACACCGTTGCTCTTCAGTACTTTGGAGAGCTCCCTAACAACAGACTTTCCCACCATAATAATTTTTTTAATTTCCTAGCTACTGGTGCCTAGAGTGTTGATCGTGGAGCCAAGCAGACTAAGGTTGTTAACAATCTCAGTCTCTTCACCATCCATCCTGATGCTGCCAATTGGTCCAGTGGTGAGAATCTTTGCCTTCTTGACATTGAGTCTCAATCCATACTGCAGGCTGCAGTCCTTGACCCTCTCCAGCAAGCATCTCAGGTCCTCCTCAGTTTCAGCAAGCAGGGTTGTTTCATCTGCATAACACATATTGTTAATAGATCTTCCAGCAATCCTGACACCACACTTCTCATAGAGTCCAGCCTCTCAGATAATCTGTTCTGCATACAGGTTGAAAAGGTATGGAGATAGGACACATCCCTGGCATACACCTTTCCCAATTTTGAACTATGCAGTGTTTCCCTGCTCTGTTCTGACGACTGCCTCTTGGTCCAAGTATAGGTTTCGCATTATAATGATCAAGTGTTTTGGGATTCCCATTCTTCTCAGAGTCAGCCACAGTTTGTTATGATCCACAGTCAAATGTTTTTGCATAATCAATGAAACACAGATAGACATTCTTCTGGTATTCCCTGCTTTCAGCCAAGATCCATCGAACATCCCTAGGACCATGACCCAGCCTGGACTTCTGGCACTTCTCTGCTGATGTCCTGTTCCAGTAATTTTTGGATAATCTTCAGTAGAATCTTGATTGCATGTGAAATCAATGATATTGTTCGACAGTTTCGACACTCTGTTGGGTCACCCTTCTTTGGGATTTGAACAAACATAGATCTCTTCTAGTCCGTTGGTCAAGGGGTTGTTCTCCAGATTTCTTGGCACAACTTGGTGAGCACATCCAGGCCAGCATCTGTTAGCTGAAATATGTCAATAGATGTACCATCTATTCATGGGGCCTTATTTTTTGCTATTTCCTTCAAAGCAGCTTGAACTTCTTCCTTCATCACCATAGGATCTTGCTCATACCTTATTTCATTTAATTCTTCTGTGTCTGCCAATTCCTTTCGATACAGTGACTCGGTATTTTCTTTCCATCTTCTTTTAATACTTCCTGGGTCATTTAATATTCTGCCTAAACCATCCTTGATTACAGGAACTCGAGGTTTGAATTTGTTCTTCAGTTCCTTCAGCTTAAGAAATGTCGAGCGAGTTCAGCCCTTTTGATTTTCCGACTCCACCTCCTTGCACATTCCATTGTAATATTTTGCTTTGTCATCCCGTGCTGCCTTTGGAATCTTCTGTTCAGCTCTCTAGTATCTTGAATTCTCCCTTGTGCTTTGTCTTTTCTGCGCTCCAGTACAATCTTCAGAGTTTCTTCTGACATCCATTCCCTCTTCTGTCTTTGTAATGACCATTTGAATTCTTCCTGGTTGATATATTTGACATCCTTCCAGAACTCATTAGGTCTTTGCTCATTAGTTTTCAAGGCCTTAAACCTGTTTCTGAGGTGGTTCTGAAATTCCGGTGGGATGAACTCAAAGTCATATCTTGGTTCCCGTGGATTCAGTTTAATTTTCCTCAGCTTCAGCTTGAACTTACATATGAGTAGTTTGGTGGTGTGTCCCACAATCAGCTCCTGGCCTAGTTTTTACAGCTGATATTGAGCTTCTACAGTGCTTTTTCCGCAGATGTAATCTAATTCCTATGCATACCATCAGGTGAAATCCATTTGTATAACTAGTGTTTATGTTTCTTATAAAATGTATTTGCAATGAATAAGTAATTGATTGTCTAAAATTCAATCATTCTGTCTCCAGCTTCATTCCTGTCACCAAGTCCATGTTTTCCAACTACTGATTCTTCTCTGTTCCCAACTTTTGCATTCCAGTCACCCATTATTATCAATGCATCTTGATTGCATGTTCAATCGATCTCCGACTGTAAAAGTTGGTAGAAATCATCTATTTCTTCTTCTTTGGCTCTGGTTGTTAGTGCATATATCTGAATGATAGTGGTATTCACTCAACTTCCTGTAAGCATATGGATATTATCCTGTCACTCACAATGTTGTACTTCAAGACGGATCTACAAATTACTTTTTTAACTATGAAAACAACCCCATTTTTTCTTGCCTTTTCATCTCCGGAGTAATATATGATCATCTGACTCAAAATGCCCCATGCTGGTCCATCTCATCTTACCAATGCCTAGTATGTCAATATTTATGCGTTCCATTTCTTTCTTAACAATATCTAATTTTCCTACATTCATGGTTCTCACATTCCGTGTTCCAATCACTAGTGTCTGCTTACAACTGTTCCTCTTCCTTCGAGTTTCCATACTTGAAAGTTCTACCTCAGTTTCCCTCTCTGCTAGTTTACATGTGTTCTGTTATACATAGGGTTTTCAGAGGTCTGCTATTTCAGAAGTGGGTGGCCAATCCTTCTTCATAGTCTGTCTTAATCTGAATGTTTAGATTTAGAGGAGTATCTGATAGACAATTTATAGAAAAGTGAAAGACAAATCCCTCATTGTGGAGTTAACCATTAGTTACAGTATTGTCCTTGCCCCTTCGCCCAGTGTCTTGACCCACTTATTTCCCAGCTCCACCCTCCACCAGGGTACCCCTTCACTTCTACTGAATCCCTTCAGCATTTATCTTCCATTGTCCAACCCTTGATCTGACAGATTGTATCTTGGCTTCTGTGATTCCAAACACATCAGCTGCTGACAATTTCTTATGCTGTGACCAGTGTCTCTTAAGTTTAGTGGTAATGTCTCTGAAGGGAGGGTGATGTGTCCTGTAGAAATGGCGTATAAATTGTATTTTTCTTCTTGGCCTGAGGGCCTGAATGATCTTGGTGCAGCCTTGGGCCTTTTGTACCTGTGCGTGGGGCAAAGCAGAACAGATTGTCAGGGAGGCTGGGCTTTATGAGGAAAAATGTGGCATCAGAATTGGAGGTAGACTCAACAACAATCTGTGTTATGCAGATGACACAACCCTGCTTCCTGAAAATGTGGAGGACTTGAAGCGCTAGTTGCAGAGTATCAAGGACTACAGCCTTCAATATAGAATGAACCTCAACATCAAGAAAACCAAGATTTCACCACTGGGCCGATTGGCAGCATCATGATAGTTGGTGAAAAGATTGACATTGTTAACAGCTTCAGTTTGCTTGGCTCTACAATCGACACTCTTGGTACTACTAGCAGTTAGGAAATTAAAAGACCAATTCCATTGGTAAAATCTGCTGTCAGATTTTCCAAAATACTGAAGACCAATGATGTCAGTCTGGAGACTAAGTTGTGCCTGATACAGACCGTCGTCTTTGCAATTACTTGCTATGCATCAGAAGGTTGGGCAATGGCTAGGGAATATCGATGCCTTTGTGCTGTGGTGCTGGAGAAGAGTACTGAGTATATCATGGACTCCTAAGAGAACAAACAAGTTCATCCTGGAGAGGGTGAAGCCTGGCTGCCCTTTGGATGCAAGGATTCTGAAACTTCATCTTACATACTTTGGACATGTTGCAAGGCAGGATCAGTCCTTGGAGAGGGATGTCATGCTTGGGGAGGTGGAGAGACAGCACAGGAAAAGAAGACCCTCAATGAGATGGATTGATTCAGTGACTGGGGTAGGTTTGCCAGACACAATAAGATTGACGTAGGATAAAGCAGGGTTTAGGACTGTTGTGCATAGAGTAGCTATGAGTTGCAGGTGTCTCGACAGCACATAACAACAACAACAACAAGAATTGTGATTTTAACGAAAATTTACAGAAAAGTTAGATTTTTATTCATTCGTTGTTGCACATTTTACCCCCTCTCCCAGTTTACTTTCTTTTTTTAATATTCATTTATTGTTGCACAATTGCCTCCCTCTCCTACCCCTTCCCTCAGTCCTCTTTACAATGTATCTCTTATTCAGGGCTGTTGTCATATGTATAATGCTCAAACATATATTCCTTTTAAACAGTTCTGTCCTTCATCTGTTCCAATGCAATGGTCATGATCTAGTTAATCTTACCCTATTCTCTGCCCAATCCCCCATACAATTAAAGGACATTATGCTGAGTGAAATATCTCAGTCACAAAAAGAAAATTACTGCATAGCACCCCTGTTATAAAGCAGGTCTGACATGAAGGTTTGGGAGGAAAATAGGATAAAAGTAGAGATGGGGCATAATTGTGCAATGATGAATGAATATTTTTTTTTAAAAAGGTGAACTTGGAGAGGGGGTAAAATTTAGATTGTTAACTTTAGTTGCTTGGCTCCTCTAGGGATGATAGAAGTAACTGCCTTTGGGCTGGTAGTGCTGGTGAAGAGTGTTGAATATACCATGGACAGCTATGAGAATAAACAGGTTCATTCTGGAGAGGGTGAAACCAGACTGCTCCGTGGAGGCAAGGATTCTGAAGCTTCATCTGACATAATGTGGACATGTTACAAGGAAGGACCAGTCCTTAGAGAGGGACATCATGATTGAGAAGGTGGAGGGACAGCATAGGAGAGAAAGACATTCAATGAGATGGATTGATTCAGTGACTGGGGTAATGGAGGTAGGTGTTTGACACACCTTTGACAGACAATAAGATTGGCACAGGATGGAGCAGGATGTAGGGTTGTTGTACACAGTGTCACAATGAGTTGCAAGCGACTTGATGGTATAAAACAACAACAACAATTTCCTCTAGGGTCAACCATGTTGTGAAATACTACACAGTACTGAAAAACAAGGAACTCGTAAAACGTTTCACGACTACTTTTTTTCTATGCTGCTTTTTAGTATTCTATCTTTTTATTTTTAAGAATTTGACTGTGATTTGTCTTGGTGTTTTTCTTTTTGGGTCTAGTCTATTTGGTGTCTGCTGATCTTCTTGAATATGCATTTCTTTATTCATCATAATACCTTGAAAGTTTCTTCTAGTATCTCTTCCACAGTTGTCTCAGTGATTTCCCTGTCCCTATCATATTCTGGAATTCCAATCATATGTATATTCTTCTTTTTTATGCCATCCCACATGATTTTGATGTTGTCTTCATTTTCTTTATGCCTTATCTCTGATTTTTCTTCTAATGCCATCTACCATTGTGGTTCTTTTCTTCCAGCCAATTGAGTCTTTCCTCTATCTCTTCTCTTTCTCTATATGTTCTCCAACATATTGGACATTTCTTCCATTTAAGTCTTAATATTCTGGATTGTATGTTCAGGCATTTCTATTATTTCCAGTACTGTGTTGCCTGGACCATTTGTGTCTTGTTACCATTTTTAAGTTCTTTTTTTTAATATAATTTTTTATTATTTATTTATTTATTTTCTTTTTACAGAGGTTTTGGATTTCCATTCATTCATTGCCGCAATTTTCTCCCTTCCCACCCCTCCCCACCAGCTCGCTTCCCCCTCCGAAGAGAGAAAAAAGAAAAAAAAATCCTTCATTAGTATACAATTCCCACGTCCCTTCCCCCCAACCCCCACCCCAAGTACACTTCTCTATGCAACCTTAATTCTGGATTCCTGTGCTCTTTCTCTATAGTTTCAATTATTACAGCTTATGCATTTTCTTTTGTAGCTGTTCAAATTATTCCTCATCAATATATTTCTTCTTCATCCTTGTTTTTTTCCGTCATTTTTACTTTCTTCTGCAACTGTTTGAATGACCCCATATCAACATATACCTTCTGCCGTCATGACTGGGGTATTAATTGGATCTGTAATATTCTGTACTCTTTGGGAGAAGGCTTAATTTAATTTTCACAGTGTTTGAAGCTTCCTGTTGCTTTCTTGATATTGTGAAGTCTCTTTTGGTAAGTGTTAGGCCATTTCTATTGCGTCTGTGTAAGTTGTGAATAATTCTTATCTCTATGACGCTGTTGATTAAGTTCTTACCTTAAAATGTTTAATATATGGAATGGATCACTCACTGTATTGGAAGTACTTACTAGGAAAATTTGCCTTTCTTAAAATCCTTCAGATTGTCTCTGGTGTGCTGTACAACTCTGCAGGAATCTCGCCTTATTGTAGTCCCCTTTCCCAACTATACTTTTCTCCTTTGACTATGAGTGGTGCAAGACCAAGTGCTCCACTCAAGTAGTTTCTCTCCAGGAGGGTTTCAGTTCAGCTCTCTTTCTCATAGCTCAACGTGCCGGCTTAGAAAATCTTTCTCTTGTTTGTACCTTCCCCCAAACTCTCTTGTCCTGACTGGGACCTGGGATGACCCTGCGTGGTGGAGGCAAGGATCCCCAAGGGAGTTTCAGTCCCTTCTCTCAACTGCATGCAACTGAAACTTCTGAAGAGCATTTCACCTAATGCCGACTTCTCTCCTGAAGCCTTCTGTTGTCTCTGCAGAGGCACAGGATCAGGGATGCTAACTTAAGCAGTATATGTGTGTGGGATGTGTCTTAAGTCAGCTCTCTCCCCCATTTGTTTCATCTGAATTGAACTTTTTTTAAAGTTCCTCTTAGCTTTTGTTTGTAGGACCATACAATTCAAGTTTCTATTTCACACGTTGAAGGTACTTCACCATTGTTCTTTTGAAGTCTATGTCATCAATCAGGCTTTCCAGCTTCAAGAAATCCACTGAGGCTGTGCTTTGATCCTTTTTGTGAGGGGTGCAATCTCACTTTGGTTTTGTGTAGACTGTAGGATCGTCCACTTCTTCCATATCGTTGCTGTAAGGTCCTTGGTCTGATGGCCTTGTCTGGGAAGCTCACTGATCCAGAAGAGTAAAGAGATGCTCTTTCTGTTTGAATTTCTCTCAGGTTCCTGGGCTCATGGGAGGACTTGCTTCAGTTGAGGAGCTCAACACTTTAGTAGAGAAGGGGAAGACAACTCACCCTTCCTGTGATTCTTCCTCTCCTGTGACAAAGTTCTCTGGATCAGGGTGGATGGACCACTGCTTCTGTCCCTTCCTCTCTGGTCTCATAGTTAAATTCTCAAGGGTGGATAGTTTTCTCCTTGCAGTCCTCTCTTCTGAAGTCTATTGCTCTCCTTGGTCTGTTGAGTAGTGTGCAAGTTTCCCTGACTCTTTACTACTCTCTCTGGAGGTCTTGGAGAAGGATCTTATCTCTCATCTTCTACTCCAGTTATGTATTATCGTGGCTGCTGATGGTTGGAGGCTTCCAATTAAAACACACAGGTGGCAAAGCAGGATGACGTCACAGGTGAAATGGATATCTTGGCTGGATTCTGAGTGTTGGTGTACTCCCTTTGGGCCAAGGGCCACAGGCAAAATGGTGGCTGCAATAGAGCAGAGGGTTAAAATGGAGGTTGTGTGACTGCTGGTTGCCAGACCCAAGGCTACAGATTTCTAAAGGAAGATGGCACCAGTCCAAGGGTGGGGTTTGCATAGGGCAAGGTGAGACTGGAGTGGGGATAAGAACTGATGGCATTTTCACCTGATTAAGATGATGCTGGTTAAGATAGCATGCAGGCAAAATGGCCACAGCAGAGTAAAAGGTAAAAGTTGAAGTTCTGTGACTGCTGGCTGCTGGGCCCATGCCGGCAAGCTTCTCTAACAAGAGAATTTTTTAAGTGCTATTGAAAACTAAAAATTGCTATTTAGTTTTGTGAAGAAATTTTGAGAATATGCTGGATAGCTAAAATGAATAATTATTGATATCATCCTTCATTAGTTAAAATATAATGTAAAATAATTTGGAGATTTCCTAAATTTCTATAGAAGGAATGACATAACATTAACTTATTTGTGGTGTTGTGGTGTTGTTGTTATGTGCCGTCGAGTCGCCTGCGACTCATAGCGACCCTATGTACAACAGCGCTAAACTCCGCTCTGTCCTGTGCCAAT
>NW_006400115.1:1342090-1347546 GCF_000299155.1 Elephantulus edwardii
TCCCTGCCTTTCTCACATGCACCTTTACGCACTTATTTCCTGCTTCACCATCCCACAGGATATCCATCCACTTCTACCCCCTCCCTTAACATCTATCTCCCTTTATTTGTGGTATGCATGGAAAAAAAAACCCCACCCCACCACACAGGAGTTGTGTTAACCATTATCCCTCTGCCTGGTCAAGTCCTTCTCTGCACTGCACTTTTGTAGTTCAGGGCAACTTCCTACAGAAGACATTGTTTAGAGAGTGGGTCACTTTAAGAACCACTTGTTTCTACTTAATTTTTCTAGTTGAAGATTATAGGATCTGGTGTAGCTCTGTGGGATGGAAACCCGTGGCGGGGTGGGGGTGGGGGAACTGTGAATAGGCACTGTGCATAGGGCTTTGTGAATAGGCCCACTGTTCTACTCAGCTTTGGAAGGTATCTCAGCATATAAGCATTGCTTGTGAGCCCCACAACTGGGGTTGTAAGCATTTACTGGCAGTTTGACTTTAGATAAACTTCTTACCTCTTTTCTGCCTCAGTTTCCTTTTCTGTGAAGAAAACCTTGTTTTCTTTAAGTTGACTTCAGTACACAGTGATCCCATTTATGTCCAAGTAAAACTGTACACCTTGGGGTTTTCAGTGGCTCTTTTTTGGGAAGTAAATTGTCAAATCTTTCTTCCAGGATGCTTCTGGGTAGATACAACTGCTCCTATTTCAATTGCAGCCCAAGCAAATTAACCGCTTGCATCACCCAGGGACTCATTTCTCTAAATTGATATCATATTATCTATCTCTTAACACTTTCTGTGGTGATTAAATAGTGTAATACATGTAAAACACCTAAAAATGACCCTTATACATGTTACGTATATAATGCATTTATTACTGTTATTACTAGATAATCGTATGATTCCTATAATCCTGCAAAGGTCTACAGCCAGTTCATCATCAACATGAATCATCTCTCAATGATTTATGTCTTAGATTTAAAGGTATCAGTTATTAGTTAAGTGTGAATATGTCAACACTGACTCAAGCAACCCTGTAAACAATCTGAACTCTATTCTATCCTATGTCATCCTTTATACCTTTGACACATTCAAGCCCACTGTTCTTGTCACTGTGTCAGTCCATCTCATTTAGGGTCTTCTCTATCACTGAGCCTCCACCTTTTCAAGCATGATGTCCCTTTCCGAGCTCCACCTTTTCAAGCATGATGTCCCTTTCCAAGGAATAACTCCTCCTAACATTCTCAGGGAGCTCTGGTAGTTTAGGAATAAGAAATTATGATTCCCATGCAAAGGAACACAATCCTAATCCACCAACTGCTCCACTGGAGGAAGACAGACTATCTTCTCAACAACCGAAAACCTGCTGAAAGGTCAGCTATAGGTCAGTTGTGACTCACTGGTACACAACTACAACAATAATAACATGTCCAAATATGTGAGACAAAGTTTCACTATCTTTGCTCTTAAAAAGTACCCTAGTTGCACTTTTTCCAAGACATACTTGTCCTTTTGGCAGTCCATGGGATATTCAGCACTCTTCAACATCACAACTCAAAGCTATCCATTCTTCTTCCATCATTCTTATTCATTTTCCAACTTTCATATGCATAGGAAGTTAGTGAAAAGATCATGGTTTGGACCATGTACACCTTAGTCTTCAAACTAACATGTTGGTTCTTCAGAACTTTGGACTTACTGGAAAAGGTGAGCATCTAACAATGACTTTTCAATTCTGCATCAATGTCATTGATTCCCATATTTCCACATGTTGTTGTTGTTATGTGCAATCGAATCACCTGTGACTCATAGCCAAACCTATCACTGTCGTGGTGGACAGTGCAAAGACTGAGATTGTAAACAGCTTTAGTTTGCTTGGCTCCACAATCAACATTTTGGCACGAGGAGCCAGGAAATTAAAAGATCACTTGCTATGCATCAGAGAGCTGGACATTGATTAAGGATGATAGAAGGAGAATTGATGCCTTTGAGCTGTGGTATTGGAGAAGAGTATTGAATATACCATGGACTGATAAGAGAACAAACATGTTCATACTGGAGAGAGTTAAACTAGGCTGCTTCTTGGAGAAAAATATTCTGAAGCTTCATCTGACATAATTTGGACATGCTGCAAGGAGGGACCAGTCCTTGAAGAGGGACACCGTGCTTGGGAGGGTAGAGGGACAGGTGGAGGACAGCACAGGAGAGGAAGGCCATCAATGAGATGAATTGATTCAGTGTCTAGGGTAACTGGGGTAGGTGTATCAGAGACAATAAGATTGCCACAGGATAGAGCAAGGTTAAGGCTGTTGTACATAAGGTTACTATGAGTAACAGGTGACTCGGTGGCACATAACAACGACAGTGGCCTGGATCAGACACACCTTAGTCTCTAGACTGACATCATTGCTCTCAGTACTCTGGAAAGGTACCGACAGCAGATTTACCTGATGCAATTAATCTTTTTATTTCCTGACTGTTGGTGCCAAGAGTATTGATTGTGGACCTGAGCAAGTTGTATCTTTTAACAACATCAATCCCTTCTCTCTCCATCATGGTGCTGTCAATTGGCCTAATAGTGAGAATCTTTGTTTTCCTGATGTTGAATAGTACTGCAATTTCAGGGGTGTTTGGGGTTTTTTTATTTTACATCTTTGCATGGTTCTGAACTTTGGTTCCATGTATATACCAGAACCTGGTGTTTACTAGAACTTTCATCTTGATGCCTGTGGACTTCTCAAGTACAAAATACCAAATATGGAGCTTAGTGTTTTCTACTCATTTCTACTTACCCATTTAAAAAATTAAATTAAAACTCTCCTTCTTGCTTTCCTTGTTTTTTTCATGACACCATCAAGTGACTCTATTATTAAATTTAAGTCTCTAAGCATTCCTACTCTTTATTTTAAATTTATCTTAAATCAAACATCTGCAAGGTTTTACATGACTGGTGGCTAATTGGTAAGGAGTTGCTCTGCCAAACTAAAGGCACACATTTTTAATCTACCAGCTACTCCTGAAAAAAAGATGAACAATATCCTCCCATGTGATTTACTGCCTCTGAAAACCAGAGAGTCAGCTATGAATTGGTTCCAGTTCAATAGTTCATAAAAACAAAATAGCAATAGTGCCTTTCAGACATTGCTGCCATTTTACCATTCTTCACCCTGACTGTAGCCAGGCTGGTTGTGACAGTTTTCTTTCTCCAGAACTATTGCATTAAAATCCACGTTGCGTTTCCTGTTTAATTTCATTCTTCATAGTGCCATCAGGTAATCTATTTAATTTCTACTCTGATTTTTGTCTTCTCTGGCTGAGACCTTCCACTGACTTCCCCTGAACAACTAAACACTAGCACAGTTAAGCCCCAGGTTGTCTTATCACCTTCTATGTGCCTAACTACATTAGACTCTACACCCTTTCTTGAAAACAGATTTTTATGTCTCCAGGACTTTGCATTTGCTATCGCCTGTGCTCAGAACACTTCTTACAACTTCAACCACCTTCTGAACTGCTACTCATCCTTTAAGACCCAACTGAAACATCAATTACTGTAGTTACTTCCAAAATTCCATTACCTAAAATTATGTTTCTGTGACACCCTTTGCCTATGGACTCTAATATCACACTAATAAAGATATGAAACCTCTTATAGAAGGCAAACAATAATTTAGACAGAAATATAAACAACTGCAGTTACAGAATACCTCCCCCAAATATTAATATTAACTGACTATTGTAGTATATATAAAAAGTATGTATCTCTCTGTGTGTCTTATTCCTAAGATTAGACTGTGACTATGAACTACTCTTTTCAGCATTACTACAAAGTTAGTTTTAAAAAATCGAATTATTAATAAAATATAGGAGAAGCTAGCACTATGGTGTTACATAATGCTCCAGATTGCATTTGTTTACAACTATTTTTCTTGCTCATTTACCCATAATTTGGCTGGACTTGGCTACAGGCTGAAAGTTTACTTTGGTCTCCACTATCTGTATTATCTGAGACCAATAACAACCTGGTTTTTTGTTTTTGTGGTGACCACAGAGCCAAACCATACCAGCTCATTCTCTGTTCATGATGTGTCAAAAAGGTAATGCCAAGTAACATACTGAAAAGGCAGTACTGGCAAGGAGAAAAGAATAAAGAATAATAATCCAATCTACAAAAAATGTCTTTTGGTGCAAAAGTGGATTATAGAAATAGCAGCTTTAAAATTGTTATTGTCTCGGTTATAAAGACAGGGAACAATTTGTTATTACATTTATTGCATTGAACTTTGGAATATGATCTAAATATATCTATTCTTGCTTTTTCCAGAAAATTAAAGATGTTTGGATAGGATCACCATCACCCATTCCTGTGAGATACATTTGCTACAGGCTCCTTTTGAAGGATGTGTATAACTTTGAAGAGGATTAACCAAGCCATTATGGTCAACTCTCTTTGATTTACTGATATGATTTTGCCAAGTTTATATTAACAGATATGATTTCATTTTTTTTAAAAAAGAAGAAACAAGACTCATATTGAATTGAAATCCATAAACCACAATTTATCGTCTTTTGTCATTTAAGTTTTCAGAAATCCTATTATATTGCTGATATACTGACACTGTTAAAAATGTCATTTCTAGAAACGTCTAGCATTTTTATTAGATGCCTGATTTATTAATACTGAAGAACCTGATGATCATTTTCCATCCAGAAAATGTGATTCATTCTAACATGAAAAGAAAATTAATCTTGATAGTCATACTTGACAGTGTTGTTGTTGCTTTGTGCCATCGAGTCACCTGTCACTCATAACAACCCTATGTACCACATCCCTAAACCCTGCTCTATCCTGTGCCAATCTTATTGTCTCTGACACACTTACCCTCATTAACCTACTCACTGAATCAATCCATCTCACCGAGGTTCTTCCTCCTGTGCTGTCCTTCCACTCTCCCAAACATGACTTCCCTCGCCAAGGACTGGTCCGTCATTGCAAGGTGTCCAATGTATATCAGACAAAGCTTCAGAATTCTTGTCGCCAAGGAGCAGCCTGGTTTAACCCTTTCCAGGACAAACCTGTTCATTCTCTTAGCAATCCATGGTATATGCAATACTCTTCTCCAATACCACAGGCTTAAAGGCATCAATTCTCCTTCTATCATCCCTAGTCATTGTCCAGCTCCATGATGCATAGGAAGTGATTGTGAAGATCATGGTTTGTATCAGACACACCTTAGTCTCCAGATTGGCATCATTGCTCTTCAGTACTTTGGAGAAGTCCCTAATAGCAGATTTTCCCAACACAATACATCTTTTAATTTCCTGGCAGCTGGTGCCAAGAGTGTTGATTGGGCCAGTTGTTGTTGTCGTTGTTATGTGCCGTCGAGTCGTTTCCGACTCATAGCGACCCTATGCACAACAGCCCTAAACCCTGCTCTATCCTGCGCCAACCGCACCGCCT
>NW_006400115.1:1368636-1370109 GCF_000299155.1 Elephantulus edwardii
AACATCAGCAACAATATCCCTAGTACCACGACCCCTTCTAAACCCAGCCTGAACTTCCAGCAATTCTCTCTTGATTTGCTTACGTGGATAAAATTTCCATTGCGTAGATAAAACTTCTATTACATAAATAAAATTTCCATTACAGAGATAAAATTTCCATTACATAGAAAAAATTTCCATTACATACATAAAATTTCCATTACATACATAAAATTTCCATTACACAGGTAAAATTTCCGTTATATAGATAAAATTTCCGTTACATAGATAAAATTTCAGTTAGGTAGGTAAAATTTCCCTTACGTAGATAAAATTTCCATTACATAGAAAAAATTTCCATTACAGAGATAAAATTTTCGTTACGTAGGTAAAATTTCCATTACAGAGATAAAATTTCCGTTAGAAAGATAAAATATCTTTTTCATAGATAAAATTTCCATTACGTAGATATAAAATTACCATTACATAGATAAAATTTCGGTTACATAGATAAAATTTCCATTACAAAGATAAAATATCCATTACAGAGATAAAATTTCCATTACGAAGATAAAATTTCCATTACGTGGATAAAATATCCATTACGTAGATAAAATTTCCATTACGTGGATAAAATTTCCATTACGTAGATAAAATTTCCATTATGTAGAAAAAATTTCCATTACAGAGATAAAATTTCCGTTACATAGATAAAATTTCCATTACAGAGATAAAATTTCCGTTACATAGTTAAAATTTCCAATACAGACATGAAATTTCCATTACAGAGATAAAATTTCCGAAACAGAGATAAAATTTCCATTACGTAGATAAAATTTCCATTACAGAGAAAAATTTCCGTTACGTAGATAAAATTTCCGTTACATAGATAAAATTTCCCTTACGTAGATAAAATTTCCCTTACATAGATAAAATTACCATTACATAGATATAAAATTACCATTACGTATATAAAATTTCGGTTACATAGATAAAATTTCCTTTACAGAGATAAAATGTCCATTATGAAGATAAAATTTCCATTACAGAGATAAAATTTCCATTACGTAGATAAAATTTCCGTTACAAAGGTAAAATTTCCCTTACGTAGATAAAATTTCCCTTACGTAGATAAATTTTCCATTACATAGATATAATATTACCATTACATGGATAAAATTTCCATTACATAGATACAATTTCCGTTACAGAGGTCATATTTCCATTACGTAGATAAAATTTCCATTGTTGTTGTTGTTGTTGTTATGTGCCATCGAGTTGTTTCCGACTCATAGCGACCCTATGCACAACGGCCCTAAACCCTGCTCAATCCTGCGCCAACCACACTGCCTCTGACACACCCATCCCGATTACTGCAGTCACTGAATCAATCCATCTCATAGAGGGTCTTCCCCTCCTGCGCTGTCCCTCCACCCTCTCAAGCATGATGTCCCTCTCCAAGGACACGTCCCTCCTGGCAACATGTCCAAAGTA
>NW_006400115.1:1371413-1374209 GCF_000299155.1 Elephantulus edwardii
CAGGACAGAGCAGAGTTTAGGGCTGTTGTACATAGGGTCACTATGAGTTGCAAGCGACTCGACGGCACATAACAACAACAACAACAACAACAACATCCACTATTGAGGACAAATTGATGCAAAGGAGCTTCTAAACTTCTTATACTGGGAGGTATCCTTGCTGTACTCATCTAAACACTTTGAGATACATATCTCAAGCTCCCCAGCAAGTCTGCCTTTCCTTCATGGATGGGACTGCCATTCCTCCTGGGGTCAATCTGTCTACTGAAGACACTACAAAAACTATCTGCTGTCTTAAAAAAAGAGGGGAGACAATATCTTCATTTAGTAAAGAAATTTTGGTTGTTGTTCTATGCGGTCAAGTCACCTGTGACTTCTACATAGTAATCCTATATACAAGAGCTCTAAACCCTGCTCTAACCTGTACCAATCTTATTGTCTCTGAAACATCTAACCCTACCCTATTTCCCCAGTCACTGAATCAATCCATCTCATGTAGTGTCTTCCTCTCTTGTACTGTCCCTCTACCTTCCCAAGCTTGTCCCTCTCCAAGGACTGATCCCTCTTTGCAACATATCCAAAGTATGTTAGAAAAAACTTTCAGAATCCGTGCTTCCAAAGAGTAGCCTGGTATCACCCTCTTTAGGACAAACTTATTTTTTTCTCCTAGAAGCCCATGGTATATTCAGTACTCTTCTACAGCACCACAGCTCAAAGGCATCAATTCTTCTTCTATCATTCATAGTCATTGTCCAGCTTCCTGATGCAAAGCAAGTATTTGCAAAGACTATGGCCTATATCAGTCTCACCTTACTCTGCAGACAAACATCATTACTCTTCAGTACTTTGGAGAAGTCTTTGATAGCAGACATTCTCAATGAAATTTGTCTTTTAATTCCCCGACTGCTGGTACCAAGAGTGTTGGTTGTGGAGCCAAGCAAACTAAAGTGGTTTATAATATCAGTCTCTTCACCATCTATCATGATGCTACAAATTGGCAACAAGTTCGTGATCTCTAATGCTTTGTTTTGTTTTTATTATATTCACACTACATAAAAAATGTAGTTGAGAACTCTCCTTCATAGGGTCGCTATGAGTCGTCTGCGACTTGACGGCACTTAACAATACCATCAACATAGAGAGAGATCAGCTGGCCCAGTGGACAGAAAGCAATGATACTAAGCCAAAGGTGGGTGACTTTCAGTCTGCGGCCCTTGGGTCTGTCTTTCATTGTTTTTGTTCAGACATTCCTCTAGATCATATAGTTCTGGTGTACAAGTTGCCATACAGCGGTCACCTGTGGTTGTGAGGCTGAACACTGTGACACTGATGTGTCAAATGCATTAAAGGTTGCCGCCCACCTAATGCGAACAGAGAGTGGAGTGGAGCTCCCCAATTAAAATAAGCTTGGAAAGAGGAGTGGCATCCACTTCCATAATAGCTTGCCTCTGGAAACCCTATGAACCTGGAGAGAGGATGAAAGGCACCCAAACGTTGAGGACTTCCTTCATAGGGTTGCTATGAGTCGCCTGAGACTTGATGGCACTTAACAACAACAACACTAAAAAATGGCAGATGAGAATCAGCAGATAAATGTTCCATTATTTCCAACTTTTGAGAGGTTTATTTGCTGTTATTTTAGTGAAAGTTTACAGAATGGGTGGACTTTGATTCATTCATTTTCTTTTCTCCTCCTCCCAATGCATATCTTGTTCCAGATTGTTAACTGTCATACATATAATGTCTAATCACCCATTCCTATTGGATAGTCCTTCTTTTTTTTCTGTGCTAGTGCAGTATTTATTATCTAGTCATTCTTTATAAAAACGAGTGGGCTTTTTATTCACATGGGGGGTTACAATCATTCCTATACATTGTGTCTTAAAAAATTAATCACCGTTACTCTGTCCCTTCATATTGGTTAAGAATTGGACTGTTCCTAATTCCTTCACTCATTCCCTCCTCTCACCAAACCCTGTGACCTCATGATTTCCACTCCCCACCCTCAAGCCCTTACTCCTTCCATTTCCCTCTTTGGTGAGCCATACAACTCTTACTAATTATCCTTCTATTTTTACAATATTGGTCTTATGCAGTATTTGTCCTTATGAGATTGAGTGAATTCACTCAGCATAATGCTCTCTAGTCTTGAGTGCTACATAGTTTTCCATCGTGTGAATGTACCATAATTTCTCAATTCAGTCATCTGTTGACAGATAAAAAATTGTTGACAGACAAAATGGGCTGTTTCCATTTTCCTGCTACTGTGAACAATGCTGCCATGAACATGTTGTTGTTATGTGCCACTGAGTCGTTTGCGACTCATAACGACCCTACTTACAAGAGCTCTAAACGCTGTTCTATCCTGTGCCAACCTAGCCATCTCAAACACACTTATTCCTACTGCTCCAGTCACAGAATCGATCCATCTCATTGAAGGTCTTCCTCTCCTTCACCGCCCCTCCACTCTGCCAAACATACTGTCCCTCTCCAAGGACCAGTCCCTCCTTATAACATGCCCCAAGTATGTCAGACACAGCTTCAGAATTCTTGACTCTAAAGAGCATTCTGGCTTCACCTTCTCCAGGACAAACCTGTTTGTTCTTCTAGCAGTCCATGGTATATTCAACACTCTTCTCCAGCATCAAAACTCACAGGCTTCTCTTTCTATCAACCTTATTCACTGTCCAACTTTCTGATGCATAGTACGCAGTTGCAAAGACTATAGCCCGGATCAGGCTTAGTCTCCAGCCTGATGTCATTGCTCTTCAGAACTCTTGAGAGGTCCCTCACAGC
>NW_006400115.1:1375089-1377341 GCF_000299155.1 Elephantulus edwardii
TGGTATGCTGTCGACCCTGGAGCCTTGTTTTTTGCCAATTCCTTTAGAGCAATTTGAACTTCCTCCTTCACCACCATAGACTCTTGCTCATATGTCATTTCATGAAATTCTTCTGTGTCAGCCAATTCCTTCTGATACAGTGACTCTGTGTATTCCTTCCATCTTCTCTTGCTACTTCCCGGATCATTTAACATTCTATCCAAAGTATCCTTAAGTATTGACACCCATGGCTTGAATTTGTTTTTCAGCTCCTTCAGCTTAAGAAACGCTGAGTGAGTTCGGCCCTTCTGATTTTCTGACTCCAGCTCTCTGCACATTTCATTATAGTATCTTGATTTGTTGTCCCGGGCTGCCTTTTGAAATTTTCTGTTTAGCTCTTTGATTTCTTGGTTTCTTCCTTTAGCTTTCGCTTCTCGGAGCTTTAATGCAATATTCAGAGTCTCATCTGACATCCATCTTGGTCTTTTCTTCTTTTTTAGCATTCGTAATGATCTTTTGCATTCTTCATAGGACGATATTCTTGATATCCTCCCAGAGCTCATTTGGTCTATGCTCATTGGTGCTCAAGGCCTCAAACCTGTTCCTGAAATGGTTTTGACATTCGAGTGGGATAGACTTCATGTCAAATTTTGGTTCCCGTGGACTAGATTTCATTTTCCTCAACTTCAGCTTGAACTTGCATATGAGTAGTTGGTGGTCTGTCCTACAATCAGCACCCAGCCTGGTTTTCACTGCTGATATTGAGCTTCTTCACCGTGTCTTCCCACAAATGTAATCTATTTTATTCCTATACATGCCATCAGGTGAGATCAATGTATATAGCCTGCGTTTATGTTTCTTATGGAAGGTATTTGCAATGAATAAATCATTTAATGTGCAGAACTCTATCATTCTATCTCCAGCCTCATTTCTCTCACCGAGCCCGTATTTTCAAGCTACTGATCCTTCTTCTCTGTTCCAACTTTTGCATTCCAGTCTTCCATTATTATCAATGTGTCTTGATTGCACGTTTGATCAACTTATGACTGCAAAAATTGGTAGAAATCTTCTATTTCCTCCTCTTTGGCTCTAGTTGTTGGTGCATATATTTGAATTATAGTGGTATTCACTGGACTTCCTTGTATGTATATGGATATTATCTTGCCACTCACCACATTGTATTTCAGTATGGACCTAGAAATGACTTTTTAAATTATGAAACCAACCCCATTCTTCCTCACTTCCCATCCCTGGCATAGTAAATCATATAATCATATGATTCAAAATGTCCCGTGCCAAGCCATCTCATTTTGCCGATACCTAGTATGTCAATATTTATGCATTCCCTTTCTTTCTTAACAATGTCAGATTTTCCTACATTCATGCTTCTCACATTCTACGTTCCAATCACTAGTGTCTGCTTACAGCTGTACCTTCTTCTCTGTATTTCCGTTTCTAAGATCTCAGTCTCAATTGACATGTCTGCTAGACCAAGTGATAGTCTAAGTGTGCTCTATTGTACATAGGGTTTTCGAAGGCCTGTTTTTTTCGGAAGTGGATGGCCAATCCTTCTTCCTAGTCTGTCTCAAACTTTAAATATATATAATAGTATCTGACAGACAAGCATTCCACAGAAAAGAGCAGATGAAAGACAATTGCCCAGTTATAGCAATAACCAATAGATTCAATGTTGCTGCCCACCCACGCTTCCTAACTCCACCGCTATCCCTTCCTACTTTTGCCTACAGCATTCAATACCGGTCTCCCATTGACTGGCCCTGACGTGATGGCCTAAGTCTCAAGCCATCAGGATTTCTGTGATTCTGATTCTGAACATATCGTGCTGCTGTGATTCTCTTATGATGTAGCCAATATGACTTCAATTTAAAGTTGTTAAATACAACTGTAATGTACGACTTCCACTCCAGGATTGCTTTCTCATAGGTAAATACCACTTGTCTTCCATTTGAAGCCAGGTGCTGATGCAAATTTTCTTGGCCCGAGGGCCACAGGCCCTCAGGCCCAATGTACAAAATCTTTATTTGTGTCTCAGTTCTATTTCCCTCAAGGTATATTCCTAGCAGTGGAATAGATGGTCATGTGAAATTATCAACAACTTCATCTTACTTAGATCCATAACTAACACACTTGGTAAGTTGTTATTGTTGTTATGTGCCGTCGAGTCATTTCCAACTCATAGCGACCCTATGCACAACAGCCCTAAACCCTGCTCTATCCTGCGCCAACCACACCGCCTCTGACACACCCATCCC
>NW_006400115.1:1379061-1380860 GCF_000299155.1 Elephantulus edwardii
CAGTTCCACCCTCAACCAGGAAAACCCTTCCTATCTGCCAAGTCCCTTCAGAAAATATCTTCCATTGTCCAACCCATGATCTGACAGCTTGTATCTTAAGCTTTCTTGGCTTCTGTTATTCCAAAAACGTCGACTACTGACATTTCTCTTTTGACCAGTGTCTCTTAAGTTTAGTTGTACTGTCTCCAAGGGAAGTTGACGTGTCCTGTAGAACTCTTCTGTAGATTATATTTTCCTTTCTGGCCCGAGGGCCGGGTTTCACTGTGTCTGACCTGGAAGACGCCTCCTTTGCTGTTATCCGAGGTGACCTTGCCCAGTGCCGCCTTCTCCCTCCCTCTCTGGCCGGGTTTCACTGTGTCTGACCTGGAAGACGACATGCATTGTATTGAGAAGTCTGTAGTTAAACACTTCTCCAAATTATTGAGGACTAATGATACAGTTTGAGGATTAAGGTGCTTCTGATTTAGGCCATGGTCTTTCCAATTACTTCCTATTCATCTGAGAGCTGGACAATGAATAGGGCTGACAGAAGAATTAATTGATGCCTTTGAGTTGTGGTTTTGGAGAACACTGATCATTCCACAGAGTGCCAGAAGAACAAATAAATATGTCTTGGAGAAGGTGCTAACAAGTGCTCTTTGGAGGCAAGAATAAAGAGGCATCACTTCACATACTTCAGGAATGTTGCTGAGAGGGGTTATTTCTTGGCAAGGCAGAAGGTCGGTGAGGGGGAGGAAGACTCTCAACCAGGTGGATTGACATGATGGCTGCCTAAATGGGCTCTAGTGTCTCATAAAGGGTGAAAACGTCACAGGACAGGATGGGATTCAGATCTGCTGTTCATAGGGTCACAACGAGTCATACTCGATTTGATGATACTGAACAATAACAACAACAATGGGATTTCTATGTTCAGCTTTTTTAGGAAACACCAAACTGCTTTCCAGGGTGGTTTTATCATTTTAAAATCCTACCAAGAGTGTATGAGACTTCCAATCTCTCCACATCCTCTCCAATATTTATTACTTGCTCTCCTGTTAAACTTTACCATTGTTACTCAGATAAGATGGTATCTCACTGTGGTTTTGAATTGCATCTATCTCTCTTATTGTTGGTGATTTTGAGATTTCTTTATGTGTGTGTTGGCCATCCAAATATCTTCCTCTGCGAAATCTTCCCATACCTTTTGCCTGTTTTATAATATGAGCGTTTTTCTTATGGATTCCCTGTAGTACTTTGTAAACTTTTGTTATGAGACTCTTGTCCGAGATGTCATTGCCACATGTTCTTTTCTTCTTTGGTAGATTTTCTTTCCAGCCTATTGGAGAAAGTTTTAATGCACAAAGGGGCTAATCTTTAGAAGGTCCTATTCATCAATGCTATCTTCTCCTACTTACGGATTTTTGGCTGTATTTTCCAGGCTCTCTGGAGACTAAGGTCCGCCTGATACAGGCCATGGTTTTTGCAATCACTTGTTAGGCATCAGACAGTTGGACAATGACTAGGGAGGATAGAAGGAGAATTGATGCCTTTGAGCTGTGGTGCCGGAGAAGAGTATTGAATGTACCATGGAATGCCAAGAAAACAAACAGATTCATCCTGTTGTTGTTGTTGTTGTTGTTATGTGCCTTCGAGTCGTTTGTGACTCATAGTGATCCTATGTACAACAGCCCTAAACCCTGCTCTATCCTGTGCCAATCACATTGCCTCTGACACACCCATTGTGATTACCCCAGTCACTGAATCAATCCAACTCATAGAAGGTCCTGCCCTGTCCCTCCACCCTACCAAGCATGATG
>NW_006400115.1:1381095-1421636 GCF_000299155.1 Elephantulus edwardii
GCAATACGTTTTTCTATTTCCTGGTTGCTGGTGCCAAGAGTGTTGACTGTGGAGCCGAGCAAACTGAAGCTGTGAACAATCTTAATCTCTTCGCCATCCATCCTGATGGTACCAATTGGTCCAGTGGTGAGAATCTTTGTCTTCTTGACATTGAGCCTCAGTCCATACTGAAGGCTGCATTCCTTTACCCTCTGCAGTAAGTGCATGAGGTCCTCCTCAGTTACAGCAAGCAGGGTTGTGTCATCTGCATAACGCAGATTGTTAATAGATCTTCCACCAATCCTAACGCCACGCTTCTCCTCATAGACCCCAGCCTCTCGGATAATCTGCTCTGCATACAGGTTGAAAAGGTATGGAGATAGGACACATCCCTGGTGTACACCCTTCCCAATTTTGAACCATGCATTGTTGCCCTGCTCTGTTTTGATGACTGCCTCTTGGTCCAAATATAGGTTTGGCATTAACACGATTAAATGTTCTGGGATTCCCATTCTTCTCAGAGTCAGGCACAGTTTGTTATGATCCACACAGTCAAACGCCTTTGCATAATCAATGAAACACAGACATTCTTCTGGTAGTCCCTGCTTTCAGCTATGATTTATCTAACATCAGCTACAATATCCCGAGTACCACGACCCCTTCTAAACCCAGCCTGGACTTCTGGGAGTTCTCTGTTGATGTACTGTTCCAGTCATTTTTGGATAATCTTCAGAAGAATCTTGCTTGCATGTGAAATCACCGATATTGTTCTCTAGTTTCCACACTCTATTGGGTCACCTTTCTTTGGGATGGGAACAAATATAGACCTCTTCCAGTCAGTTGGCCAAGTGGTTGTTCTCCAGATTTCTTGGTACAACTTGGTGATCACATCCAGGGCAGCATCTGTTAGCTGAATTATGTCAATTGGTATACTGTCTATTCCTGGGGCCTTATTTTTTTTTTCTATTTCCTTCAAAGCAGCTTGAACTTCTTCCTTCATCACTATAGGCTCTTGCTCAAATGTTATTTCATTAAATTCTTCTGTATCTGCCAATTCCTTTCGACAAAATGACTCAGTATATTCTTTCCATCTTCTTTTGATACCTCCTGGATCATTTAACATTCTGCCTAAGGCATCCTTGATTATAGCAACTCGAGGTTTGAAGTTGTTCTTCAGTTCCTTGAGCTTAAGAAATGCTGAACGAGTTCTGCCCATTTGATTTTCTGACTCTAGTTCCTCGCACATTTCATTGTAATATTTTGCCTTGTCATTCCATGCTGCCTTTTGGAATCTTCTGTTCAGCTCTTTAGTGTCTTGAATTCTTCCTTGTGCCTTGGCTTCTCTACTTTCCAGTGCAATCTTCAGAGTTTTTTTCTGCATCCATTTTGGTCTTACTCCTTGGAGGCAAGGATTCTGGGGCTTTGTCTGACATACTTTGGACATCTTTTAAGGAGAGACAGGTCCTTGGAGAGGGACATCATGCTTGGTAGGGTAGAGGGACAGCGCAGGAGGGGATGATCCTCTATGAGGTGGATTGATTCAGTGACTGGGGTAATCGGGATGGATGTGTCAGAGTCAATGCGATTGGCACAGGATAGAGCAGGGTTTAGCACTGTTGTACATAGCGTCGCTATGAGTCACAAGCAACTTGACGGCACATAACAACAACAACATCTATACCATACTCTAGGTCTTCTAAGTTTTGTCCCATTTTGTTTTTATGATCTTTATGATTTTCAGCTTTCTTCCTTTCTGGTTTCTCATTTCTGTTGCATTGGTCCACGTGTCTGTCATTGTACCAGTATCATGAAACTTGGGTTATTACAATTGCATAGTAGGTTTTGAGATTAGGGAGTGCAATACCTCTTACTCCATTTTTGTTTTTCAGAAGCGTTTTGCTCACTCAGGGTCTATTTTCATTCCTGATAAACTTGCCTGTTTCCCTTAGTATCTTTTTGAAAAATTAATTTGGTATTTGTATTGGCATTCCATAAAACAGGTAGGATTGTCATTTTCACTATATTGAGTCTTCCTATCCATGAGCAAGAAACATTTTACTATTTATTTAGGTCTCATTGTTTTCCACAGTTCAACACACTTTTCTCATTAAAATACTTAATAAAAGAGGAATAGAAGAGGGAATTTTCTCAACATAGTGAAAAGTATATATGCAAAACCACAGATCAACTACATTCTCAATGGAGAAAGAAAAAAGGCATTCCCTTTTGAACAGGACCAGGCAAGCATGCCAACTTTCACCACTGCTATTCAACATTGTATTCTTTGATATTCTCCATCAAGTACTTCAAGTTCTCCTCACCTTCAGCTAGCAAGTTTGTGCCATATGCATAACACAGGTTATTGGTGAGTCTTACTCCAAACCTGATGCCACATTCCTCTTTACAGCGTCCAGCTTCTCATATAATTTGATCAACATATAGATTGAATAAGTATGGAGAGAGAATACAACCTTTATTCATTTCCATCTTAATTTTAATCCAAGTAGTGTTGTTCCCTTGCTCTGTTCACACAACAGCCTCCTGTTCTAGGTATAGGTTTCCCATGAGCACAATTAAGTGCTCTGAAAAAAAATTAAAAAAAAATTAAGTGCTCTGGGATTCCCTTTCTTCTCACTGTCAGCCATAACTTGTTATAATCCACATTGTCAAATGCCTTTGCATAGTCAATAAAGGACGACTAGACAGTCTTCTAGTATTCTTTACTTTCAGCTAGGATCAAACTCACATCAGCAATGATATCCCTGATGCCACCACAATCTCTTCTAAATCCTGCTTGAACATCTGGCAGTTTCTTATCTATGTACTAGTCTAGCTCTTTTTTTATGATCTTCAGCAGTATTTTGCATGCATATGATATTAATGACATTGTTAAATAATTTCCACACTCTGGTGGATCACCTTTCTTGGTAATGGGAACAAGTATTAATCTCTTCCATTCCATTAACCTATCTTCCAAATTTCCTGGGATAAACTAGTGAGTACATCCATGGCTGCATCAGTAAATTGAAACAAATCAATTGTATCCCACTGATTGCTGGGACCTTATTTTTTGCCAATGCCTTCAATGCTGTTTTCACTTCCTCTTTCATCACCATTGGCTTCTGTTCTTGAAATATTTTAGTGTCATTCAGTTATTTTTTGTTCAGTGATTCTATGTATTCCTTCCATCTTCCTTTGATGCTTTCTGAGTCATTCAATATATTGCCCATAACATTTTTCAGGAGAGAGTTCTTCTCTTTTTATTCTCCAACTTAAGCTTTCTGCACATTCTATTATAATACTTTGCTTTGTCTTTCAAATCTGACCTTTGAAATCTGTTCATATCTTTTACTTCAGGATCTTTTCCCTTTATTTTGGCTTGTTAATGCTCTAAGTAGAATTTTCAGAGTCTTTTCTGATACTTTCTCCATGGGTGATATCCTTGATTTCAACTCATAAATCATATGGTCTTAGATAAGAACTTGCTACAGAAGATCAAAGAATATAACCTTCAATATGGATTGTATATCAATGTGTGTGGAGGGGGGATGAATATTCTTACCACTGGAACCATAGGTAGCATCGTGGTTGACTGAGGATGGATTGAAACTGTCAACAACTTCATCTTACATGGATCCAAATCTAATACTCTTGGTACCAGCGATCAGAAAATCAGGAGATGTATTGCATTGGGAAAGTCTGTTAGACACTTCTAGAAATTATTGAGGACTAATGATGTCAATTTGAGGACTAATGTGTGTCTGGTTCAGGCCATCTTTCCAATCATTTGCTATGCATCTTAGAGCTGGACAATGAATAAGGATGACAGAAGAAGAATTGATGCCTTTGAGTTGTAGTGTTGGAGAAGGGCCCTGAACATCCTGTAGACTGCCAAAAGAGATAATAGATAACATTTTGGAGACTGTGCAGCCAGAGTACTCTTTGGAAGATAAGATGATGAGACTTCATCCCACATACTTTGAGCATGTTTCTAGGAGAGGCTATTCCTTGGAAACAAACCTAACGCTCAGAAAGAGGGTCAGTGAAGGCAAGAAAGACCCTCGACCAAGTGTATTGGCATGGTGATTGCTGCAGTGGGCTCTAATGTGTCAGAAAGTGTGAGGATGGCACAGGGTAGTACAGGATTTAGATCTGTTATTCATAGGGTTGTTATGAGTCATAGTCAACTCAACAACACCTAACAACAATAACATTCAATATTGTATTGGAGTACATTTATTGCTGGGGAAAGTAAATTATTGCTGGAAGTAAATATTGATGGGGAAATACAGTAGGAGAAAGAAATAAGAGGCATCCAGATTGGCAAAGTGGTGATAAAACTCTCACTATATAAAAACTACAAGGTAGTGTACACAGAAATCTGCAAGGACTAAAAAAAAAAGAAATAAAAATAAAAATAAACAAAACCCAACACAAAAAAGCCTGCTAGACCTAGTAGATTAACTCAATAGAGTGCCAGGATCAATAAACAAAAATCAGGAGGGCTCCCAGTAATAAAGGGACCTCTAGTGGCCTATTGGCACCAAGCTGTGCTGCAATCCCAAAGGCACACCGTTTGAGACTAGCAGCTGCTCCATAGGAGAAGGATGGGCAATATCCTCTAGTGCAATTAACTGCCTCTATAAACCAGCTATGGGTCAGTTCTGACTCAATGGTACACAATAACAACAACAACAACAGTAATAAAGAAAACACAGAAGGAAATTGAGAAACTAATAGCATTTAAAATAGCCAACAACAAACTGAGATACGTGAGAATAAACTTTAAGTAGAGATACAAAATATTTTTCAAAAGAACGTTATCTTCCCATTCTTATCCTGTTCTCCTCTCCCCAGTGTCCATCCTATTTTTATAACAGTAATCTCATGGAGTATTTGTCCTTGTGTGACTGAGATATTTCACTCAGCATAATGTCTTCCTGATTCATCTGTGTTGTATAGAGTTTTACAAGTTCATTTTCTTTGACTATAACACTTGCCTGTAATTTTTTTATTCATTAGTTAAAGCATATTTTCCTCAACTGACCTCCATTCCCCATCTTCCATTCTACTTTGCAATGCACCTCTTGTTCCAGAGTGTTGTCATACATATAATGTCTAATCATATATTTCTTTCAGACATTTCTTCCTCTCATCTCTTCCAATACAGTACTCATCTATCTACTTTTCCCCTATTCTTCTCCAACACCCAATGTCAGTCCTGTTTTATACCAGTAACATTATTCAGTATTTGTCCTTTTGTGACGGAAACATTTTATTCAAGATAATGTCCTCCAGGCTTACCTGTATTTTTTAAATTGTTATTAAATTTTATTAGTTCAGGCTTACCTATATTGTGTAATGTTTTATTAGTTCGTTTTTTTATTGCTTGAAAACATTCAAACAATTCCACTATTCACACAATTCCATTTGTTTGCTGATAGACACTTGGGCTGTTTCCATCACTCTACTATTGTACTACAATAATCATAGATGTGCAAACAGCTGTTTACATCTTGACAAAGACTGTGGCACAAAGAACTCTGGCTTCTGAAAACACACCTTGAAATTGCAGCAATGAAGATGTCTTCCCCCTCCCCCCAAAAAATAAACTGAGAGCATTTAGACATACATCAATAAATAAGGTCTACAGAGACCCAAGGCTTGTTGGAAGCAAACACCAGAGAGGAAGGTGTAATGAGAATTAATCATACATATTCATGCATATGTATTAAGGCTCAAATCAAGTGTATATATTGAAGTTCCAATGACAATAAGAGACCCTGGGCCTTGAAGCTCTCACTTTGTTTTGCCTTCCAAGATTGGTGAGGACATCTATGCTAATTGGCTTACTTTCCTGGGGACAATGGAAACATTATATAGCTGAGACTTTTGTTCTAATATATTTCACATATTATGTTGTTATTATTATAGACACATAATATACTATAATGTTATAATATCATAATATCATTATAACAGAAATTTTATAATAAATGAATAACTTTAAAGATAGGCTGTCTGAAATTGTCAAAACTGTTAGAGGCAACAGGAACCAACAGAGAGGCTAGCATTTGCCTCTCTGCTCGGCTCTAGAAAGTCTTAACTTGTGAGAAAAGAATGGGAAAAGGGGAACATGAATTATGTTCTCATTTAGAAAATTACTATTTTCTAATTATTATTGATAAAGAGACATATTTCTTTAGAGGCAATAATGGCCCACTGAGTTAAGCAATTCAACAAAATACATTTCTTGTCTCATTCTCCCTCTCCCTCACACTTGCTTAGAGGAATAATTTACAGATAAAATCCATACACTCATGTTCTCATCTCAAGCCTGCTGCCCTTCTCAATTAAAAAAAATAATTAAACATACAGTCCTGTCTGCCATTTTGTCATAATACAGTGGTTAGCATGTTGCTATGAGGTAAAACTGACATCGTTGCTTTCCAGCACTCTGGAGAGGTCCCTGACAACAGATTTTTTCTCAATGCAATTCATCTTTTGATTTCCTGACTGCTAATGTTAAGAGTGTTGATTGTGGAGCCAAGCAAGTTGTAATTGTTAACAACCTCAATATCTTTTACATCTGTCATGGTGCTGCCAATTGGCCCAGTGATGAGAATTTTTGTCTTCCTAATGTTGAGCTTCAATCCATATTGAATCCTTGACCTTCTGTAGCAATCTCTTCAGGTTTTTTTTCAATTTCAGCAAGCAAGGCTGTGTCATTTGCATATCATAGGTTGTTGATTAGTCTTCCTCTAATCTTGATGCCACTTTCACCCTCATAAGGCCCTGCTTCCCAAATGATCTTTTCTGCATACATACTGAAAAAGTATGGAGGCAGGATGCATCTCTAATGCACTCCTTTCCTGAAGAATTGATGATTTTGAGTTCTCGTACTGGAGAAGAGTATTGTAAATACTATGGACTGCTGTGAAGACTAATAGGTCTATCTTGGAGAGGATGAAGCCAAGTTTCTCCTTGGAGGCCAGGATTTTGAAGCTCTGTCTCACATACTTTGGGCATGTGGACGAAAGAGACCTGTCCTTGGAGAAGGACATCATGATCAGAAAGATGGAGGGATAGCACAGGAGAGAAAAACCCTGGATGAGATGGATTGATACAGTAACTGGGGCAATGGAGGTTGGTGTGTTGGAATTAGTGAAACTGGCTCAGTTTAGGAAAGGTTCAGAGCTGCTGTACATCCAGTGGCTTGGAGTCGCAGGCAACTCGAGGGCACAACATAACAACAACAAATGATGTAAGAAGCATTGTTAACATTTCAAATAACATTAAGGTCACTCATTGTAGATTTTAGCAGTTTCCAGTCTAAGGTTAGAAATATCTACCTCTGAAAATCAGCTAATAAAAACTCTATGGATTACAGATCACAATAGGAAAATTATCTGATCTTGTATTAACAAATAAACCTCATAGGTAGAAAAGCACACAAAAGACAGTGTTGCAACAATGAACTCAAGGATACCAACAATTGGGCAGGTGGTACAGGATTGGGAAGTGTTTTGTTATATTTTACATAGGAACACCCTGAATGATAGCCAATTCTATGCCAACTAAAACAATACTCATAATGATGTCTAAATATTTATTCACTTATAAATGCTGTAATTGTTGTTAAGTGCCATTTGACTCATGTTCTTATTATTGTGTATTGTTGAGTCGGATCCAACTTATAGCTGACCCTCTGGCAAGTTTTCAGAGGCACTGGAGTAGATTGTCCATCCTCTCAGCTAGTGGAGCAGCTGGTGGATTCAAATTGTGTGCCTTATGGATTGCAGCACAGTTTCCAATCCTGATCCATCCTCACAATCTCTACTATTCCTAAGACCATTGATTATAGTAGTCACTGTATCCCATTCCTTCACTGACTCTCAACTTTTCCAAGCAAGATCCTTTTCAATAACTGACCTCTTCTGATAATATACCCCAAATATTCGAGACCATGTCTTATCTCCTTGCCTGTACCCTGGTAGCAGCCTGGCTGTACTTCTTAAAATACAGACTTGTTTGTTCTTTTAGTAATCTAAGGTTTGTTCAACGTTCTTTCACAACACCAAAATTCAAAAATATCAATACTTTTTGGTCTTCCTTATCCATTGTCCAGGTTTAATGTACATATTAAATATTTTAAAAAAAACATGGCTTGCGACAGTTGCCAAAGTGACACCTTTGCTCTTGAACATTTTAAAATGGCCCTTGTTAACAGCTTTACCCAATGCAATATTTCTTTAGATTTATTAACTATTTCTTCTATGAATATTTGTTGTGGATCCAAGTGAAATGAAATCATTGACAACGGCAGTCTCTTCCCCATTTGTCACTGATGTTGCTTATTAGTCAAAATTAGAAGTTGTGAGGATGTTTGATTTTTTTTAATGTTAAAATGTTGTTTTTGTTAAGTGCCATTGAGTTGAGCACAACTCATAGCAACCTTATGACCAACAGATGTGAACCCTGTCCTGTCCTGTGACATCTTTAAAATCTCTGGCATACATGAGTCACTGTGTCAATCTATCTGATTGGATCTGGTTGAGAGTCCTTTCTCTCTTTATCCATCTCTCCATCTTTATTCCTACAATGTCACTCCCATCCTCTTTATTGTGATTTTAACAAAACTTCTTTCATTGTTGCACATTTTCACACTACCCTCCCTCCAAATTACTTTTTAAAAAAATTCATTCACTGTTGCATAATTTCCTCAGCACCCTCACCAGTCCCCCAGTCCACTTTGCTATGCACCTCTTATTCTGGACTGTTATCATATAAATAATGCCTCATTATATATTCATTTTAAACAATTCTTTCCTTCATTTGTTCTATTGCAGTGTTCATTATATATTTCCTCTTAGTTTTCACCCCCCCCAAGCCCTTTGTCAGTCTTATTTTAAAACAGTGGTGCTATGAAGTATTTGTCCTCTTGTGATTAAAATATTTCACTCAGCATAATGTCCTCCAAGGTCACCCATGTTGTGTACTATTTTATGAGTGCCAGTGCTGCATAGTATTCCATTGTGTAAATATACCATGGTTTTTCTATCCATTAATTTGTTGATGAGCACTTGGATTGCTTCCATCTCTTTGCTATTGAATAACACAGCAATAAATGTGGGTGTGCATATATCTGTTTCGGTGACAGCTCTGGTTTCTTTAGGATATATTCCTGGCATTGGAATTTCTGGGTCAAATGATATTTTTATTTCAACTTTTTGAGGAAGTGCCAAAATGTCTTCCATAGCTGTTACAAGGAACAGCATTTCCTAGAAGACATTTATCAACTTTGCCTCCAAGGAACACTCTGGTTTCACTTTCTCCAAGATGGATCTGTTGAGGTGCAATCCTACTTCAAGTTCTTTTCTGTTATTGTGTTACCTTCACAAATTGTTTCATCTATATAGTGCAGGTTGTTGATGAGTCTCCCTCCAATCTTGATACCATGTTCTTCTTCATGTATTTCAACTTCTCAGATTATTTGCCCAATATACAAATTGAATAGTGAAAGAATACAACATTGATGAATGGGTTTTTTTTTTATTTTAAGCCATGAATTGTTCATGGATTAAACAGCCATGTTGTTTGAACAACTGTTTCTTAATCTATGTACAGGTTTCACATGAGCACAGTTAAGTGTTCTGAGATCCCTCATCTTCTCAAAGTTATCCCTAATTTATTATGATCCACACAAATTCCTTTGCACAGTCAATAAAACACAAGTAAACATCTTTTTGGCATCCTCTGCCTTCATCCAAGATCCATCTGATGTTAGTAATGATATCCCTTGTTTCATACACTCTTCTAAACCCAGCTTGAAATTTTGACATTTCTCTATCATGTACTACTCCAGCCACTATTTGAATAATCCTCAGCAAGATTTTACTTCTTTGTGAATGTAAATTTTATTGTTTCATAATGTACACATTCTGTTTGATTTTTTTTTTAATGGTAACAAATTTGGATCTCTTTCTCATTGGTTGACCATATAGCTCCCAAATTTCCTGATAAAGAAAAGTGAGCATATCCTGGACTGCATCTGTTTACTAAAACAACTCAATTGATGTTCCATTAATTCCTGTAGCTTTATTTTTTCCACCCATTCCTTTGGTGCAGATTGGACTTTTTCCTTCAGTACCATTGGTTTTTTTATCATATACTACTCCCTTAAAGGGTTTCTGTGACTTCTCCTTGCCAGAGGGAGCACGGTGGTGCAAGTGCAGGAATTATGGCAAACTTTTGGAGTCGAGTGCTTTTCCAGGCTGTGTATGACGTGCAGGTTTGCTCTGTCCCGAGGAGCGAGGCAAGCCGGGCTTGGCCTAGGGTTTAAGGCAGGAGGCTGCATTAAGCCCCAAAGGGCGTGGGGAGAGGAGGTGACCATGTTCTTCCTGGTTGGCTCCTCCCAGGGTTTCTGTGACTTATGAACACTGTGACAGTGATGTGCCAAACGTGGTAATGGGTACCCATGCTGCACAGTGTTGGCTGGAGCTTCCCGAATAAAACAAGCCTGGAAGCAGGAGCGGCATCCACTTCTGAAATGGCTTGCCTCCGGAAACTCTATGTACAAACAGTGCCATGTATGAACAGTGCTATGTACGAACAGTGCTCAGGGTCGCTCGCTATGAGTCATCTATGACTCAACGGCACCTAACAACAACAACAACAACAACAACAACAACAACAACAACTCCCTGAAATGATTCAGGGTTGATCAATTCTTTTTGGTGTAGTGACATTGTATATTCTTTCCATTTTCTTTTGATACTTCATGCCTCGTTCAATATTTCTCCCATAGAGTCTTTCAGTATCTTACTAGGTACTTCAGCATTTTTTTTCTTCAGTGCTTTCATCTTGAGAAGTTTCAAACATTACCTTCTCTTTTTTCTAACTTAAGGTCTTTGCACATTTTATTATTTTATTATACTTCTTTGCTTCACCTTTTTAAGTCACCTTTTGAAATCTTTTTAACTCTTTTATTTCATCATTTTTTTCCCTTTTTCTTTAGCTTTTCCTGGTCAAGAATAAGTTTCACACTGTACAATAAATGAAACATGATGCATAAGAATGAAACAGGTGAAGGAAAGAACTGCTTAAAAGAATATATGATTAGGTATTATTTGCATGACACGAGTCCAGAATAAGAGCTGCATTGTAAAATCGACTGAGGGAGAGATTGTATGACAATCAAAGATTTTTTTTCCAAAGAGAAAAGTGAACTAGGGAGGAGGGGTGGGCAGGGAGGAAATATGCAACAATGAATGAATGGAAATCCATGTTCTCTATAAACTTTCATTAAAATCTCAATTATAAAACAACAGCAACAACAAAACAAAACAAACAAAAAAAACCTAGAACACAGATGCATTAGCACTGAGTTGCTGTGAGCGTTGTTGAGTCCAACAGCTATTATTCTTGTTCTGTGCCACAGGTTGTGTTAGTACAAGTGGCACAGGTGTGCAGACTTTGGGGTTAGAGGAACATTGGTCAGAAGTCCTGATTTGGGATCCTTTTCCCCTTCATGACATGATGATAGGATGTTTACTCTTTTGTATGGCATGTGCTACCCTTAAACCTTGTTATGACATCAGCACATTACCTGTCTAATGTGAAAAAAATGAAAAAAAAAAAATACTGATCTGAAAAAACCAAAACAAAACAAAAAGAATGATTGTATGCAAAAAATTTAAAATACTAAAATAAAATAAAAACCCATACAACAGGCTTGCTTCCCCCCAAAAAAAGATATTTCAGAGTTTTTGACATCTTTCTTTATCTCTTCATAATTTCCTGTCTTTTTGATGGACATTTACTTTTTTCACATATGATGTCCTTGAGGTCATCCCACTCATTTAGTATTTGGTCATTAGCATTTAATGCATCAAGTCTACTCTTGAGATTATTTTTAAATTCAGGTGGAATAAATTCATATAATCTTTTGGCTCTTATGCACTTGTTTTCGTTTCTTTCAGTTTCAAGTTAAACCTACATATGAGAAAACAATGGTCTGTTCCATAGCTGGCCCTTAGCCTTGTTCTTTACTCATGATATTGATATTTTCCACTGTCTTATAGAAAGTATTTGCAATGGATAAATAATTTATTGCACAAATTTTACTCTACAATCTCCTAGATACTTTCTGTCATGGACGACACATTTTCCAACTATTAATCATTTTTCTTGTTTAGAAAAATGTATTGGTTTGCATATAACAATTTGTTTATATTGTGTTACATTCATGTGCATTGTGACATGTTGTTTTTTTCTCCCTCCCTCCACATCTTACTAGTTATCCTTATGTTTTTACAGTCATAATCTTATACAATATTTGTTCTTATGCTCCTGAGTTGTTTCATTCAGCATAATGCTTTCTGGCCCCTCCCACGTTATATAGTATTTTTCAGAATAGTTGTTCCTGAGTGCTGCATAGTATTCCATTGTTTATGTACCACAATTTTTCAACCCAGTCATTGGTTAATGGGCATTTGGGTGGTTTCCATGTTCTTGCTATTGTAAATGATACTGCTATGATCATTTGTATACAAAAATTCATCTTCTTCATTTCTTTCTTTTTCATTCAAGTCACCTATTATTAACAATGTATATTAGATCAATTTCAAACTGTAATATTGAGTAGAAATCCTCAATTTCTGCATATTAGCTATATTAGTTGATGGATATATTTGACTAACAATTATATTAACAGGTCTTCATTGCACAACACATGAGTACAGCGTTGCATTTCAAATCAGATTGTGAAATGTTATGACAGAACTTGAAATGTTCTTCCTTTGTCATTTTTGGAATAGTAGATCATATGCTTGTCTGATTGAAAATGGCCAAAACCTGTTTATTGCAGTTCACAGGTGACTGTATGCATCTCATTTCATTTTTTACAACTTCCAGTTTTCTTAGAATCACACTTTCTACATTCCATGCTCCAATTACTAATGGATATTTGTCTTTATTTTGGGTGTGTCCACATCAGCAGATGAAGATAATTCATTGGGTGAAAGTTTAATCGATCTGAAACGTTAAGGTAGAGTCCACATTGAGGAGGTAGCTTTTTCTAGACCATGTTGAGTGCCTTCCAAATGGAAGGTCCTATATTCTGACATTATATTGGATATCTGTCCACTGTTATTCATAAGATTGCCATGCGTCCATTATTTCAGAAGTGGATAGCCAGTCCTACTTCTTAGTCTGTCTTATTCTGAAACCAATTCAACATAGATGACCCTGCTTGTATTTGGAAAAAAATGGTGGTATAGCTACAACAGCATAGCAAACTGTAAGTCACCATAGTATAGCAAACTGAGAGGTGAGTGATGATTTGTAAATGTATCCACAATTATTTCATTATGTGTATTATAAAATATCAGGTTAAGAAATTCTGAAATGGCTTGTTGTTATTATGTGCCATCAAGTCACCTGTGACTCATAGCAACCCTAAACCTAAACCCTGCTATCCTGTGCCAAACTTACTGTCTTTGACACACCTACCCCCATTACCACAGTCACTGAATCAATCCTTCTCATTGAGGTTTTTCCTCTCCTGTGCTGACCCTCCACCCTTCCAAGCATGATGTCCCTCTCCAAGGACTGGTGAAATGGTTACATAAACATAAAATTGTTGTTATTGATGTTGTTGTTGTTACATCCCATAAATTGGCCTACAACTCATAGCGACCCTATGTACAACAGCCCTAAACTCTGCTCTACCCTGTGCCAGTCTTATTGTCTCTGACACACCTAACCCCATTACCCCAGTCACTGAATCAACCCATCTCATCGAGGGTCTTTCTTTCTTGTACTATCCTTATACCCTCTCAAGCATGACATTCCTCTCTAAGGACTGGTTCCTCCTTGAATATGTCTAAATATGCCATACAAAGCTTCAGAATCTTTGCTTCCAAGGAGCAGCCTGGTCTCATCCTCTCTAGGATGAACATGTTTGTTCTTCTAGCAGTCCATGGTATATTCAATACTCTTCTCCATCACCACAGCTCAATTCTTCTTCTATCATTCTTAGTCATTGTCCAGCTTTCTGACACATATAAGTAATTGCAAAGTCTACGGCCTGGACCAGGTGTATTTTAGTCTCCACACTGACATCGTTGCTCTTCAGTACTTTGGAGATGTCTCTGACAGCAGACTTTCCCAATGTAATTAATCTTTTCATTTCCTGGCTGCTGGTATCAAAAGTGTTGATTATGGAGCCAAGCAAACGAAAGCTGTTAACAATATCAATCTCTTCACCATCTCTCATGATGCTGTCAGTTGGCCCAGTCATGAGAATCTTTGTCTTCTTGATGTTGCATTTCAATAAATATTGAATGCTACAGTCCTCGACCTTCTGCAGTGAGTGTCTTAGGTCCTCCTCATTTTCAGCAAGCAGGGTTGTATCATCTGCATAACACAGATTGTTGATGAGTCTTCCTCCAATCCTGATGCTGCATTTCTCCTCATAGAACCCAGCCTCCCTGATAACCTGTTTTGCATATAGATTGAAAAGGTATGGAGATAGGACACATTCCTGGAGTGCACCCTTCCCAATTCTGAACTATACAATGTTTCCTTGCTTTGTTCTGACAACCGCCTCCTGCTCCAAGTATAAGCTTTGTGTATGTGTTCTGGGATTCCCATTCTTCTCAGAGTCAGCCACAGTTTGTTGTGATCAACACAGTCAGATGTCCTTTAACACAGTCAAATGCCTTTGCATAGTAAATGAAACAAAGATAGACATTTCTCTGGTACTCCCTGCTTTCAGTCAAGACCCATCTAACATTATCTATAATAATAACTCTAATACCATGGTCTCTTCTAAACTGAGGAGCTGCAACATTGAGATGTTCATGTTTTGGACACCATTGTGTCAAAACAACCACAATGACACTGTCACAATGTCCTGCACCAGGAGCATCAATATCACAGATGTGGATCTCTTCCAGTGGATTAGTTGGATAGGTGTTTTAAAAATGTCTTAGTGTAGGTTGGACAGTGCACCTGCCCAATCAGACTGCTGCCCCGCTACCTGGAGGCCACTGCCCCACCATCTAGATAGATACTGCTGCCCCACCACCTGATGACTGCCTTGCTGCTGCTCTGGTGTCCTATGTCAGGAACACCAATATTACAAGTGATACCATTTGCTCCCCCCTCACAGAGCCAATACTTGAGCTGTGGACCCTATGGACTATGCCTCGTTATATTAGTTGTCTGGCTTAGGAGATTGTCTGGCTTATAGATTTTCTATCTCCTCGACTAAAGCAAGTCTTCCCTTGAATAAAAGGATCAGAGAGAAATTCAGGCAAGTTTGGCTGCACTTCCGTTTTCTGGAGCAGTGAGCTCCTGAGCCAGGGTCAAACCAAGGGTATACTTAGGCCTCAGGCATGGAAAAACTCTATCACAGTAATGATAAAGAAGAAGCAGACTATCTCATACCTTAGAGAAAACAAAAACAAGATGTCACCCCCTCAAAAGTGATCATAATACAGAATCAATGGATTTCCTGAAGACAGAAAATCTGATGGAATTTTCTGACACAGAATTCAAAAGAACAATGACTGACTATTTTCAATGGGTGAAAGACAAACAAGAATTACAAGGCTCTGCAAGCAAAAGCCAAGAGCACCTAAAACAAACAAACAACCCCCAAACCCAAAAACCAATCCAAGACAACGCAGACAAAACAAATGAGGCATTAGAGGCTCTGGAAAAACAAGAAACCACAATCCAGAACATGAGAACCAATGTTCCAGATGCTGTCAATATGTTTGAGGGACATGTGAGCAGAGTTGAAGAGATGGAACACAGAATCAGCAAAATAGAAGATAGAATTCTCAGCACTGATCTGCTAGAGCAAAAAGTAGAAACAAAAAGGAAGGAAAAAGAAGAATAATGTGGGATACCATCTAGAGGAATAACATGTATAATAATTGGAATCACAGAACAGGAAACAGCAAGAAAAGACAAGATAAAAAATTACTAAAAGAAAATTTTTCCAGACATAATTAAGAATGAGAGAACATTTATTCAAGAAATGAATTAACAGCATATAGAATAGACCTAAAAAGAAAATCACCAGAGCATATAATGTTCTAAATATGAGCATTCAAATTAAGACAGACTAGGAAGAAGGATTGGCCATCCACTTCTGAAATAGCAGGACTTCAAAAGCCCTATGTAAAAATAGAGCACACTTAGACTAGCAGTTAGAGGATGAGCCCTCAAGCATGGAAATACAAAGAAGGAGAAACAGTTGAAAGCAGGCACTACTGATTAGAACATGGAATATGAGAACTATGAATGTAGGAAAATTAGATATTGTTAAAAACTAAATGGAACACATAAATATTGACATACTAGGTAGGTATTGGTGAAATGAAATGGACTGGCATGGGACATTTTGAATCAGATTATAATATCTACTGTGCTGGAGATGAAAAGGTGAGGAAAAATGAGGTCACTTTCATAGTTAAAAAGTCATTTCTAGATCTGTCTTAAAACACAATGTTGTAAGTGGCAGCATAATATCCGCGAATATATAATGAAATGCAGTGAATGCCATTATCATTCAAATACATGCACCAACAACTAGAGCCAAAAAGGAAGAAAAAGAAGATTTCTACCAACTTTTGCAGTCAGAGATTGATCAAACATGCAATCAAGAATAATAATGGGTGATTGGAATGCAAAAGGTGGGAACAGAGAAGAAGGATCAGTAGTTAGAAAACATGGATTTGGAGACAGAAACAAAGTTGGAGATAGAATAATAGAATGTTGTACAATCAATGACTTACAAATACTTTTTATAAAAAACAAACACAGGCTATACACATGAATTTCACTTGGTGGCATGCATAGGAATGAGACATATTACATCTGTGCAAAGAATCACTGGAGAAACTCAATAGCAGCTATGAAAACTAAGCCAGGTGTTGATTGTGGAACAGATCACCAACTACTCATATGCAAGTGCAAGCTGAAGTTAAGGAAAATGAAATCAAATCCACGAGAACCAAAATTTTACAGTGAATCTATCCCACCTGAATTTCAAAACCATCTCAGGAACAGGTTTGAGGCCTTGAACACTAATGAGTGAAGACCAGATGACCTGTGTGGGGATATTAAGAACATGAAGAATTCAGGGGTTCAGTACAAGGACAGAAGAGGAAGAAAAGACCATGATGGATGTCAGAAAGAACTCTGAATATTGCACTAGGGCTCCAAGAAGCCAAAGCATAGGGAAGATATAAAGAAATTTGGGAGCTGAACAGAAGAGTTCAAAGGTTAGTGCAGAAAGACAAAGTAAAATACTATAATGAAATGTGCAAAGCAAAAAAAAAGCAAAGGGACCAGACTCACTCAGCATTTCTTAAGCTGAAGTAACTGAAGAACAAATTCAATCTTAGAGTTGCAATACTTAAGGATGCTTTGGGCAGAATAGTAAATGATCCAGGAAGCATTAAAAGAAGATGAAGAGTACACAAAGTCCTTGTACCAAAAGAAATTGGCAGACACAGAAGAATTTCATGAAACAAAGTATGAGCAAGAACCTGCGGTGATGAAGGAAAAAGTTCAAACTACTTTGAAAGAATTGGCAAAAAACAAGGCCCCAGGAATGGATGGCATACCAACTGACATATTTCAACAAACAGGTGCTACCCTGGATGTGCTCACCAAGTTGTGCCAAGAAATCTGGAGGAAAACCACCTGACCAACTTACTGGAAGAGATATATATTTGTTCCCATCCCAAAGAAAGGTTATCTGACAGAGTGCAGAAATTATTGAACAATATCATTGATATCACATGCAAGCAAGATTCTGTTGAAGATTATTAAAAAATTACTGTAACAGCACATCAACAGAGAACTACCAGAAGTGCAGGCAGGGTTTAGAAGAGATCATGGTACTAGGGATATTATAGCTTATGTTAGATGGATCTTGGCTGAAATCAAGGAGTACCAGGGGAATGTCTATCTGTGTTTCATTGACTATTCAAAGGCATTTGACTCTGTGGATCACAGCGAACTGTAGCTGACTCTGTAAAGAATGGGAATCCCAGAACGCTTGATTGTGCTTATGCGAAGCCTATACTTTATACTTTCATACTGCCTGGTTTAATTCTTTTTGGTCAAACATTCTTCTAAGTAGAATAGCACTAGTTTTCCATGTGCTGTACAGAGGTAACTCGTGGTTTCTGCAATTCTAAATACTGTGACACTGACATGTAAAATGCAATAATTGTTATCTATGGTGGACAGTGTTTGGTGGAGCTTCCCAATTAAAACAGGCTTGGAAGCAGGAGTGGCATCTACTTTTGAAATAGCTTGCCTCCAGAAACTCTATGAACTTAGAGAAATGATTCAAGTGATACAAGTGTTCAGGTCTTTTGTTCATAGGGTCGCTATGAGTCATCTATGACTCGATGGCACTTAACAACAACATACTTGGACCAGGAGGCAGTCATCAGAACAAAACAAGGAAACACTGCATGGCTCAGAATTGAAAATTATGTATACCAGAGATGTGTCCTATATCCATACCTTTTCAATCTATATGCAGAATAGATTACCTGGAGGCTGGGCTCTATGAGGAGAAATGTGGCATCAGAATTGGAGGAAAACTCATCAACAATCAGTGTCATGCAGATGACACAATCCTGTTTACTGAAATTAAGGAGGACCTGAAGCGCTTGCAGCAGAAGGTCAAGAACTGTAACCTTCAATATGGATTGAAGATCAACATTAAAAAAACAAAGATTCACACCACTGGGCTGATTGGTAGCATCAAAATAGACAGTGAAGAGATTGAGATTGTTAACAGCTTCAGTTTACTTGGCTCCATAATCAACAGCAGCCAGGAAATGAAAAGACAAATTGCATTGGGAGAGTCAGCTGTCAGAGACCTCTCCAAAGTGCTGAAGAGCAACGATGTCACTCTGGAGACTAAGGTGTGTTTGATCCAGGCTGTAGTCTTTGTAATCACTTGCTATGCACAGAAAGTTAGACAATGACTAAGGATGGTAGAAGGAGAATTGTTTCTTTTGAGCTGTGGTGCTGGAGAAGAGTATTGAATATACTATGGAATGCTGGTAGAACAAGTAATTCATCCTAAAGAGGGTGAGACCAGGCTGCTCCTTGGAGGAAAGGATTCTGAAGCTTCAGCAGATGTAATTTTGACATGTTATGAGGTGGGACCAATCCTTGGAGAGGAACATCATGCTTAAGAAGGTGGAAGGACAGCCCAAGAGAGAAAGACCCTCAGTGAGATGGTTTGATTTCATGACTGGAGTAATAGGGGTGGGTGTGTCTGAGACAATGAGATTGGCACCAGATAGAGCAGGGTTTAGGATTGCTGTACATAGAGTCACTATGAGTGACAGGTGACTCAACAACACATAACAACAACAACAACAACAACATGTCATAGTCCAATTTGCCAGAATCAATGATAAGGTGGGAATTCTGAAAGCAGCTAGGGAGAAACAGCAAACAAACTGAGTAAATGGTAAGGGAAATCAAATAAGATTAAGTGCCAATTTCTGAGCAGAAACTATGCAAGCAAGAAAACAGTGAAATGACATATATAAACACTCAAATAATACAACTGTCAACCAAATACTCTACCCAGAAAAGTTGTCCATAATATATGATGGAGAGATCAAGATATTTTCAGAAAAGCAGAACCTAAGGGAGTTTGCAAAAATGAGACCAGCATTGCAGGAAATACTGAGGATATTTCTTCTTACAGAGAAGTCATAGAAATCAGGATGGATCAAAGTACCAAGCAATGAGCCCAAAGAGAACTCAACAAAATGATAGGAATAAAACCTTGCCTCTCAATAATTACACTGAATGTGAATGGTTTAAATGTGCATATGTATAGAAAAAGATTGGATACAAAAAAATCCCAAACTCATCAATATTGCTGTCTACAAAAGACACATTTGAAAAGTGAAGATAAAAAAACCCTGAAAATAAAGAGGTAGGAAAAAACCCCAAACAAATGTCAACCAGAAAAAAGCACGAGTAGTGATATTAAAGTCTGATAAAATGGCTTTTAGTGCAAAAACTCATCACATAGGACAAGAAAAGTGACTATGTATTGCTTAAAGCGTCAATAGAACAAGAAGACATAACCATAATAAATATCTATGCACCAAATTATAGAGTTTGAAAATATACAAAGCAAATGTTAAAAGAACTGAAAAAAATAGACAACACCACAGTAGTATCAGAAGACTTCAATACACCACTCTCAAGAAAAGACAGAACTACCAGAAAGAACTTCAACAAAGATGCTGAAAAATTAAACCACACATTATATAAACTCAATCTCAGAGATAGAATAATGCACCCAATAAGTGTTTAAAACATAGAAATAATACAAAGCAGTTTCTCAGACCACAATGGTACAAAATAAAAAATTAATAACAAGAGGATATAGGAGATAAAACCCATAAATTTGGGAGCTGAACAACATCTTGCTTGAACATGAGTACTAGAAGAAATAAACAGTGAAATAAAATTTCTTGAAACAAATTACAATGAAAACACTACTTACCAAAACCTCTGGGAAACAGTCAAAGCACTAATTAAAGGTCTATTTATAGGAATTAGCAAACACATTAAAAGACAAGAAAAATTGATAATTGATTCTTTACCCAACATCTCCAACAAGTTGAAAAAGAACAACAAGAAAACCTGACACTTTCTGTAAAAATGAAGTTATAAAAAAATAGGGTAGAAAGAAATGAAATAGAAACTAGAAAAAGAAATTAAACCATTACCAGCAAAACTAGGAATTGGTTTTTGAAGAGGTCAACAACAAGCTCTGGTTCCCTAGTGTCAAGAAGCTGCACTGCAATCCCAGAGGCATGTGGTTCAAATTGACCACATGCTCTGCTGGATGAGGAGTCACAATCTCCTCCCATACCAGTCAGATCCAATTTGACAGTACAAACACAAAAAATAATAAAATAATTTTTTCAAAAAAATAAAAGGTCAATAACATTGACAAAACACTAGCAAAACTCTAACGAAGGAAAAGAAAGAAAAAATGCAAATAATCTGAATAAGAGATGAAAAGGGCAATTTCACAATCAAACCAACTAAAATTAAAAAGTTAACAATAGAATATTATGGAAAAACTAGACTCAAACAAATATGAAAACCTAGAGAAAATGGACAATTAATTACTTTAGTAACTCATAGCCTACATGAATTGACACAGACCAAATTAGAACACCTAAACAGACCTATTACAAAAGAAGAAATTGGACAATTAATAAAACAACTTTCAACTAAAAAAAAAGCCCTGCACCAGATGGTTTTGCAAGAGAATTTTACCAAATATTCCGAGAACTGTCACCAATTCTACATAAAGTATTTCAGAAAATAGAAAAAGATGGAATTCTTCCAGACTCATTATATAAAGCAAACACATCCTTGATACCAAAGTTAGGTAAAGACACCACCAAAATAGAAAACCATAGGCCAATATCTTTCATTAACAAAGATGCAAAAATCCTCAATAATATTCTGGACAATAGAATCCAAAAGTACATTAAAAAAATAATGCACCACGATCAAGTGGGATTCATAACAGACACACAAGCATGGTTCAAGATAAGAAGATTAATCAGTGCAATTCATACCATTAAAAGCAAAGAACTGGAACCACATGATCCTATCAATTGATGTAGAAAAGTCCTTTGACAAAATCCAACGCCTTTCCTGGTTAAAACACTTAACAAAATAGGAATAGAGGGGAATTTCCTCAACATAGTAAAATGAATATACACAAAACCAAGAGCCAACATCATTCTCAATGGAAAGAGTCCCTTAAAGAACAGGGACTAGGCAAAGATTTCCATTATCACCTCTCCTATTCAATATTGTATTGGTAATCTGACCAATAGTAATAGGACAAGAGAAGGAAATAAGAGGTATCCAAATTGGTCAAGAGGAGGTAATATTATCTCTATGTGCAGATGATATGATAGTATACTTAGAAAACCCTAAAGTCTCAGTGAGAAAACTTCTGGGCAGAGTTGACCAATTCAATAAAGTGGCAGGATACAAGATCAATATATCAACTGGATTTCTCTACAATGATAAAGAAAATACAGAAATGGAGCTAATAAAAATAATGCCCATCACAATAGCTAATCACAAGATTAAATATCTGAGAGTAAATCTAACTAGAAATACAAGACTTATGCAAAGAAAATTACAAAACATTACTACAAGAAACAAAAAGAGACCTGGAGAAATGGACTAATATACCATGCTCATAAATAGGAAGACTCAATATTGTGAAAATGACAATTCAACCAAAGGCAATGTATAAGTTCAATGCAATCCCAATACAAATACCTATTCTGTTCTTCAATGAGATATAAAAGTCCATTTATAATTTAATCTGGAATGGAAATACACCCAAATAAGCAAAGCACTCCTGAAAAAAAGAAACAAGGCAGGAGACATTTAACTCTCTGATCTCATATTCTATTATACAGCCACGGTGGTCAAGACAGTGTGATACAATTGGTATGGTGACAAGCACCTAGATCAGTGGAATAGAATTGAGAACACAGAAAGCAACAAAATCCTTAAAAGGTCTCAGGCCTTTACCTGCAGTCTGTGTTTGTGGAGATAAGTTGACTCTTTCTTGTTCCATGCAGCACTTTACCTCAAAATGCTCAAAATGCAAGCTGTGTTGTGTGGGGGTCAAGATGCCTCCCCCTCCTTCCATGCCATGCTTTGCCTCAAAATTATTAAAATGTCTCAGCCTGAACCCTCAGGCTCTGTTGTGTAGGGTAAAGTTGGTTTTCCCACTTCCCACAATGTTTTTTTTCCCCATCATGTAATAAATTTATTGTATTATATTACACTTCCCACTTTGCTCTTAATTCCAACTGCACAGTATATTATCAACTGCTGTTTTGGAAATTAAACATTTGAACATAAAAAACATAAATTCTGCATATTAAAAGTGCATACACCATGAAGGGTAAAACATACAAATAAATAACAGAAGTCAACGACACATATCATGCACCTGTTCTAAAATAATTTCAAATGTATGATACACCCTTTCCCCACCCCCTCCAGCCTCAAGGAAAAAAACACATCTCACCTTCCATATTACCATGCTTCTAAAGAAGGAAATGATACAGCCATCACCAGCAGTAGGACATCAACGACAGCAAAGCATTTTGGACACAGTGATACAACATGCTGCTTTGGAGAACAACTAACTGTAGTGGCCAGTGGAAAATTGAAGAGTACAATCCAGGAAAACGATTCTTGTAATGGGGCTCCACTCTCATTTTAACCCGTAGTGAGAGGCACATTCGATATTCAAATCTATAGGGGACAGAGATGCACCTTTGAAAGGCCCACAAAGAGAGTGCCAATTTGGCCAACGGCATCCTGCCTCCTTGTCTGGTGTTGTGACCACACCGTTTGAAATAGCACCAAGGAGAATTTCATATTGCGTTTTCCTGATCACCACAGTTAGCACCCGTCTGTGTGGTGTTTTGTCTCAAAATTCTTAAAAGTTTTCAAGTCTTTACCTGCAGGAAAATTCTTAAAAGTTTTCAAGTCTTTACCTGCAGGATGAGTTGTGTGGGGCCAGTTGATTCTCCCTCCTACCACTCTGTTCTTTGCCTCAAAACTCTTAAAAGGTCTCAGGCCTTTACACATGGGCTACTGGGAAATGTGGGCAAATTTGCATTGTGTTCAGTCAAGCTGATTCTCCCTCCTCCCACTTCATTCTTTGCCTCAAATTACTTAAAAGGTCTCAGGCCTTTACACACAGGCTGTGTTCTTTGGGGTAAGTTGACTCTTCTTCCTCCCTTACTGAGCTTTGCCTCAATGCTCTTAAAAGGTTTCAGGCATTTACCCACAGGCTGCATTCTTTGGAGTCACGGTGATTCTCCCTTCTCCATAGCCACGTTTTGTCTTAAAATTGTGAAAAGATCTCAGGCTTTTATTTGCAGTCTTCTGGGGAAATTGGGTGAACCTACATTATATGGGGTCAAGTTGATTTTCCCCCTCCACTCTGTGCTTTGCATCAAAATTTTTATAAGGTCTCCGTCCTTTACCTATAGGCTGTTTAGTGTGTGGACAAGTTGTTGCTCCCACCTCAAACACCATGCTTTGCCTCAAAATTCTTAAAAGCTCTCAGGCCTTTACCAGCAGGCTGTGTTGTGTGGGGTAAAGTTGATTCTTCCTCCTCCCATACTGCTCTTTGCCTCAAAATTCTTCAAAGGTCTCAGACCTTTACCCAAAGGCTGTTTTGTGTGTCTCAAGTTGATTCTCCATTGTTTCATACCTCTCTTTGCCTCAAAACTCTTAAGATGTGCCAGGCTCCTTCCATGTGGTGCTTTACCTCAAGATTATTAAAAAGGATTCAGGCATATACTCTCAGGCTGTGCTGTGTGGCGTCAAGTTGATTCCCGCTTGTCCTTCACCAATTGGCCTTAAATTTAAGGCTTGGCCTTAAATTTATTGAAAGGTCACAGGCCATTACTTGCAGGCTTTGTTGTGCACAATCAAGTTGATTCTCCCTCCTCCCATGCTGTGCTTTACCTCAAAATTATTAAAAGGCCTTTACCCTCACTCTGTGTTGTGTGGGATCAAGTTGGTTCTCCCACCTCCCACATTGCACTTTGTCTCAAAATTCTTATAAGGTCTCAGGTCTTTATCTGTAGGCTGTGTTGTACGGGGTCAAATTCATGCTGTCACCTGAAATGCCATTGCTTTGCCTCATAATTCTTAAAAGGTCTCAGGCTGTGTTGTGTGAGGTCAAGATGTTTCTCTCACCTCCCACAAAGCACTTTCTCTCAACATTCTTAAAAGTTTTCAGGCCTAAAAAAAAAAATAAATAAAAAAACAAAAAAGTTTTCAGGCCTTTACCTGCAGGATGAGTTGTGTGGGGTCAAGACGATTCTTTCTCCTCCCACTCCAATTCTTTGCCTCAAAACTCTTAAAAGGTCTCAGGCCTTTAGCAGGCTTCTGGAAAAAGTGGTCATACCTATTTTGTTTAGAGTCAAGTTGGATCTCCCTTCTCCCATGCCGTACTTTGCCTCAAAATTCTTAAAAATTCTCAGGCTAATAAGTTGTGTGGGGTCACTTTGATTCTCCCTCCTTCCACTTCATTATTTGCCTCAAAATTCTTTAAAGATCTCAGGCTTTTACACACAAGCTGTGTTTTCTTGGGTAAGTAGATTCTCCTTCCTCCCTCACCACACTTTGCCTCAAAATGCTTAAAAGTTCTCAGTTATTTGCCCACAGGGTGCATTCTTTGGACTCATGTTGATGTTCTCTCCTCCCTCTCCAGGTTTTATTTAAAGATTGTTAAAAGGTATCAGGATTTTATCCACAGGCTTCTGGAGAAATTGGGCATACCTGAATTGTGTGGGGTCAAATTGATTCTCTCTCTTCCCATGCCATACTTTGCCACAAAATTCTTGAAAGGTCTCAGTCTTTCACTCATAGGCTGTGTTGTGTGTGGGGTCAAGTTGATTTTTCCCTCCTCCTACAACCTGATGTGCCTCAAAATTCTTAAAAAGTCTCAGGCCTTTACTCAAAGGCTGTGTTGTGTAAGGTCAAGTTTATTCTCTTTCCTCTAATGTGGTTCATTGCCTCAAAATTCTTAAAAAGTCTCAGGCATTTATCTACAGGCTGTGTTGCATAGGGTCAAGTTGATGCTCCCACTCAAACACTGTGGTTTGCCTCAAAATTCTTAAAATCTCTCAAGCCTTTACCCTCAGGCTGTGCTGTGTGAGGTCAAGCTGATACTCCCTCCATCCACACTGTGATTTACTTCAAACTTCTTAAAAGATCTCAGTCTTTTACCTGCAGCCCTTGATGTCTTGATGTGTGGAGTCAATTTGATTCTCTTGCCTCCCATGCCACACTTGGCCTTGCTGTGCTGTATGTGGTCAAGTTGATGATCCTACCTCAAACACCATACTTGCCCTCAAAATTCTTAAAAGATCTCGGGTTTTACCTTCAGGCTGTGTTGTGTTTCCTCAAGTTGATTCACCATCGTTTCATTACACACTTTGTGTCAAAATAAAGGTTTCTGGCTTTTACCAAGGCTGTGCTCTATGGGGTCAAGTGATTCTCCCTCCTCCCAGTCTGTTCTTTCCCTAAACATTCTTTAAAAGTCTCAGGCCTTTACCGGGATTCAGTTTTGTGTGGGGTCAAGTTGATTCTCCTACTTCCCACATGGTGTTTTGCCTCAAAATTCTTAAAATGTCTCAGGCCTTTTTATGAAAGCTGTGTTGTGTGGGGTCAAGTTGATTCTACCTCATACCACACCACGTTTTGCCGCAAAATTCTTAATAGGTCTCAGGGATTTACTCATAGGCTTCTGTAAAACATGGGCTTAACTGCACGGTGTGGGGTCAAGTAAATTCACCTTCCTCACATCCTCTTGTTGCTTCAAAATTCTTAAAATAGATCAGCAAACTACATAAAAATGGGCCACTAGTGAGACCTACGTGGCATTCAGAGATCAACGTGATGAGAACTGGACAGTAGTAATTTGAGTCAGAATATTTATTAAAATAATTAGTGCGGGAAACAGGCTCAGTGAGCCATAGGTCCCGCAGAAGCTGGATACGTGCCAGAAGCCACCAACCAAAACGCTGTGGTACCCACCTGCCAGCAACAAGCAGGTACTTTGGGGAGCAAACTGCAGTCTGGTTCTGGCTTGACCAACCATGTGAGACCCCTCAACTCAGGCAACAGGAAGGTCCAGGGTCCCTCAAAGGAGGTGAGAAGCCACTTCTAGAAGGGAGCAATAGGTTTCCTGCATGCACATTCAGGTACTTTGGGAGAAAAACTGATGTTTGCCTTGACCACTCAGGACCCCCTAAATCAGACAACAGGGAGGTCCTGGGTCCCTTGACAGAAGTGAGAAATCCCTTCCAAAAGAAAAAAAGTAGGCTTCCTCCTTGGTCACGCAGGCATTTTTAGCAACAAAGTGCTGTCTGACTTGACCATGCAGGACCCCTTATCTCAGGCCACAAGGAGGACCTGGGCTCCTCAATAGAAGTCAGAAGCCACTTTCAGAATGGAGCAACAGGCTCCCTCCTTGGTCACTCAGGTACTTTGAGGAACAAATTGCTGTCTGGCTGGACTGTCTGGCCTTAACTCAGGCAAAAGAGAGGTACTGGGCCCTTTGACGGAGGTGAGAAGCCACATCCAGAAGGGAAAACATGCTTCCTCTTGGTCACTCAGGTACTTTGGGGAACAAACTGATGAGTGACTTGACCACACGGGACACCTTAACTCAGGAAACAAGGAGGTCCTGGGCCCCTTGATGGATGTGAGAAGCCACTTCCAGAAGAGTAAAACAGATTTCCTCATAGAGAGAGAGATCAGTTGGCCCAGTGGACAGAAAGCGATGCTACCAAGCCAAAGGTGGGTGACTTTTTAAAAAAATAATTTTAATGAACATTTACAGGGAATTTGGATTTCCATTCATTCATTGCTGCACTTCTCTACCCGCCCAACCCTCTCTCCCTGCCCCCCAGTTCGCTCTTCTCTTTCAAAAGTAAAAGAAGGACTCCCTCCCTGGTACACAATCCCCCCGCACCCCTCCCACTGCCCCAAATACATTCCACTATGCAACCTTAATTGTGGACTCTTGTGATAACCATAATACCCTATCATACATCGCCTTTAAATTATTCTTTCCCTCATCAGTTTCAGTGCAGTATACACAATTTATCTAGTTTTTCTCAGTCTTACGTCAACCCTGATATCAATTTCATTTTATAGCAGTGGCACCATGCAGTATTTGTCCTTTTGCAACTGAGATATTTCACTCCTCATAAGGTCCTCCAGGCTCACCCATTTTGAACAATATTGCATGAGTTCCTTGTTTTTTCAATGTAGCATAGTATTCCATACTGTGAATATACCGGAGCTTCTCTATCCATTCGTTTGTTGATGGGCAACTGGATTATTTCCAACTCCTTGCTATTGTGAACAAAGCCGCGATAAACATGGGTGTGCATGTATCTCCTTGGATGTCACTTATGGTCTCTTTGGGATATATTCCCAGTAGTGGAATTGCTGGGTCAAATGGTATCTCTATTTGCAACTTTTTGAGAAAGCACCATACCGCCTTCCACAGTGGTTGCACCATTTTACACTCCCACCAACAGTGAATAAGGGTTCCAGTTTCTCCACAACCTCACCAGCATTTGTTTCTTGCTGTTCTCTTAAATTTTGCTATTCTGACTGGGGTGAGATGATATCTATTCTGATTTGCATCTCTCTTGGAGCTAGGGATTTCGAACATTTCTTCATGTGCTTGTTGGCCATCTGAATGTCTTCTTTGGTTAAGTGTCTCTTCATATTCTGTGCCCGTTTTTCAATTGGATTATTTACCTTTATCTTGTTGTGGTCCTCAAGTGTTTTATAAAATCTGGATATAAGTCCCTTATCTGACATGTCATTACCAAATACTTTTTCCCATTACAAATACTTTGTCCCATTCATTTGTTTTATCTTCTCCTGGTTGTAGATTTTTCAGGATACTTGGAAGACTGTTTACGTTGTGGATTAGGACTACTAGAGTTCTTCCAAACTTTTCTTGAATGAAGTTTATAGTCCTTGGTTTTAGTCCTAGATCCATGATCCACCTTGAGTTGGTTTTTGTATATGGAGTGAGGTGTGGATCTTGCTTGAGTCTCCCGCAGATATTTTTCCAGTTTCTTGGGCTTTTACCTGCAGGCTTCGTTGTGTGGGATAAAGTTAATTCTCCCTCCTCCTAAGCTGAGCTTTATCCCAAAATTCTTAAAAGGTCTCAGACCTATACCTTCAGGCTTCTGGAATAAGTGGGCATACCTGTGTTATGTGGGGTCCAGTTGGTTCTCCCTCCTCCCATGCCGTGCTTTGCCTCAAAATTCTTAAAGGGTCTCAGGATTTTACTCGCATGCCGCATGCACTCTTTGGGGTCAATTTGATTCTCCCTTCACATTTTGCTTCAAAATTCTTAAAAGGTCTCAGGCCTTTACCTGTAGACTTCTGGGGAAAGTGAGTGTACTTCCTTTGTGTAGAGTCAAGTTGATTCTCCTTCCTCCCATCACACCTCAAAATTCTTAAAAGTGCACAGACTGCTTTGTATGGGTTCATGCTGATTCTCCCTCCTCCCAAGCCTCACTTTCCTTCAAAACTCTTATAAGGTCAGTCCTTCAACAGAAAGCTTCTGGGAAAGTGGGCATACCTGCATTATGGAGAGTCAAGTTGATTCTACCTTCTTCCACACCATGCTTTACCTCAACATTCTTTAAAGTTCTTAGATCTTTGCCTGCAGGCTGTCTTGTGTGGGGTCAAATTGATAGTCCAGCCTTCCACATGCTTTGCTTCAGCATTGTGAAAAGGTCTCAGGAATTGACAGGCAGGGTCTGGGAAAAGTGGGCATACCTGCGGTATATGGGGTCAGATTGATTCTTTCCCCATGCCCAGCTTTGCCTCAGCATTCATAAAAGTTCTAATGATTTTACCCTCAGGATGAATTCTTGGGAGTCAAGTTGTTTCTCCCTCCTTTCTCACCATGTTTGCCTCAAAATTATTTAAAGGTATAATAAGATCTTTACCTGCAGGCTTCTGGGAAATGTGGGCATACTTGCATTGTGTGGGGTCAAGTTGATCCTGCCTCCTACCATGTCACACTTTGCCTCAAAATTCTTAGAAGATCTCAGTCCTTTACATTCAGGCTTCAGGAAAAAAGTGAGTGTACCTGTGCTGTGTGGGATCAAGTTGATCCATATGCAGTACTTTGCCTCCAAATTCTTGAAAGTTCTTAAATCTTTAGCCACAGACTTGGTTGTGTAGAGTCAAGTTGATTCTCCCTCCTCCCTCACCAAGTTTTGCCTCAAAATTTTTAAAAATCTCAGGTCTCTACCAACAGGCTACATTTTGGGGGGTCAAGTTGATTCTCCCTCCCACCATGCCTCACTTTGCCTTAAAATTCTTAAAAGTGTTCAGGTCTTTACCCACAATTTGCGTTGTGGAGGTCAAGTTGATTGCCCCTCCTCCCACTCTGTTCTTTGTGTCAAAATTCTTAAACGAGCTCAAGCCTTTACACACAGGCTGCATTCTTTGGTGTCAAGTTGATTCTATCTCCTTTCTCGCTGAACTTTGCCTCAAAATTGTTTAAAAAAAATCTCTGGCCTTTACCTGTAAGCTGCATTCTGTGGAGTCAAGTTAATTCATCTTCCTCTCTCGCCACGTTTTGCCTCAACATTCTTTTTTAAAAGGTCTAAGGCCTTTACTGGCAGGATTCTTGGAAAATTGGGGGTACCTGCATTTTGTTCAGTCAACTTGATTCTCCCTCGTCATACATCATGCTTTGGTTCAATATTCTTAAAATTTCTCTGGCCCTTATCTGCAGGCTACACTCTTTGGCATCAAATTGATTCTCCCTTATTCAATGCTACCCTTTGCCTCGAAATAATTTGGTCTCAGGCCTTTACCAGCAGGCTGCTTTGTGGGGGATCAAGTTGCTTCTCCTTCCTACCTCACTGCGTTTCGTCTAAAAATTCTTAAAAGATCTCAGACCTTTACCCTCTGGCTTCTCAGAAAAGTGAGCATATCTACTTTGTGCAGGGTCTAGTAGATTATCCCTCCTTCCACGCCAGGATTTGCCTTAACACTCTTAACAATTATCAGGTCTTTCTCCGCAGGCTGCGTTGTGTGGGGACAAGTTGATTCTCCATCCTCCCAAGCTGCGCTTTTCTTGAAAATTCTTATAAGGTTTCAGACCTTTACCCACCCAGGTGTCTGGAGAAAGTGGGCATAGCTGCATTGTGGAGGGCCAAGTTGATTTTACCCCCTCCCACTGCGTTTTTTGCCTCAAAATTCTTAAAATGTCTCAGGCCTTTACCCAACAGGCTGCATTCTTTGGAATCAAGTTGATTCTCCTTCTTCCCTTGCCATGTGTTGCCTCAAAATTGTTAAAAATTCTCAGGCCCTTATCTAAAGACTTCTGGGGAAAGTGTGCATATCCACATTGTGTGGGGTCAAATTTATTCACCTTCCTCTCACTCAGTGCTTGGCCTCTACATTCGTAAAAGTCCTCAAGCCTTTACCCGCAGGTTACCTTCTTTGGAGTCAAGTTGATCCTCCCTTTTCCCTCACCACATTTTGCCTCAAAATTGTTAAACGGTTTCAGGCCTTTACCTGCAGGCTTCTGGGAAAAGTAGTTGTACCTGTATTTTGTGGGTTCAAGTGGATTATCCCTTCTACTACACTGCAGTTTGCCGCTAAAGTCCTAAAAGGTTTCAGGCCTTTATCCACAGGCTGCATTCTGTGGAGTCAAGTTGACTCTCCCTCTTTCCTAGCAACGTTTTGCCTCAAAGTTGTTAAAAGATTTCAAGATTTTCAAGATTGTTAAAATATTTCAAAATTAAATAAAAAAAGATTTTTAAAATTGTTAAAAGATTTCCCACAGGCTTCTGGGAAAATTGGGCATATCTTTGTTGTGTGGGGTCAAGATGATTCGCCTTCCACCCACATTGTGCTTTTCCTCAACATTCTTAAAAGTTTTCAGGTTTTCACCCAAAGGCTGCATAGTGTGGGGGTCAAGTTGATTCTCCCTCCTCCCACACCATGCTTTGCCTCAAAATTCTTAGAAGTTCTCAGGCTTTTACACTCAATCTTCTTGGAAAAGTGGGTGTACCTTTGCTGAGTAGAGTCAAGTTGATTCTCCCTCCTTTCACACCACATTTTGCCTCAAAATTCATAAATATTCTCAGCCCTTTCCCCACAGGCTACTTTGTATAGGGTCAAGTTCTTTCTCCCTACTATAACACCACAATTTGCCTCAACATTCTTAAAAGGCCTCACTTCTTCACCCACAGGCTGCTTTATGGGGGGTCAAGTTGGTTTTCCATCCTCCCTTGCTGAGCTTTGCCTCAAAATTTACTCACAGGATTCTTGGAAAATTTGGCGTACCTGTATTGCTTGGGGTCAAGATTCTCACTCCTCCCATGGCACACTTTGCCCCAACATTTTAAAAAAGTTCTCAGGTTTTTGTCTGCAGGCTGTGTTGTTTGGGGTCAAGTTGATTCTCCCTTGTCCCATGATGGGCATTGCCTCAAAATTCTGAAAAGTTCTCCGATATTTACCCATAGGCTGCGTTGTTCATTCAAGTTCATTCTCCCTCCTTCCACTCTGTTCTTTCTGTCAAAATTCTTAAAATGTCTCAGGCTTTTACACACAGGCTGTGTTCTTTCGATCAAGTTGATTCTCCCTCCTCCTTCACTGTGCTTTGCCTCAAAATTCTTAAAAGGTCTCAGGTCTTTACCAGCAGGCTGTGTTCTTTGGAGTCAAGTTGATTCTCCCTCCTTTCTTGCCATGCTTTGCCCAAAAGTGTTAAAAGTTTTCAGGCTTTTACTCATGGGCTTCTGGGAAAAGTGGACATAACTGAGTTCTGTGGTATTAAGTTTATTCTTCCCCCTCCCATGCTGCTAGTTGCCTCAAAATTCTTAAACTAGCTTTTACCTACAAGCCTCCAGGGGAAATGGTTGTACCTGCGTTGTGTGGGGTCAAGTTGATTATCCCTCCTCCCAAGCTGTGCTTTACTTAAAAATTCAGTCCTTCACCCACAGGTTTCTGGGAAATACGGACCTACCTGCGTTGTATAGGGTCAAGTCAATTATCCCTCCTTTCACACTGCACTTTGCCACAAAATCCTTCAAAGTTCTCAGGCGTTTACCAGGAGGCTGCTTTGTGTGCGGTCAAGTTGATCCTCCCTCATCCTACGCTGCACTTTGCCTCAAAATTCTTAAAAAAGCTCAGGCCTTTACCTGCAGGCTGCATTATTTGGAGTCAAGCTGATTCTCCCTCCTTCTTCATCATGCTTTGTCCAAAATTATTAAAAGTTCACAGGCCTGACACCGACCCCAGCCCCTAATCCCGCCCCCAACCCCGCCACAGTCCCGTGCTTTCTTCCCCGCCCCCCCCAGCTCCACAACCATGCGCATCCACCACAGCCCTGCAACCCCAGTAGCGCCCAAGGACACTAGAGGATCCCTTACCACGTTTTGCCTCAGAATTTCTAAAGTCCTTAGACCTTTACCCACAGGCTTCCAGGAAAAGTGGACAGTCTGCACCCAGACTGAAAAAAAAAATATGGAAATGGGAAGCATTCCTGGTTCACACCTTTCCTGATCTTGAACCATGCCATGCAGTGTTTCTTTCCTCTGTTCTGACTACCGCTTTCTGGCTCCACATGAGCACAATTAAGTATTCTTGAATTTCCATTTTTTTTGTGATCCATGCAGTCAAATGCCTTTTCATAATCAATGAAACGCAGATAGACAGTCTTCTGCTTTCAGCCAAGATCCATTTAACAAAGCAAATAACAAGAACCATATGGTCTTAGTAATTGATGTAGAAAAGGCATTTAACAAAATCCAGCATCCCTTCGTAATTAAGACACTCAACAAAATAGGAATAGAAGGGAATTTCCTCAACACATTCAAAAGTATATACAAAAACAGGAGCCAATATGATTCTCAGTGGAGAAACACTAAAGGTATTTTCCTTGCAAACAGGGACCAGACAAGGATGCTCATTGTCACCACTTCTGTTGAATATTGTATTAGAAGTATTTGCTAGGGCAATATGACAAAAGAAGAAAAGAAAAGTCATCCACATAGACAAAGAGATGGTTAAACTGTCACTATATGTATATGATTGAAAGTGTACACAGAAAACCACAAGGACTCAACAATAAAAATTGTTAGAGCTAGTGGATAAATTTAGTGCAGTGGCAGGATACAAGATCCAAAAATCAGTGGGATTCCTCTAAAGTAAAAAAAGAGAACTCAGAGAAGGAAACTAAGAAAGCCATATCATTTACAATGGACAATCAGAAATTAAGATACCTGAGAATGAACCTAACTAGAGATACAAAAGACCTGTACAAAGAAAACTATAGAACTTTTTTGAGACACAATAAAAGACTTAAATAAATGAAAAAAATGTTTCCTGCTAGTGGATAAGACTCAATACTGTGAAAATAACAGTCCTACCGAAAGCAATTTACATGTTCATCATAATCCCAATACAGATATCAAATAAATTTTTCAAAGAGATCAAAAGGGAAATTGTCAAGTTTATTTGTAGAGAAAAGAAATCCTGAGTAAGAAATGCATTTCTGAAAAACAAAGATGAAATGGGAGGCATAGCACTCCCTGACCTCAAAACATACTACACAGTGGTAGTAGCAGATTGGTAGTACTATCTCATTCCAGTAGTAGTGTCAAAGATTAGCAGGGCAACAAGCAATAAATGTTGAAAGGGATGTGGAGAGATGGAAACTCTCATAAATTGTTGGTGAAATTGTAAAATGGTACAACTACTCTGGAAGACAAGTTGACGTTCCCTCAAAAAGTTGAACACAGAAATTCCATATGACCCAGGTCTTCCACTACTAGGAATATGTCGTTGTTGTTATGTGTGATCAAGTCACCTGTAACTCATAGTGACCCTATGTACAACAGCCCTAAATCCTGCTCTATCCTGTGCCAATCTCATTGTCTCTAATACACCTACTACTCCCATTACCCCAGTCACTGAATCGATCCATCTCCTCAAGGGTCTTCCTCTTCTGCACTGTCCCTCCACCCTCCCAAGCATTATGTCCCTCTCCAAGAACTGGTTTCTCCTTGTAACATGTCCAAAGTATGTCAGATGAAGCTTCAGAATCCTCGCCTCCAAGGAACAGCATGCCCTTCACCTTCTTCAAGACAAACCTGTTTGTTCTCTCAGCAGTCCATAGTATATTCAATACTCTTCTCCAACACCACAACTCAAAGGCATTGATTCTCCTTCTATCATCCATAGTCATTGTCCAGCTCTCTGATGCATAGCAAGTGATTGAATGTATTAGTCTCACCTTAGTCTCTAGACTGACATCAACCTCTCTAAAGTAATAGGAATATACCTCAAGGAAATTAAAACTGAGACATAAATGGAGATTTGTATGCCAATGGTCATAGCAGCATTATTCACCATCACAAGAACATGGGAACAGCCAAAATGTTCAACAACAACTAAATGGATTGAGAAACTGTGGCACGTTCACACAATGGAATACTCAGGAGCAATGATTTCGAAAAATACTGCATAACTTGGGAGAAACTGGAGAGCAATATCCTGAGTGAACTAATTCAGTCTCATAAGAACAAACACTGCATAAGACCATTATTGTAAAAATAGATAACTAGTAAAACATGTTTGGGGACCACAGAGGGGAAGGAGTGATAGAAGGGTGAGGATGGGTAGAAGCAATACCACAGGGTGGCACAATTTGGTGCGTGGGAAGGGGTTGAAGGAAATTGGAAGGATCTGGTGGGGACCTGGATAGACAGGGTAATGATAAGAAAGGTCTAATGGTGACTAATTTTATAAAACATAATGCATGGGAATGATTATATGAAACAGATGTGAATGAAGAATAGTGTGAAATATAATGTGCATGAAGTTTGTAAGCAAACCAATATAAAATTTTAAAAAATAAAATAATTTTTCTAAAGAAAACTACAAAACAGTACTGCAAGAAACAAAAAGAGACTTAACTAAATGAAAAAAAGTTTCCATTCATGTATAGGAAGACTCAATATAGTGAAAATGACAATCCTTTCAAAAGCAATCTACATGTTTGACACAATTGCAATACAGATACCAAACTCATTTTTCAAAGATATAGAAAAGGCAATTGGTAAGTTCATTTACAAAAGAGAGAGACCTGAAATTAAAAAAAGCATTTTCTAAAAAAAATTAAATGGGAAGCATACAATGACAGACACATAGATGAATGACATAGAGTCAAATCCTGAAATTAAACCATCTACCTATGGGCAACAGGTATTCAACAAGGAAAGAAAATATCAAATGGGAAAATGACAACCTCTTCAATAAAGTGCTCTCAAAACTGGACATTTATCTTCAGAAAGCTGAAGCAAGATTCACATCATACACAAACATCAACTCAAGGTGAATCAGAAAACATAAAGAACCAAAAAAAGATGAACCAGAGAGCTAGCAGTAAAGCCCAAAATGATAAAAAACTTAAGAGACAAAATGAATCCAAACTTAGAAGGCTTAGCCTTTTAAGGCTATAAATAGGCTGGCAAGTACAGCCAGGAAAAAACACAAACTTTTTTACAGTTGTTCTCAAGTGCCGTTGAGTCATAGATGACTCATAGCCATCCTATGAATGAAAGAACTGAATACTTGTATAACTTTCATTGTTTCTCCATGTTTATAGTTTCCAGAGGCTAGCTATTTAGGAAGTGGATGGCACTCCTTCTTTCAAGACTGTTTTAATTGGGGAGCTCCACCAAACACTGTCCACCATGGGTAACTATTATCACATTTGACACACCAGTGGCACAGTGTTTAGTATCATAGCAACTATGAGTTACCTCTGTACAGCAAATGGACAGACCAGTGCTATACCACTTAGAAGAATGTTTGGCCAAAAATAATTCAAACCAGGCCTGAGTGATGCAGATGAAAATCACCCACCTTTGGCTTGGTAGCGTAACTTTCTATCCACTAGACCAAAGAGAGCTGTATGTTGTTTTTCACAGTAATGAATATTTAACAAATTACACCACCTAATAACATCTTTCTCTGACATAAGACAGGGTATAAATGAGACATATATGGTCTCTTATCTCATGTAACGTGTGGTGTAGTTTAGTTCTTGGGAATTTTCTTCCTCAAGGTTGGTGTCATCCGTCAGGCCCACTTAAGTCTGCTAAAAAGTCATCATTAGCACTGTTATTTGGACCCAACTACCCCCATGCACAAATGTTGGCTGGAGAAGGTAATTCCCTGTTTCCATTCCAGCCATGCTTGGTTTACTTCTTCCTCATAGCCAGAAATTCCCAGGATCCTCTGGGGTTAAACCTTCCGTAGAACAGGCTAAAAACCGATTATTTTACTGTTCTCCTTTGAAAGCAGTGCTTCTTGTAGTAGTGACAACTGGGGGTTAAAGAGGGTGCCTCTATCACACCAGGTGACACTGTCAGAGGAGGTGACATAAAAATAATTGTCATTAAATTTTTGTGCAATGTTTCAGTAGAGATTTCTTATTTATTATAAAATATTCCTATAGTTATAATAACAAAAACATTTATGTAAGACCAGTTTATAGATATATCTAAAAGGATAAAGGATCTCCTAACAGGGAGTACTGATGGCTGAGTGGATAAGGAGTTACACTATCAGCCTAAAGGCAGACAGTTCAAATCTACCAGCTGCTCTGCCGGAGAAAGATATTATTTTTCTGTGTGATTCATAGCCTCTGAAAACTCACTGGAGGATCAGCCATGAGCCAATTTCAGCTCAACTGCAAAGAAAGAATCGGACAATGTGCTCCAGTTATAGGTGTCATTATTGTCCAATTACAATGATGCTTCAAATCACATTACTTCAGCTGAACCTGCTGCAAGCCTCGTGGTTGTTTTCACTGCTGTCAATGTTTTTACAGTCATGAATTTTGTTAGTTTCTCATATTTTAGCTACAATATTTTAAGAATTATTATTTGGGAATTTATATCTGTAACTACTTTTTTTGAATTTTTTTTTACTTTTTTCCCACCATTGCACATTTTCTTCGTCCCTCCTCTGCCCCTGCTCCAGCCCTGACCACAATGTACCCCTTGTTCCAGACTGTCTAATATAATGTCTAATCATATATTTTCTAATGTAATGTTTAGTCATATATTTCTTTCATACGGTTTTCCCCCTCATTTGTTTTAATGTAGTGTTCATTATCTAGGCACTCTTTTTCCATTGTCTTCCCAACCCCTCATATCTGTCCTATTTTGTAACAGCGATTTTATGGAACTTTTGTGACTGAGATCTTTAACTCAGCATAATGTCCTCCAGGATCCTCCATGTTGTGCAATGTTTTACGAGTTCATAGTTTTTCAGCGTTGCCATTATGTGAGTGTTGTTGTTGTTGCTATGTGCTATTGCATAGTGACCTTATGTACAACAACCATAAACCCTGCTCTATCTTATGCCGGTCTTACTGTCTCTGACACATCTACCTCCATTACCCCAGTCACTGAATCAGTCCATCTCATCAAGACTCTTCCTCTCTTGCCCTGTCCCTCCACCTTCCCAAGCATGACAACATGTCCAACATGTCCCTCCTTGCAACATGTCCAAAGTATGTCAGATGAAGCTTCAGAATCCTTGCCTACAAGGAGCAGACTGGTATCACCCTCTCTAGGATGAATCTGTTTGTTCTCCATGCAGTCCATGGTATATTCAATACTCTTCTCCAGCATCACAGCTCAAAGGCATCAATTCTCCTTCTATCATCCCTAGTCATTGTCCATCACTCTGGTATGTAGCAAGTAATTGCAAAGACTATGGCCTCGATCAGGCACACGTTAGTCTCCAGACTCACATCATTGCTCTTCAATACTTTTGAGAGGTCTCTGACAGCAGACTTCCCCAAAGCAATTCGTCTTTTACCAAGAATGTTGACTGTGGAGCCAAGCAAACTAAAGCTGGCAACAATCTCAATCTCTTCATCATCTATCATGATGCTGAATGTACCATAGATTTTCCCATCCATTCATTTGTTGGTGGGAACCTTCATCCCTTTGCTGTTGTGAATAACTCAGCAATAAATATAGGTGTGCCTACATTTGTTTGAGTTGTGGTTTCTTTAGGGTATATTCCCAGTAGTGGTATTGCTGGATCAAATGGTATTTCTATTTCCAACTTTTGGTGGCTGTATCATTTTGCATTTCTACCAACAGTGAATAAGAGTTCCAATCTCTCCACAATCTCATGAGAATTTGTTGTTTGCTGCCCTGTTGAACTTTGCTATTGTTGCTTGAATCAGTAACTTTTTGAGAATAAAATGGTTACTAAAAGAAAAAGAGAAAATTGCTAAAAATACTTCCATTAATAATGTGTAAAGATTTTACAAAACAATTTTAGTATTATTAATTATGTAATAGACAAGTATTGTATTTAAGCAATTTACAAATATTTTTGCATATGTTATTTTATTATTAAAATGGATAATAAACATTAAGTATTATATTAATTGTATACAGAGAGTATAGAATGCAGTAAAGATGTGTTTTATTGATTATATAAAAACATTTTACTGTTTTAGATCATTAAAAATTATGTATAAGAATGAAAATCCCACACCACAACAAGATAAAGGTAAACAACCCAATTGAAAAATGGGCACAGGATATGAACAGACACCTCACCAAAGAAGACATTCAGATGGCCAACAAACACATGAAGAAATGTTCAAAATTTCTAGCTCTAAGGGAGATGCAAATCAAGACAACTATGAGATATCGTTTCACCCCAATAAGAATAGCAAAATTTAACAGAACAGCAAACAACAAATGCTGGAGAGGTTGTGGAGAAACTGGAACCCTTATTAACTGTTGGTGGGAGTGTAAAATGGTGCAACCATTATGGAAGGCAGTATGATGCTTTCTCAAAAACTTGGAAATTGAAATACCCTTTGACCCAGCAATTCCACTACTGAGGATTGTAAAATGGTGCAACTACTATGGAAGGCAGTATGATGCTTTCTCAAAAACTCGGAAATTGAAATACCATTTGACCCAGCAATTCCACTACTGGGAATGTACTCCAAAGAAGCCGTAACCACCACCCAAGCAGATATATGTACACCCATATTTATAGTGGCTTTCTTCACAATAGCAAAGAGTTGGAAACAACCTAAGTGCCCATCAACAAATGAATGGATAGAGAAACTCTGGTATATTCAGACAATGGAATACTAAGCTGCATTGAAAAACAAGGAACTCATGAAATATTATTAAAAATGGGTGACTCTAAAGGACATTATGCTAAGTGAAATATCTCAGTAACAAAAGGACAAATACTGCATAGTGCCACTGTTGTAAAACAGGACTGACATTGGGGTTGGGAAGAGACTGAGAAAGATGGGATAAATGATGTATACTGCATTGAAACAGATGAGGGAGAGAACTGTTTAAAAGGGATATATGATTAGGTATTATTGTCATGACAGAAGTCCAGAACAAAGGCTGCATAGTGCAGTGGACTTGCAGGCAGAGATTGTATAACAATGAAATAATTTTTCTTTTACTTTTCAAAGAACCTGGAGAGAGGATGAAAGACACACAAGTGTTGAGGACTTTCCTTCATAGGGTCACTATGAGTGGCCTGTGACTCGGCAGTACTTAACAACAAGAACATCAACATAGAGAGAGATCAGTTGGCCCAGTGGACAGAAAGCGATGCTACCAAGCCAAAGGTGGGTGACTTTTTTAAAAAAAATAATTTTAATGAACATTTACAGGGAATTTGGGTTTCCATTAATTCATTACTGCACTTCTCTACCCGCCCAACCCTCTCCTCCCGCCCCCCAGTTCGCTCCTCTCTGAAAAGTAAAAGAAAGACTCCCTCCCTGGTACACAATCCCCCCTCACCCCTCCCACCGCCCCAAGTACATTCCA
>NW_006400115.1:1422430-1451310 GCF_000299155.1 Elephantulus edwardii
CGGGATACTTGGAAGACTTTTTACGTTGTGGATTAGGACTACTAGAGTTCTTCCAAGCTTTTCTTGAATGAAGTTTATAGTCCTTGGTTTTAGTCCTAGATCCATGATCCACCTTGAGTTGGTTTTTGTATATGGAGTGAGGCTTGAGTCTTCTGCAAGTCTTCTTTTCCAATTTTGCCAACACCATTTGTTAAAAAGGCTGTCATTTCCCCACTTAACTGATTTCATCTCCTTGTCAAAAATCATTGACCATATGTAGATGCGCTGATTTCTGGGCTCTCAATTCTATTCCATTGTTCTATGTGTCTGTCATGGTACCAGCACCATCCTGCCTTAACCACCACGGCAGTGTAGTAGGATTTGTAATCAGGGAGTGAGATGGCTCCTACCTTTCTTCTATTTTTGAGGAGTGCTTATTCGGGGCTTCTTTCCATTCCAAATGAAACTAGAGATTACCTTTTCCATCTTGTTGAAGAATGGGATTGGTATTTTTATTGGGATTTCATTGAACGTGTAAATTGCCTTTGCTAGTATTGCCATTTTCACAATATTGAGTCTTCCTATCCATGAGCAAGGGATATTCTTCCACTTCTCCAGGTCTCTTTTTGTTTCTTGTGGTAATGTTTTGCAATTTTCTTTGAATAGATCCTTTTTGCTTCTGGTTAGGTTTACTCCCAAGTATTTAATCTTGTGATTCGCTATTATGAAGGGTATTGTTTTTCTTAGTTCAGGCTCTGTATTTTCTTTGTCACTGTAGAGAAATCCACCTGATTTTTGTATGTTGATCTTGTATCCTGCTACTTTGCTGAATTCGTCAACTACGTCCAATAGTTTTTTTGCTGAATCTTTAGGGTTTTCTAGGTATACTATCATATCATCTGCATAGAGAGATTATTTTTCCTCCTCTTTGCCAATTTGGATACCTCTTATTTCCTTCTCTTGTCTTATTGCTCTCGCTAAGACTTCCAATACAATGTTGAATAAGAGGTGAGAGTGGGCATCCTTGCCTACTTCCTCTTCTCAAAGGGAATGCCTTTAACCTCTCTCCATTGAGAACGATGTTGGCTCTCGGGTTTGTGTAAATGCTTTTTACTGTGTTGAAGAAATTCTGGTGGGTGATTTTTAATCTGCTGCCCTGAGGCATGTCTCTCATTTTTTTTGTTCAAACATTCCACTACGTCGTGTAGCCCTGGTGTGTCCACTTGCCTTACAGCCGTAACTTGTGGTTGTTGTGAGGCTGAACACTGTGACACTGATGTGGTCCACACAGTTAAATGTCTTTGTTTACCCAATGAAACACAGACATTTCTCTGGTACTCTTTTGCTTTCTGCCAAGATCCATCTGACATTGGCAATTATATCTCTAGAGCCACAACTTCTAAATCCATCTTGTATTTCTGGTTGTTTTCTGTCAATGTACTGTTCCAGTAATTTTTGGATAATCTTCAGCAGGACTTTACTTGTTTGTGATATTAGTGGTACTGTTTGACAATTTCCGCACTCTGTCAGGTCACCTGTTTTTAAATTAGGAATAAATATAGATCTCTTCCAGTCAGTTGGTCAAGAAGTTACCCAGCAAATTTCTTGGCACAACCTAGTGAGCACATCCTGAGCAGCATCTACTGAAATATATCAATTGGTATTTCATCAATTCCTGAGGCCTTGTTTTTTGCCATTTCCTCACAACAGCTTGAACTTCCTTCTTCACCACCATTGCCACTTGATCATATGTTGTTTGTTGAAATTCTTTTGTGTCAGTCAGTTCTTTTTGGTACAGTGACTCTGTATACTCCTTCCATCTTCTTTTAAGGCTTCCTGAATCATTCAATATTCTGCCCATATCATCCTTAAATACTACAGCTTGAGGCTTTAATTTGTTCTTTAGATTTTCAGCTTATGAAATACCAAGTGAGTTTGGTGCTTTTGACTTTTCTGACTACACGTCTTTGCCCATTTCATTATAATACTTTGTCTTCTTGTGCTGCTCTTTGAAATCTTCTGTTCAGCTTCTTCCTGCTTTCTTCCCTTTGCTTTGGCTTCTCAGCACTCTAGTTTAGTATTTAGAGTCTCTTCTAACATCCATCTCTGTCTTTTCTTTTTTCCTCTGTCTTTGTAATGATTTTTTTCATTCTTGGTGGATGATATTCTTAATATTCTCCCACAGCTTATCTGGTCTTCATTCATTAGTGTTCAAAGCCTCAAATCTAATTCTGAGATTTTTTAAATTCAAATGGGATAGACTCCAGGTCAGATTTGTATTCCTGTGTATTTGATTTAACCTTCTTTAGCTTGAGCTCAGCACCTGGCCTACGTTTCACTGCTGATACTGAGCTTTTCCAACGATTCTTTCCATAGATGTATACTATCTGATTCCTGTGCTTACCATCATGTGTATGGTCTGCATTTATGTTTCCTACAAAAGGTATTTGCAATGAATAAATAATTGATTGTACATAATTCTATCATTCTATCCCTAGCCTCATTTCTGTCACCAGTTCCATGTTTTCCTACTCCTGATTCTTCCTCCCTGTTCTCAGTTTTTGCATTCCAGTCACCTATTATTATTAATGAATCTTGGTTTCATGTTCCTTCGATTTCTCACTGCAAAAGTTGGTAGAAATAATTTATTTCCTCCTCTTTGGCTCTAGTTGTGCATATATTTAAATGATAATGGTATTCACTTATTTCCTTGTATATGTGTATGGATATTATCCTGTCACTCACAGCATTGTATTTCAAGATGGATGTAGAAATGACCTTTTTAACTATGAAAGCAACCTCATTTTTCCTTGCCTTTTTGTCTCCAGTGTAGCAGATCATATGACTGTCTGATTCAAAATGTCCCGTGCCAGTCTGTCTCATTTTGCCAGTATCTAGTATGTCAGTACTTATGAGTTCCATTTCTTTCTTTCAATGTCCAGTTTTTCTGCATTTCTAGATATCACATTCCACACTCCATTCATTAGTGTCTGATTATTTCTCCTCCTTTGTATTTCCAAATTTGAGGGCTCAGTTTCAGGTGTCATATCTGCTAGTCTGCTCTAAGTGTGCTCTATTGTACATATGATTTTTGAAGGCCTGCTTTATGGATTTGGATGGCCAATCCTTTTCCCTAGTCTCTCTTAATTTGGATCCTCAGCTTTAGAATAATATCTGATAGACAAGTATTTTACTGAAATGGGCAGATGAAAACACTTCCTCCTTACTGGAGTAACCAGTGGATTCCACTATGCCTCCCCCGATCCCTGGCCCTCGCATGTGTGTCTTGTCTTTCCATCAGTGTTTCCTTGCACTCCAGCCTACTCAGTCCAGCATCTCCTTAGTCATCTCCTTATCCCCCAGCCAACTATTGATATGATTGTTGTTGTTGTTATGTGTCCTCGAGTTGCCAGCTCTGAGCCCTGTCTTATCCTGGACCAATCTTACTGTCTCTGACACACCTGCCCTTACTGCCCCAGTCACAGTGTCAATTCATTTCATGCAGGGCCTTTCTCTCTTGAATTGTTCCTCCACTATTCCAAACACGATGTCCTTCTCTAAGAACTAATTCCTTCTGTAAACGTGCCCAAAGTTTGTGAGGAGGAGCTTCAAAATCCTTGCCTCCTGAGAGCAACTTTGTTCACCCTCTGCAGGATAGACTTGTTTGTTCTCTTGGCAGTCCATGGTGTGTGCAACTTTCTTCTCCAGCACCACAAAGGTATCAGTTTTTCTGTCATGCTTATTCATTATCCATCATAACAAGTTGATGGTTATGATTACTCAGGGTATATTCTGAACAGTGAAGTAGCTGAGTCATATGAAATTTCTATGTTCAGCATTTTGAAGAAATGTCAAACTGCTTTCTAGAGTGACTGTACTATTTTATAATCTCACCAACAGTGTAAATAGTACCAGGCTTTCCATATCTTCTCCAATATTTATCACTTGCCATCCTGTTAAACTTTGCCACTGCTGTTGTGGTGAGATGATATCTCACTGTGGTTTTGACTTACACCACTCTGATTACCAATGATTTTGAGCATTTCTTGATGTGTCTGTTGACTATGTGCCTTTTTTCCTTTGCAAAAAGTCTTTACATCTCCCCCCCCTTTTGTGATTGATTTACCTTGTGGAGGTCTGGTAGTATTCTGTAAACGTTCATTACAAAACCCCTATCTGACATGTGACTGACAATTTGTGTGTGTGTGTGTGTGTGTGTGTGTGTGTGTGCCGGTTTTTTTGTTTGTTTCAGTGTTTTGTTTTTTTCTCTGTCAGTAGGCTTTCTTCAAGATACTAAAGAGTTGAATAGAAGATTTCAAAAAGCAACGCGGGATGACAAAGTAAATATTACAATGAAATGTGCATGGAGCTGGAGTCAGAAAACCAAAAGGGTCGAACTCGCTCAGCATCTTTTAAGCTCAAGAAACTGAAGAACAAATTCAAACCTCGAGTTGCTATAATCAAGGATGCTTTAGGGAGAGTACTAAATGATCCAGGAGGTATCAAAAGAAGATGGAAAGAATATACTGAGTAATTGTATCGAAAGAAATTGGCAGACACAGAAGAATTTCATGAAACAACATATGAGCAAGAGCCTATGGTGATGAAGGAAGAAGTTCAAGCTTCATTAAAGGAAATAGCAAAAAATAAGGCCCCAGGAATAGATGGCATATGAATTACATATTTCAGCTAACAGATGCTGCCCTGGACTTGCTCACCAAGTTGTGCCAAGAAATCTGGAGAACAACCACTTGCCCAACTGACTGGAAGAGATCTATATTTGTTCCCATTCCAAAGAAAGGTGACCCAACAGAGTGTGGAAACTACAGAACAATATCGTTGATTTCACACGCAAGCAAGATTCTGCTCAAGATTATCCAAACATAACTGGAACAGCACATCAGCAGAGAAGTGCCAGAAGTCCAGGATAGGTTTAGAAGGGGTTGTGGTACTAGGGATATTGTAGCTAATGTTAGATGAATCTTGGCTGAAAGCAGGGAGTACCAGAGGAGTGTCTATCTGTGCTTCATTGATTATGCAAAGGCGTTTGACTGTGTGGACCATAACAAACTGTGGCTGACTCTGAGAAAAATGGGAATCCCAGAACACTTGATCATGCTAATGTGAAACTTATACTTGAACCAAGAGGCAGTCGTCAGAACAGAGCAAGGACACACTGCATGTTTCAAAATTGGGAAGGTCGTATGCCAGGGCTGTGTCCTGTCTCCATACCTTTTCAACCTGGATGCAGAACAGATCATCTAGGAGGCTGAGTTCTATGAGGAGAAATGCGGCATCAGTATTGGTGGAAGATCTATCAACAATCGACGTTATGCAGTTGACACAACCCTGCTTGCTGAAACTGAAGAGGACCTGAAGCACTTGCTGCTGAGGGTCAAGGCCTGTAGCCTTCAATATGGTTTGAGGCTCAATGTCAAGAAGACAAAGCTTCTCACCACTGGACCAATTGGTAACATCAGGATGGATGGTGAAAAGATTGAGTTTGTTCACAGCTTTAGTCTGCTTGGCTCCACAATCAACACTCTTGTCACCAGCAGCCAGGAAATTAAAAGACGTATTGCGATGGGAAAGTCTGCTGTTAGGGACTTCTCTAAAGTACTGAAGAGCAACGGTGTGTCTCTGGAGACTAAGGTGCATCTGATACAGGGCATGGTCTTTGCAATCACTTGTTATGCGTCAGAGAGCTGGACAATGACCAGGGAGGATAGAAGAATTGATGCTTTTGAGTTTCGGTGTTGGAGAAGAGTGTTGAGGGTACCATAGACTGCTAAGAAAACAAAGAGATTCATCCTGGAGAAGATTAAACCGGCCTGTCCCTTAGAGGCAAAGATTCTGAGGCTTCGACTGACATACTTTGGTCATGTTGTAAGGAAAGACTGGTCCTTGGAGAAGGACATCATGCTTGGGAGGATGGAAGGCAGGCGCAGGAGGGGAAGGCCCTCTGGGAGGTGGATTGATTATGTGACTGGGGAAATCGGGATGAGTGTGTTGGAGACAATGAGATTCGTTCAGGACACAGCAGAGTTTAGAGCTGCTGTACATAGGGTCGCTATGAGTCTCAAGCGACTCGACGGCATATAACAACAACAACAACAACAGGTTTTCTTCTCATTCTGCTGGAAAAAAGGATTTAAAAAATTATTTTATACTGGTTTATGTACACTGGTTCACAAAGTTCATCCACATTCTTTTTCACACTGGACCTTTCCTCCACCCATCAAATTGTGCGACTCTATGTTTAAGCGACTGCCATCCCCCCTTGGATCCTTGCACACATTCTACAATAATAGTCTTATACAGTATTTATCTTTAAGTGATTGAGTTAGTTCACTTAGCATAATGCTCTCCAGTCTCTCCCATGTTAGGTAGTAATTTACAAAATCATTGCTTCTATGTACTGCATAGCATTCCATTTTGTGAATATACCATTTCTTCTCAATCCATCCTCTTGTGGTTGGGCATTTGGACTGTTTCCATGTTCATGATATGGTGAATAGGAATGCTATTAATTTGATGCACACAGAGGAATGAATCTTTAGAAAATCCCATTCATCGATGTTGTCATCTCCTGGTTGTGCATTTCTGGCTGTATTTTCCAGCCTTTTTATACTATAGGCTAGGGCTTCTAATTTTGTTCCCAATTTGTTTCTTGTAATCTTTGGGGTTTTTACTTTATCTTTGGATCTCTGGTCCACCTTGAGCTCATTTTTGAGCATGATGTGAGATGCGGATCCTGCTTCAGCTATCTACAGATAGAAGTCCGGTTTTGCCACTTAAAATAGAATGGTACTGGCACAATGGCAGGGGACAGGCATATAGAAAGAGAATAGAGAACCCAGAAATTAACCCATCTATGTATACTAAACTGATATTTGACAAGGAAAAAAAATATATCCAATGAGGAAATGACGACGTCTTTAATAAATGGTCTGGAAAAAAACCTCTTTGCAATACTAAAGAGGAATAGTACTAATTTGAGGACTAATGCTTGTCGGATCCTAGTAATGGCATTTCCAACATCTTCACATACATGTGAAAGATACAATGAATATGGAAGATCAAAGAGTTGATGCCTTTAAATTAGGAAGATGGCAAAGAATTCTGAATATACACCATGGGCAGTTAAAAGGGGGAACAAAAAAAACCAAACAGAAAACTCCAAATCTGTTTTCGAAGAAGTACAGTCAGAACACTCCTTAGAATAAAAGATGAAAGAGCAGTGACATGGGGGGCGGGACAGAACAGTGACTCGGGTGCGGGAAGTCTGATGTGCTGAGGACCTGTGACTTGGCAGCTTAACATCTGTGAATGGATGTGCAGCCCCAAACTCCCGGTGGTGCCCAAGACTCCCCCAGCCTCCTTCCTCCCCCAACGTCCTCACCTCCACACACACCCACTCACACACACACCCTGGAGGCAACACCACAGCTCTGCACCCCTGGCAGTGCCCCAGGGCCACTAGAGAGTGCTTCATGCAGCACAGAGACTGACCAACAGCTGTAGACATTAGGATTTTGAATCAGAACTTTTGTTGGAGCAGTTCATTTTGGAGCTACAGGAACACAAAGGCAGAGGCACAGATCCAGTCAACACCCAAAGCCACAAGCTGAGCTGCTGTGGGACTGATCTGGCAGGAGAAAGGCTGGTAGCATCCTGACTTGGTTTTCACTGATTGCTTGGGAGAGCACACAAGTTTGAGCCCACTGGTGGGAATATGGCTGAGCTCTCTTGGGCCATGCCGACTGCCCAGGAACAAGTGGGCCACTGGTAATTTGTCTGAACTTTTGTGGACACTGCAGAACAGCCAAAGGTGAGTGGGTTGGTGGGAAATTGATTTTAACTTCTTGGGTACCGTTGGACCCAGGACCCTGCTCCAGAGGGCACCTGTGTAAGTGCAACTGGGCAAGGACCTCTGAGCGAAAACCATTGGGAGGGAGATGGACAGCTGGAATTTGAATAGGGACAACTATCATGAGCACACGCGGACAGCTGAGGTCTGAGTGAGGTCCCCCAAGTGCCCTTGTGATTTCCCCACCCCCATGCAGGCCCCACCCCATTTGGCTCCATATCTATGTGGACAACTCTGGTTAATCACCTTGCCTTTAATCCGCAGTGCCTTGACCTGTCTTATCTAGAAGAGGCTGCTCTCAGAGGCTCTGAACTGACATTTCCCTGGAGCCAGGTTCAGAGAAAAACACAAGTGAGATAGCTGCCCAACTGATCTCTAGAACATTGTCTTCAGATCAAGAACGTATCAATGTCTCAAAGAAAGCAAGCTATTTCTCACACTACACAAGTGCAAAGCAAAATGTCACCCCCAAAGAGTGACACAGTATAAATGGATTTCCCGAAGCCAGAGAGTCTGATGGAACTCTCTGACACAGAATTTAAAAGAACAATGATTGAATATTTTCAATGGATGAAAGACAAACTTGAAGAATTACGGGATACTACAAGCTAAAACCAGGAGAAGCTAAAAAAAAAAAAAACACAACCAATCCAGAACAATGCACAGAGAATAAATGAGGCATTAGCAGCACCGGAAAAACAAGAAACCACTATTCAAACTATGAGGCCCTATGTTTCAGGTGCTATCAACTTGATGGAGGGACACATGAGCAGAGATGGAACACAGACCCAGTGAAATTGAAGACAGAATTGTCGTCACTATTCTGCCAGAGCAAATAGCAGACTCAAAAAAGAAGGAAAAAGAAAAAACCTAAGAATAATGTGGGATACCATCAAGAAAAATAACATGTGCATCATTGGAATCCCAGAACAGGAAGAAGCTAGTAAAGGCACTGAAAAAGCTGTGGAAGAATTACTAGAGGGCAACTTCCCAGGCATAATGAAGAATGAGAGAATAAATATTCAAGAAGCTCAGAAAACACCATATATAGTGCAACAATGAATGAATGGAAACCCAAAATCTCTGTAAATGTTTATGAAAATTAATAAAATATAATTATAGGAAAAAAATGACATTAAAAAAAAAAGAAAACACCATATAGACTAGACACGCCCCCCAAAAAAACCTCAAGGCATAACATAGTTAAATTTCCCAGAACCAAAGATAAGGAAAGAATCCTGAAAGCAGTATAAGGGAGAAAAAAGAGGAACCTATAAGATAGAGCAGATAAGATTAAGTGCATATTTCTCAGCAGAAACCATGCAAGCAAGAAGAGAGTGGAAGGACATATATCAAACACTCAGAGAACACAACTGTCAACCAAGAATACTGTCCCCAGCAAAATTATCCATCAAATATGAAAGAGAGATCAAGATATTTCCAGAAAAGCAGAACCTAAAAGAGTTTGTAAAAACAAGACCAGCATTGCAGGAAAGACTCAGAGATGTCTTTCTTACAGATGTACCACAGAAAGCAGCATGGACCAAAGTAACCAGTAACAACACCAAAAAACCTCAACACAATGATAGCAATAAAACCTTGTCTCTCAATAGTCACACTGAATGTGAATGGTTTAAATTCACAACTGAAGAGAAAAAGAGTAGCATATTGGATAAAAAAACCCCCAAAATCCATCAATACGCTGTCTACAAGAGACACACTTGAAAAATGAAGATAAAGAAAGACTAAAAATAAAAGGGTGGGGAAAAATATTCCAAGCAAATAGAAACTAGAAAAAGCAGGAGCAGCTATATTAATCTCTGATAAAATAAATGTCAATGTAAAAACCATCACAAAGGACAAGGAAGGTCACTACATAATGCTGAAAGGGTCAATAGAACAAGAGGACATAACAATAATAAATATCTATGCACCAAATGAAAGACCTGCAAAATACATAGAACAAACATTAACAAAACTGAAAAAGGAAGTAGACAACAATACTGTACTACTTGGAGACTTCAATACACCCCTCTCAAGAAAAGGTAGAACTACCAGAAAGAAACTAAACAGAGATCCTGAAGAATTAAACTATGCAATAAACCAACTTGACCTCATAGATATTTATAGGCTAATGCAGCCAAAAAAGCACAGTATACTTTCTTCTCCAATGTGCATGGAATGTTCTCCAGAATAGATGACATTCTAGGTCACAAGGCAAGCATCAATAAATTAAAAAACACAGAAATCATACAAAGCATCTTTTCAGACCACAATGCTACAAAATTAAAAATTAATAATAAGATAGAGGAGGGAAAAACATACATTTGGTAGCTGAAGAACACCTTGCTTGAACATGACTGGGTACTAGAAAAAATAAAAAATGAAATGAAAAAGTGTTGTCAAACAAATGACAATGAAAACATCACTTAATAGAACTTCTGGTAAACAGCCAAAGCAGTAATCAGAGGTCAATTTATAGCAATTAGCAAACACATCAAAATGCAGGAAAAATTGACCATTGACTCTCTAATCCAACATCTCCAACAAATTGAAAAAGAACAGCAAGAAAACCCAACACTCTCTAAAAAAACGGAAATTATAAAAATTAGAGCAGAAATAAATGAAATAGAAAACTGTAAAACAATTGAAACTATCAATAAAACTAGGAGTTGATACTTTGAAAAGGTCAATAAAATAGACAAATCATTAAGAAAACTTACAAAAGAAAAGAAGACAAAAATAATACAAATAAGAGATGAACCAGGCAACATCACAAAAGAACCAACTAAAATAAAAAAGCTAACATTAGAGTACTTTGAAAAACTATAATCAAACAAATTTGAAAACCTAGAGGAAATGAACAAATACTTAAAAATGCACAACCTACCTAAACTGACACAAACCGAAACTGAACATATGAATAGACCCATTACAAAAGAAAACATTAAAAAGGTAATAAAACAACTTCCAAGCAAAAAAAGCCCTGGATCAGATGGTTTGACAAGTGAATTTTTATCAAACATTCAGAGAACTGTCACCAATTCTGCATGAACTATTTCAGAAAATAGAGAAAGATGGAATTCTCCCAGATTCATTCTATGAAGCAAACATATCTTTGATACCAAAGCCAGGAAAGAACACCACCAAAATAGAAAACCATAGGCCAATATCTCTTATGAACATAGATGTAAAAATTCTGAATAAAATACTGGCCAACAGAATTCAACAATACATCAAAGAAATAATTCACCATGACCAAGTGGGATTCATAACTGGTATGCAAGGATGGTTCAACATGAGGAAATCAATTAATGTAACTCATCACATTAACAAAGCAAAGAACAAGAACCGCATGATCCTATCAATGGATGCAGAAAAGGCCTTTGACACAATCCAACCCCCTTTCCTGATTAAAACACTCAACAAAATAGGATTAGAGGGGAATTTCTTCAACATAGTAAAAAGTATTTATGGAAACCCGAGAGCCAACATTGTTCTCAATGGAGAGAGTTTAAAAGCATTCCCTGTAAGAACAGGAACTAGGCAAGAATGCCCACTATCACCTCTCTTATTCAATATGGTATTGGAAGTCTTTGCAATAGCAATTAGAAAAGAGAAGGAAATAAGAGGAATCCAAATTGGCAAAGAGGAGGTAAAATTAACTCTTTATGCAGATGATATGACAATAAACCTAGAAAACCTTAAGGACTCAGCAAGAAAACTATTGAACATGCTGGACCAATTCAGCAAAGTAGTTGAATACAAGATCAACATACAAAAATCACTTGGATTTCTCTACAGTGACAAAGAGATTACAGAGCCAGCACTAAGAAAAAACAATACGCTTTACAATAGCTAATCACAAGGTAAAATACTTTGGGAGTAAATCTAACCAGAAGCACAAAGGATCTATTCAAAGAAAATTATAAAACATTACTACAAGAAACAAAAAGAGACCTGGAGAAGTGGAAGAATATCCCTTGCTCATGGATAGGAAGACACAATATTGTGAAAATGGCAATACTACCAAAGGCAATTTACATGTTCAGTGCAATTCCAATACAAATACCAATTCCATTCTTCAATGAGATGGAAAAGGCAATTTCTAGTTTCATTTGGAATGGAAAGAAGCCCCGAATAAGCAAAGCACTCCTCAAAAACAGAAGAAAGGTAGGAGGCATCTCACTCCCTGATTTCAAATCCTACTGCACTGCCATGATGGTGAAGACAGCATGGTACTGGTACAATGACAGACGCATAGATCAATGGAATGGAATTGAGAACGTGGACATTAGCCCATCTACCTATGGTCAATGATTTTTGACAAGGAGATGAAATCAGTTAAGGGGGGAAATGACAGCCTTTTAAACAAATGGTGTTGGCAAAATTGGAAATCTGCAGAAGACTCAAGCAAGATCCACACCTCACTCCATATAAAAAAGTCAACTCTAAAAAAAAAAGGTCAACTCTAGGTTGATCATGAACCTAGGACTAAAACCAACGACTATAAACTTTATTAAAGAAAAGCTTGAAAGAACTCTAGAAGTCCTAACCCACAACATAAACAGTCTTCTAAGTATCCTGAAAAATCTACAACCAGGAAAAGATAAAATAGATGAATGACACCCTCTAAGAATCAAATCCCTATGCACCTCCAAAAGCTTCTCCAACAGGGTAAAAATGGAAGCCATGGACTGGGAAAAATATTTGTTAATAACATGTCAGATAAGGGACTTAATAGCTAGAACTTATAAAATGCTTGAGCACCACAAGATACATGTACATAATCCATTTGAAAAATGGGCACAGGATATGAACAGACACTTCACCAAAGACTTTCAGATGGCCAACAAGCACATGAAGAAATGTTCAAAATCCCTAGCTCTTTGAGAGATGCAAATAAAAATAACTATGAGATATCATTTCAATCCCGTAAGAACAGCAAAATTTAACATAACAGCAAGCAACAAATGCTGGCGAGGTTGTGGAGAAACTGGAACCCTTATTCACTGTTGGTGGGAGTGTAAAATGGTGCAAACACTGTGGAAGATGGTGTGGCGTTTTCTCAAAAAGTTGCAAATAGAGATACCATTTGACCCAGCAATTCCACTACTGGGAATATAACCCAAAGAGACCATAAGTGCCACCCAAGAAGATATATGCACACCCATGTTCATTGCTGCTTTGTTCACAGTAGCAAGGAGCTGGAAACAACCTAAGTGTACATCAACAAACAAATGGATAGAGAAGCTGTGGTATATTCACACAATGGAATACTACACTGCATTGAAAAACAAGAAACTCATGCAATATAGTATTCAAAATGGGTGACATTGGAGGACATTATGCTGAGTGAAATATCCCAGTTACAAAAGAACAAATACTGCATAGTGCCACTGTTTTAAAATGGGACTGACATCGGGCTTGGGGTGATACTGAGAAAGATGGGATAAATGATGTATACTGCATTGAAGCAGATGAGGGATAGAACTGTTTAAAGGGGATGTGTGTTTGGGTACTAGTCCCGTGACAGGAGTCCAGAATGAAGGCTGCATGGTGGAGTGGACCTGGGGGGAGTGATTGTAAAACAATGAAAGAATTTTTCTTTTATTTTTCAAACAGAAGAGTGTACTGTTGGAGGAGGGGTGGGCAGGGAGAAAAGTGCAACAATGAGTGAATGGAAATCCAAAATCTCTGTAACTTTTCATTAAAATTAATAAAGAATATGACAAAAACACACAGAATAGAGCAGGGTTTAGGGCTGTTGTACATCAGTGACTCGATGGCACACAACAACAATAAAAATAATGATTAGTTATTTGCATAAGTCCAGATTGTTATGATTATTTACATAGTCCAGCTATTGTTACTGATTGTTGGAAATGGAAATAGACACAGCCTTTCTGCAGATTTTTTTAAATAAAATTTTTAATTTATAAAAAAAAGAATAAAAGATGATGAGGCTCTCTCACCATTTGGGCATTTTATCAAAAGGGCCAGGTTCTGGAGAAGGACATCACATTTAGTAAAGTAGAGGTTAATGAAGGGAAAAAAGAATCAATGAGATGGATTGATACTGCAACAATTTTCTTAAGCACAGCAAAGATTGTGAAGATGATGCAGGAATGAGTCATATTTCATTCTATTGTACATGGAATCACTATGATTCACTGCTGACTCAATGGCACGTACCAGTAACAACAATGAAGATTCTGTATGGTGTGGTACAAGATGAAATCCATAGAGTAATGATCTCATAATTTATCACACTGAGTGACATAAATTCTAGTAACAACATTGTTCGTGAGTAAGTCATTCACATCATAACAACATTGTACCTGTGTGGGAGAAATTTTCCTCACTTTGTGTTGACTCTAGGAGCCCTGGTGGTGCAGTGCTAATCAAAAGGTTGTAGGTTTGAATCTATCTGCCACTCTATGGGAGAAAGAGGAGATGGTCTTCTACATTAAGGATTACAGCCTTGAAAACTCTGTAGGGCAGTTCTATCATGTCCTATAGGTTCCTATGAGTCAGAATCAACTTAGCAACTGTGGGTTTGGTTTTCTTTTGCCATTAACTCACACCAATCATTTCTATTTGTGTTTTATTGACTCTGACAAAAGCATTTGACTATTTTATAGGCAGAAGAATATCCACTAATGTTTTGTTGACTATGAAAAGACTATAGATCATAATAAACTATGGCTAATGTTGAGAAGAATGAATTCCAGATCACTTCATGATGCTCCTATGAAACTTATACCTAGATAAAGAAGCTATTCTAACAGAGCAAATGAACACTTCATGGTTAAAATCAGGAAGAGTCAGGGTTTCATCCTTTCTCCATACCTATTCAATTTTTATGCTGAGCAAATCGTTTGAGAAATTAAACCAGATGAAAAATAAATGTGACATCAGGACTGGAGGAAGACTCATCAATGACCTGTGCTTACCAAACTCTTGCTGTAGAAGATTGATGACTACTGCCTTCAATATGAATTACATCTCAACATCAAAACCAAAATTCTCACCACTAGACAAGGAACAACGTCATTAAATATGGAAAAAACATTGAAGTTGTCTACGATTTCATCTTATTTGTACCCACAATAAACACCCTTTCTACAAGCAGTCAGGAGATCAATATACATTGGCCAAGTTCACTGTAAGGGACTTATCTAAATTATTACTAAAGAGCAATGAAGACAGTTTGAAGAATAACTTATGCCTGATTCACTTGTTATGCATCTCAGAGCTGGACAATGAATAAGGATGGGAGGAGAAGAAGAACTGATGTTTTTGAGTTGTGGTTTTGGAGGAGAGTACTGAATATTCCATGGCTTTCACAGAGCAAGCAGATGCATTTCAGGAAAAGTGCAGCCAGAATAGTCTTTGGAGGTAAGGATGGCAAAGAGGTTTTTCCTTGGAAAGGAACATCGTGCTTGGAAAGGTGGAAAATCAACAAAAAAGAGGAAGACTCTCAATGAGATGGATTAACACAATGGCTGCAACATTGGGCTCAAGTGTGTGGGAGATCATGAGGATGGCACAGGATAGACAGGATTCATATCTGTTGTTCATAGGGCTGCTATGAATTGTACTCAACTCAATGGCACTTAACAACAACCAAAGAATGACAGCAAAGCATATTCCTATATGAAAGCATACAACAAAGGAAGTCACTAGCTTCAATCAAAATATTATCTTGAGTGAGTAAAAAAAAGTATATATGCATTTTCTCGGTGGAATAATAATTTACTTGGAACCAGGAGTGGCATCCACTTTGTAAACAACATGCCTTCAGAAACTCTATGAACTTTGATAAATGTCTATAGTTGTAGAGAGGCTTCAAGCCTTTTTCTCAAAGGGCCACTATGAGTTGTGCTTGACTCGAAGGCAATCAACAACAACAACAATATATTTTCTAGAAAAAATTATATTTTTTAAAAAGATTTTTATTTTAATTATTATTTTAATGAAAGTTTACAGAAAAGTTAAATTTTCATTTATTCATTCATTGTTGCACATTTTACCCCTTCTCCCTCCCTTCCCCCTCCCTAAGTTCATTTTTTAAAAAGCATTCATCCCTTGTTGCTCAATTACCTCCCTACCCCCTTCCCAAATTCTCTTAAAATCACTAAATTGTGAAGCCTTTGTGCTGATGTTTCTTCTGGAAATAGCAGCCTGCCTCTGACTCACAAGATTTCCCATAATCTTTATGTGAATGTGGGCTTTCTCAGAATTCTTACAAAAGCAGGCTTCCTGGTCACAGTAAAAGAAAAATGTGACCTGAGTCACAGATTGCTGAATCTGTTTCCCTGAAGAATAATTTAATATTTAAATCAGCAGTAATTAAAGAACACCTCTTCCTCCTACTCTTCACCCTTCCCTCTCTGATTCATCTTAATGCTAGAGTCAGGTCATGAATCCTGTAATTGTAAGGCTGAGAAGCTGATTTCTTTGAGACCACAGTCAAACTAGGCAGTAGAGAAGAAAGTATGATATGGTTCTCTGGGTCACAATACTTCAGAAATCAAGTAGATTTTTCCAAGAAACATTCCATTTATATTTCCAGCTAGATTTATGAGGGTTTTGTCTACAAGAGATACATCCACAATGGACCAATTGACAGAGAAAACAAAGAAACTAATTGGTAGAGAAAACAAAGAACCCTTAAAAACCAAAATAGAAGCCTATTGACCCCAGTCAGGCTCTTTCCCCTGACAATCAGACTTTTCTCTCTAACAAGTTAGTTATTTTGATTCCTATCTGGTAACTAATAGCTTTTCAGTGTTTAAAGGAAATAAAGGAAGGAAGAAAGCATCCAAATTGTTGGAGCCATCTTCTATCTTATTTTTTTCTTGGAAAGTGAGTTTTAGTTGGCTTTAGGAAAATCACGCTGACCTTCACTGGGCTCCCTTGGGTCAATAAGAACAGAGTCCTGGGAAAGAGAATAAAACAGGTTCACATATTTATCTCTGAGCTAAGCAGTACTCGTATGTAGATCCTGTGGGCTAGTTTTTGTCTTCCTTATTTCAGAGTCCAGTTTGAGCTTTACACAAATGCTGTGAAGAATACCTGGGAGAACACTGTAAGTGTACGTGCAAAACTGAGCCAACCTGAATCTATGTTCTTTATCTCTTTGTTTTTAATAACATTTTCATTTTATATTGGTTTGCTTATGAAGTTTTCCACACTGGATCTTTCCCCTTTCCTTTACCCACCCTTTCCTCCACCCATCAAATTATGCAACCCTATGATTAAGTGCCCCCTTCCATGGACTGCTAAGAGAACGAACAGGTTCATCCTAGAGAGGGCTAAACCAGGCCGCTCCTTGGAGGCAAGGATTTTGAAGCTTTGTCTGACATATTTTGGACATGTTGTAAGGAGGGACCAGTCTTTGGAGAGGGACGTCACACTTGGGAGGGTGGAGGGACAGCGCAGGAGGAAGACCCTTGATAAGATGGGTTGATTCAGTGACTGGGGTAATGGGGGCAGGTGTGTTGGAGACAGTGAGATTGGCACAGGATAGAGTAGGGTTTAGGGCTGTTGTATACAGGGTCACTATGAGTCTCAGGTAACTCGACGGCACATAACAGCAACAAGAACAACATCCTCACCCATCTTCTCCTCCTCCCTGCCTTAGAGCCTCATACACATTCTACAATAGTGGTGTTATACAAGGACTGAGTTAGTTCAGTCAGCATAATGCTTTCCAGTTCCAGCTAAGTTAGGCAATAATTTACAAAATCATTGCTCCTGCATGCTGCGTAGTATTTCATGGTGTCAATGTACCATAAGTTCTCAATCCATTCCATTGTTCCTTTTATCAAAGGCAAAAGAAAACAAAACAAGTTGCTGTTCAATCAATTCCAACTCTTGGCAAACCCACAAGTGTCAGAGTAGAAATGTACTCCACAGGATTTTCAATGCTATTATATTTATGAAGTAGATCACCAGGCTCTGGGTGGACTTGAACTTCTAATCTTTTCATTAGCATCTCAAAACATTACTGTTTACCTCTTTCCCCCTAGGGACTTCTGTCTCTATGTAGTTCCATGGATTTAGTGAAGACCAAAAAAATTTAAAATGTTGTGGAAAAAATAATTTAGAAAAGTCAAATACTTTCTTCTCTTTGAGCTTTGTGAGCATAAACCAAATGGAACCACTACAAAGTTGGAGAACTTCTTTAAAAAGAGAAGTAAAAGGAAGAGAATGAGATATATTTAATAATATCTTGGGATTTATTTTCACTTTTATAATCCTTTATGTCTCATCTTGTATGTTGAATAAAAGTGTTTTACTTTGCTCGTATTTAAATTTCTTGTTTCAATAATAAATTTAGAAACTATGGTTTATCCTAAACAAAGAAGCAATTAATAATGCCTGGTAGGATTGTGACAAATTCTGGATTTATGAGAAAGCTGCCCTCATTCACAGAATGTATGTGCATTTTGCTAAAGGCTTTTGTAGAACAGTACATTCCAATCTGATCAATTTACTGTCCTAGTAAAAAAATCTGGCTTCTTTGGGCATTCTAGAATGTAATTTGCAATATGTGATAGAATACTACCTAAAAATAAAGGTGATTCTAGGTCCCAATTTCTGAAATATGGGACACAGTCTTTCCACCCTTCTTACCTTACTGACAACCATATAATTGATTTAAAATAAGACTTAAGACTCAAGATTCAAGATAAGACTCAGACAAACTTGAAGTAGATTGCTACAAAAAGACCTAAGTACGGAAGAATGTGCCAAAGGGTAAGGGGAAGCATCATTAACATGGTCTTCAAGATGTGCTATGGAGAGGTAATCCAATTGTCTCTGTCTTTAACTATTTTTAGCCTTAGCTAATTGATCCACTTTCTTTAGCTTCCCTGTGGTCATCCAAGCCACCTTAGCATAAGGAGCTACAGTCCATTGCCTCCAGTACTCTAGGATAGATTTTATTCAGGATTCTATCATGATCTAAGAAATGTTTCTTAAATAGTGTTGTAAAATAGAAGTTCTCTCACTAAAATTTAAATTTTGTGATTGATCTACATATCATACAAATATTCATGTGGCCCTAATGCTTTTATAGACATTAATGACTTCAAACATTGCTTTTTGTTTGTGTGTAGGAAATACATAAAGGAATAATTTGGAATGATCTGTCTGTTTTCTTCAGCCTCTAACCTTTCCATGGCCACTGAAAGAACAAGGTCTAACTGACTTTGAACTTTTACAGAGCCCACATGACTTCAATTGAGTTAAACATTTTCCAGAGAAATACAATAGGGGAAAAAAGCCTATATCTTTGTTTAAAAGATTAACAATTTTGTTTATGCAGCAGTTCTGTTAGAAAGTCAGGTGTTTTCTCTTTTGTATCAGTGTAAATTATACACAATAACCATCAAGTCACAGAAAATAAGCAAATGTTGATGTAGTTGAATACAGTTTTTTCCCCTTTATATTCCATAATCTAGAAAACTCAAAACAGTGAAATATACAGATATTGTATGCAAGTCAAAGGAATTTTACAGAATTCCATAGGGAGCTGTGGTCTACTTCTTCTAAAAAACAGGATGGAGTCTTTTGTTTGAACCAGGATCTGTGCCGACTGAACTCTGGAGATGTTTGGCTGATCTGCTTATCCATACTGGAGTGTTTCTGTTAGCCAAGATGTGCCCATAATGTTTCATGGGTTAGTAGTATTCTCTGAGCCTATAGTCATGCAATTTAGCTGAGGAAGTAGTATTTAAGACATCCTTTTGTGGAACTGAAGTTGGTTTACTTTGTTATTTGCTTGTAATAATCTCAAGAGAGATACTTCCTCCTTACTCTTCCCACCAGAAAATTATCTTCCTGGAGCTCTTTTTCACTGTTAAAGATCAAAACTCTCTAATCTTTTGAAGTATAAACTCAGTGTAACATGCTTCATGCTTCTTTGAACTGAATCTAGCTAAATGGTCAATTGTTCAAAGGGCTTCTTCTAGTAGCCACAGCCCTCTCTGGATCCAAAGTACTCTCCTGAACAAGTACAGTTTGGGGTAAGATTACAGAGCATGACAGACTTTTGGATTCCTTCTTATCTCTGTCATTGAATCCACAGTCAATCTAGGGAAAATCATTCCAACTTTCTTCTTTTCATGTTTTTTCACTATTTTAAAATTATAGTCATCATAGTTACCTTTATACTTTGTATAAAGTTACCTATACTTTGTATAGTCCAAAATTTGTGTTTGTAATGATTCATTTCAGGATCACAGAAGTCTTCTCTCCAAGTCCAAAAGCTTATTATCAATTTTTCAGTGAATAATCTTGATAAGACTTTGACATCTTTTTATCCCAATTCATTAAGTGAAACTGTGATTCTGACTACTCAAAAAAGTCATTTCGGTTTACAAGCCTTGCTTTTGATGGAGGAGAGAGCGAGAGAATGAGAGAGAGAGTGTGTGTGGTGTGTGTGTGTGTGTGTGTGTGTGAGAGAGAGAGAGAGAGAGAGAGAGAGAGAGAAAGAGAGAGAAAGAAAGACAACTGACTAACATGGCAATGACTGTCTCATGTCTGGGAACCTCCTAAAAGTATCTAGAGCATGCATCTAAGTGGAAAGTGGTGATATTAGGGTATTAACTTCAAAATTTTCTCAGGCCACAGGGCACATAAAATAATTTATATAGTCATGCTCTTTCTCTTACATTAGAGCAAGGTACTAAGCTACAGTTAGTTCTATCACCAAAGAATTTGTACATGCCCATAGAAAATGCTCTTAACAAGACAGGAAACTCAGCTACATTTCCAAAATGTAAAAAAAAAAGAAATAAAAATTTGGTGATACAAAAATTCTATGTACTATTGTACCAGAACTTTTCTGTATTATTGGAGATAAAACTGTAAATTCTCACTCTAAGGGCTGAGGTATTGAGAATTGACTCTTTATAAAAATTATTATTATTAATTTTAATGAAAATTTACAGAGACTTTGGATTTCTATTCATTCACTGTTGCACTTTTCTCCCTGACCACCCCTCTCCCTCAGTTCGCTCTTCACTTTGAAAAGTAAAAAAAAAAAAATTCTTTCATTGTTATACAATCCCTCCCCCCAAGTTCACTCCACTATGAAACCTTTATTCCGGACTCCTGTAATGACAACGATACCTAATCACATATCCCTTTTAAACAGTTCTCTCCCTCATCTGTTTCAATGCGTATATATGTGCTCAAGGGGATTTCAGGCTCTGGAAGCTTCCACAGTCTTAGAAAGGACAAATTTTTTTTCACAACTTTAAAAGGAGAAGGTGTCCAAACAGATGGTGGTTGCCTACTCAGATAGCTGCTAGAGTGAGCTCTTTTTGGGGGGAGAGGTGGTGGGGGAGGTAAAAATGTTATAATCCAGTGTAGATAAAAAAGTTCAAATCTTGATTAATAACAAAGTACAGTCAAGAAAGCTCCAGACATTTGCATGCAGGCATCTCAGCCTTGTGCCTCACAGCTTGGTGTTCCTAAGTTCTCAGTACTGTAAAATATTGGCTTCTCACTCCCAGTTGTCCAACAAAGTTCTCAGTCCTGCCAATATTGGCTGTCTCTACCTCACAAAATCTCATCTCACATCAGGTTTTCTATTAAGCCATAGATGTTTCTGCTGTAGGTGTCATTGGAGCAGAAAGGGCAACCTACATTGTCTCACTTTCTCTTCAATGGCACCAAAAGATCTGTCTGTCTCTCTCCCTGGCTTGCTCAATTAAAAGGCGAGTAGAGTGAATTCTTGATAATCCCTTTAAGAGGGTAAGATGAAAATGACTGCATTATTAAATGTCTTAAAGCTATTAAAAAGTCCCCACAAAAAAAATCCTACAGGAGACAGTACTTTATTATTCTCTTCCTAACAGTTTTCTTTATTTTCTACAAAGACAATGAACTATGAAGTTGAGTGGAGGATCTTCAGCATCTTCCCACCTTGTGTGAATGCACCCCCCCAACACACACAACATAAATTCTACAAACTTCCCTTATTTAAGAAAATAAATCCCCAAGCTCCCACAATATTCATGATTGTTGTTGTTGATTAACTTTGAGTTGAGCATGACTTATAATGACCCTAAGAACAAAAGGCCTAAAGCCTTTCTATAACTATTGTCATTTATCAGTGTTCATAGTTTCCAGATGCATGTTGTTTTGGAAGTGGATGCCACTCCTGCTTCCAAACCTATCTTAAAGATTATGCCCTGGAATAAATCTTGGCTCTGTTGCTCTTGTTGGTGGTGACAGCAAATAAAATGAACTCTGTTAGGCCCCTTGGAAGGGGTTGGGGATGAAAGTGAACATCTCTGATTTCTTCCACTTCCATCTTTCTGGTTATAGGGGCAGTTGTTGTTATTGTTGTTGTTAGGTGTCATCAAGTCGAGTATGACTCATAGCAAAAAATCTGAACTCTGTTCTATCCTGCAACATCTTCACACTTTCTGACACACAAGATCCCCCTGCAGCATTCACCATGTCAATCAGTGTACTTGAAGGTCTTCCTCTCCTTGCTGACCTTCCACCCTTCCAAGCATCGTGTCCTTCAAGGAACAGCTCCTCCTAGAAACACCCCCAAAGTATGTGAGGTGAAGTCTCATCATTCTTGCCTCCAAAAAAGCACACCAGCTGCACCCTCTCCAAGACCTATCTGTTCATTCTCTTGACCATTTATGAGATGTTCAGTTCTCTTCTCCAACACCACAGCTCAAAGGGGTCAGTTCTTTTTCTGTCATCCTTATCCATCGTCCAGCTCTCAGATGCACAGCAAGTAATCAGAAAGACCATGATCTGAATCAGACACACCTTAGTCTTCAAACTGACAGACTTACTTCTCAATAATTTGGAGGGGTCCCTAACTGCAGATTTTCCTATTGCAATGCATCTCCTTATTTCCTGACTTCTGTTTCCAAGGGTATTAATTGTGGATTCAAGCAAGATGAAGTTGTTTACAGTTTCAATATCCTCTCCATCCATCATGATGTTGCCTATCCATCCAATGGTAAGAATCTTTGTTTTCTTGACATTGAGACACAATCCATACTGAAGACTGCATCCCTTGATCTTCTACAACAAGTGTTTCAAATCCTCCTCACTTCCAGCAAGCAAGGATATGTCATCGGCATAACATGGGTCTCCCTCCAATCCTGATACCACACTCTTCTTCATAGAGTCCAGCTTCTTGGATAATTTGCTCAGCATACAGATTGGATAGATATGGAGAGAGATTGCAACCATGACACAATCCCTTCTCAATTTTAAACCATATAGTGTTTCCCTGCTATCTTTGCACAACAGTCTCCTGTTCCAGATATAGGTTCTGCATGAGTACAATTAAGTGCTCTGGAATTTCCATTCTTCTCAGTGTCAGCCACAAATTGTTATGATCCACACAGTCAAATGCCTTTGCATTGTCAATAAAGCACAAATAGACACGGTTCCTCCAGGATCCATCCCACATCAACAATGATATCCCTGGTGCCAAGGCCTCTTCTAAATCCTGCTTGAACTTCTGGCAGTTTCCCATCAATGCACAGTTCTAGCTGTTTTTCAATGATCTTCAGCAGCATTTTGCTTGCATGTGATATTAATTCATGTGTGTGTGTGTGTGTGTGTGTGTGTGTGTGTGATACCAAGTGGGCAGAAGACTCATTATTCAATAGTGTGACTCAAATGTCCTCCAAATTTATCTTATGGTTGCTTTAAATAGCCAAGACAAAATGAAATTTTCCTAAAAGATTTTTCCAATTCTAAAGGAAAACCAAAAAGATAGTGGTTGAAGTTCACAAAATAGTTTTTTTATACTGATTTTGGCAGTATTCCCTTACAGTTTTAATGCTTTTATTCCCATGTTCTGTGCTGAGATTTGGATATTAAGTTTAAAACTCTTGCCTACCCTTTTATTTTTTGCCTAATCCATAAAAAATTACACTGTCAACCCAAAGGCCACACCTCTTCAGTGGCTCCCAAAGAGAAGGATGAACATTGTCTTCCCATCTCTTTAATGCAATAAGGTACTAACTGAAAGATTAGAGGTTCAAGTATGTCCAAATATGCCTTAGAAAAAAGGCTTGGTGATCTACTTCCTCTCCGCTTCCAAAATCAGCCCCTGAGAGTCCTATAGAACACAATCATACTGTGAAAGATATGAGTCACAGTAAGTTTGATGGCAACCAGTTGAATAGTTTTTATGTGCTGCTTAGTGCAATCTCTCCTTGTTCAGGTTTCTCTGGGCCTAAGAACTCCCTAATATGGATGCAACATGCAAAAATAAGCCCCTAATTTAACTTACCTAATTAATAACATAAACATAGTCTTTAAGATTATCTTCTGGAGAAGCAATATCACTAGGGTACTCAAGTTCTCATGTTAAGCTATCCCTCTAAAACAGTATTTGTTTTTGTTGTTAGATATCATTGAGTCAGCTACCACTAATAGCAACCCTTTAAGCAACAAATCTTAACTTTGACCTATCCTGTACCATCTTCACCATCTCTAATACACTCAAGCCCATTGTTACAGTCACTGTGTCAATCCACCTTGTTGAGGGTCTATCTTTCTTTCTCTGCTCTACACCTTCCTCAGCATGGTATTGCCTTCCAAGGACTGGCCTCTACTGACTACATGCCCAAAGCACTTGAGATGAAGTTCCACCATCCTTGCCACTAAAGAGGACCCTGGTTGCACTTTATCTAGGAAAGATTACTGTTCTTTTGGTGGTCCATGGGTTATTCAGGACTGTTCTCCAACACCAAAATTCAATGACATAAATTTTTTAAAAAAACCTTTTAAAAATTGTTTTTCATTTAATAATGTGTACATGTTTCATTTCAAAACAATAATTACAATTGTAACACTATAAACCTGGAGAAAGGATGAAAGTTATACAGGAGGTGTCCAGGACTTTCGTTCATAGGGTTGCTATGAGTCACCTGCAACTCCATGGCACTTAACACCACCACCACCACCACCAATACCACCACCAGGAGAGAGAGAGAGAGGGAGAGAGAGAGTGAGGAAGAGAGAGAGAGTGCAGTTGGCCTAGCAGACAGAAAGCCATGCTCCCAAGCCAAAGGTGGGGCCCTCAGGCCTGCCTTTAATTGTTTTTGGTGAAACAAATTCTTCTAGGTCGTGTAACCCTGGTATGTCCACTTGCTGTACACAGGTAACTGGTGGTTGCTGTGAAGCCGAACACTGTGACACTGATGAATCAAATGTGAGAGTGGTTACCCATAGTGGACAGTGTTTGGTGAAGCTCCCCGATTAAAACAAGCTTGGAAGCAGGAGTGGCATCCATTTCCATAATAGCTTGCCTCAGGAAAACCTATGAACGTGGAGAAAAGGACGAAAGTAATACAGGAGGTGTTCAGGACTTTCGTTCATAGGGTCACAATGAGTTGCCTGTGACTCAACGACACTTAACAACAACAACAACATAATATTATTTACAATGTCCCATTGAGACCTTATTCTCCTTCCCCCTTCATCTTACACATTCATTTGCTAAACTCTTCTCCCTCTACCTCTCTAACATTTCTGATTGCCATAGATTCTTCTTCTGTCATCTTTACTCATTCTACAATCTTCAGGAGCATAGCGAGTAACTGAAAAGACTGTGCTTTGGATGAAGTACACCTTAGTCTTAAAACTGGTATTCTCATCTTTAGAACCTTGAAAAGGTCTTTGACAGAGATTGCATCTCACCCAAAGAAAACTAAAATCCTCACCGCTGTGCCAATAAGCAACATCATGGATAAAACATGGTAAGGATTGAAATCATCAGTTTCATCTTACGTGAATTCACAGTCAACACACTTGATACCATCAGTGAAGAAATAAAAAGACATGTTTCATCAGGAAAATCAACTGTGTGGATCACAATAAACTGGCTGACTCTGAGAAGAATGGGAATCCCAGAATGCAGTCATCAGAACAGAGCAAGCAAACACTGCATGGTTCAAAATTGGGAAGGGTGTGCATTAAAGATGAGTCCTATCTCCATATCTTTTCAATCGATATGCAGAACAGATTATCCAGGAGGCTGGGCTCTCTGAGAAGTGTGGCGTCATGATTAGAGCAAAATCCATGAACAATCTGCATTATGCAGATGACACAACCCTGCTTATTGAAACTGAGGAGGACCTCAAGCACTTGCTGAAGAGGCTCAAGGATTGCAGCCTTCAATACAGATTGAAGCTCAACATGAAGAAAACACTGGGCCGATTGGCAGCATCATGATAGATGGTGAAGAGATTGAGATTGTTGACAGCTTTAGTTTGCTTGGCTCTACAATCAACACTGTTGGTACCAGCAGCCAGGAAATGAAAAGATGAATTGCATTGGGACAGTCTGCTGTCAGAGACCTCTTCAAGGTACTGAGGAGCAATGATGTAACCCTGGAGGATAAAGTGCACCTGACCCAGGCCATGGTCTTTGCCATTACTTGCTATGCATCAGAGAGCTGGATTAGGTTTGGCAGAAGGATAGTTGATGCCTTTGAGCTATAGAAAAGAGTGCTAGAAAAGAGTATTGAATATACCATGGACTGCTAGGAGAACAAACAAGTTCCTCTTGGAGAGGGTGAAGCCAGACTGCTCCTTGGAGGCAAGAATTCTGAAGCTTTGTCTGACATACTGTGAACATGTTGCAAGGCGGAATCAGTCCTTGGAGAGGGAAGTCATGCTTAGGAGGATGGAGAGACAGAGCAGGAGAGGAAGTCCCTTGATAAGATGGATTAATTCAGTCACTGGTGTAATGGAGATAGATGTGTCAGAGATAATAAGGTTGGCACGAGATATAGCAGGGTTTAGGGCTGTTGTACATAGGGTAGCTATGAGTCACAAGGGACTCTATGGCACATAACAACAAACAACAACATTATGAGTCCCTAGTAATTAAATGCTCTGATACTCACTCAATGGTTTGAGTGTGTACAAACAGGAAAGGTAATGTAATAGCAGTTTATATGCTAAGTGTTAGAGGAGCCATTTTATATTTTAACATTAGAAAAGTCATTTTGTCCTCACAGCCAATTTAAGAAATGCATACCTTAATAATTTTGGCAATAATATGTGTTGCTAAGGTTTATATTTCCTAGGATGTGCTGACTCAACTTAGTTATTAGTCCCTGACTATATCCTGTATCTGGATGAGGTCCTGGACACCCATGAAAAGTCAGAAATAATAATGACTCCCAAATGTGAAGATATTTCAACTACAAACTGTAATGAGCCATGTCCAATCTCTGTATATAAATCCTATCTTTGTTTCCCCTCAGGATTGGAACAGTTTGGGTAACAGCTGACATTTTTGACCTGCATGTAATAAAATTTTGTTAATCATAAGCTTGGAAGCAGGAGTGGCATCCACTTTTGAAATAGCTTGCCTCTGGAAACTCTATGAACTTAGAGAAACGATGACAGTTATACAGTTGTTCAGGTCTTTTATTCATAGGGTTACTATGAGTTATCTACGACTCCACAGCACTTAACAACAACAACAACAAATCTCTAATATTGGCTGAGTTTTAAATCTCACATTTTCTACCATAACACAATCAAAACAAGAGAACTCACCTTCCAGAATCCAAGCACTTCACACATAAGACTCCAAACAAGAGACTTAAGTGGGGGCCCAACAACTTTTAAATACAAGGCTACCCACCAGATCCTGGTTGACTTTAAACAAGAGGCTTCCAGTCCACAGATCATTGTTATGTAAACCCAGCAAATACACTCAGCTCACACATGATTCTAAATGGAAAAAAAAAATCCAACCAAATAGTCCACATCCAACCCTCTACTCAAACAAGAGAACCCATCTTACAGAATACGACCATTTCATACAGGTGCCTGAAAACTGGACAGTTAGTTTGAGGCCCAACTGACTTTTAAATACAAGGCCTGCCCACCAGATCTTGGTTGACCGTAAAAAGAGGCTTATGACACACAACATTGTTAGCTAAATCTAGCAAACTGAAATCAGCTCACACACAATTCTGAACAAAATTAACACCCAACTAAACATTCCACACTTGACCTTCAACTAAAACAAGAGATTCTACCTTCCAGAATCCAACAACCTCACACATGAGCCTTGAAACTCAGACAGTCAGGGGCCCAATTGATTTTAAATACAAGTCCAGGTTGACTTCGAAAAAAAGGCTTACACCCCACAGTTAAACCTAGCGAAATGTGGCAAATCCAAGCAGTTTACACATGACTGACCAAAAAAATAACCCAAAAAAACCGAACGAAATAATATACACATGACTCCCAACAAAAACAAGATAACTCACATTCCAGAATCCAACCACTTCAAATATAACCCCCCCCAAATTAAGATTTGCTTAGTCAGGGGCCCAAAAGTCGTTCAAATACAAGGCCTGCTGTTCTGTTGTTGTTGTAATGTGCTGTCGAGTCGTTTGCGACTCATAGCGTACAACAGCCTTAAACCCTGCTTTATCCTGTTCTGACACACCCATCCTGATTGCACTGGTCACTGAATCAATCCACCTCATAGAGGGTCTTCCCCTCCTACACCGTCCCTCAACCCTCCCAAGCATGATGTCCCTCTCCAAGGACCTGTCCCTGCCTACAACATGTTCAATGTATATCAGATGAAGCCCGAGAATTCTTGCCTCTAAGTAGCAGCTAGTTTAACCCTCTCCAGGATGAATCTGTTTTCTTGTTAGTCCATGGTATATTCAATACTCTTCTCCAGCACCACAGCTCAAAGGTATCGATTCTCCTTCTATCCTTCCTAGTCATTGTCCAACTCTCTGACGCATAACAAGTGATTGCAAAGACCATGGCCTGTGTCAGACGCAACTTCGTCTCCAGAGAGACACCATTGCTCTTCAGTATCCTGAAGAGGTCCCTAACAACAGACTTTCCCATCGCAATACATTTTTTTTATTTCCTGGCTACTGGTGCCAAGAGTGTTGACAGTGGAGCTAAGCAAACTAAAGTTGTGAACAATCTCAATCTCTTCACCATCCATCCTGATGCTGCCAATTGGTCCAGTG
>NW_006400115.1:1452915-1456454 GCF_000299155.1 Elephantulus edwardii
TTTAGGGCTGTTGTACATAGGGTCGCTATGAGTCGCAAGTGACTCGACGGCACATAACAACATAACAACAACAACAGTGGGCTCTAAGTCTCCAGTTTGGAGGCTGATGTATGAAACAGTTGGATTCTGGAGCTGGGACATTTTGTGTTGTTGGAGGGTCAATTGTGGACTGTTTGGTTGTTTTTTTATTTCATTCACAATTGTGTGTGAGCTTATTAGAATTATTTGATTATCTCATAGTTAGGTGTAGATGGGAACCTTCTACTTAAGGTCAACAGGACGTGGTGGAGGTCCTTGCTATTTAAAAGTTGGGTGCACCATAAGTCTCCAGTTTGGAGGATGATGTATAAAACAGTTGGATTCTCTGAGGTGGTACGTTTTTTGTTGTTTGAGAGTTAGGTGTGAATTGTTTGGATTTTCTTTTTTTATTCTGTTTTGTTTGTGTGTGAGCTTACTTGATTTGCTGGATTTAACTCACAATGACCTGTGGGTGGGAAGGCTTTTGTTTAGAGTCAACAGGACCTGATGAGGGCCTTGGTATTTAAAATCGGGTGGGCCCTAAATCTCCAGTTTGGAGGCTGATGAAAGAAGCAATTAGCTTCTGGAAGGTGGGATGTGTTATGTTGATTGAAGGTCAGTTGTGGCCTGTTGTGGAATTGGCCCCAGGAATTGATGGAGTACCAATTAACATATTTCAGAAAACAGATGCTGCCCTGGATGTACTCACCAGGTTGCGTCAAGAAATCTGGAGAACAACTCCCTGGCCAACTAACCAGAATAGATTCACATTCACTCCCATTTAAAAAAAAGTTGACCTAACAGAGTATGAAAATTATTGAACAATGTCATTAATATCACACAAAAAGAAAATCCTGCAGAAGATTTTCCAAAAATGACTGGAATAGCACATTAACAAAGAACTACCAGAAATAAAAGCTAGGTTTAGAAGAGATCATGGCACTAGAGACGTTATTCCGATATCATTTGAATCTTGGCTGAAAGAAAAGAGTACCAGAGTAATGTTTATTGGTTTTTCATTGAATATGCAAAGGCATTTGACTGTGTGGATCACAATAAATTGTGACTAAGCTTGAGAAAAATGGGAACACCTTGAGAACACCTGATTGTGCCCATGCAAAACCTGTACTCATACCAGAAAGCAGTCATCAGAACAGAACAAGGAAATAGTGGATGCTTCAAAATCAGGAAAGAAGTGTGTTGTAGATGCATCCTGTATCAAAACCGTTTTAAGTCCATATGCAGAACTGATCCTTTCGGAGTCTGGACTTTATGAAGAGGAGTGTGGCATCAAGACTGGAAGAAGGACTGAAGGAAACCTGAAGTACTTACTGACAAAAGTCAAGGACTGTAATCTTCAGTATGGATTGAAGTTAAACATTGAGAAGACAAAGATTTTTCAGTATTAGACCAATTGGCAGCACCATGATAGAGAAGAGATTGAGGTTGTTAACAATTTCAACTTGCTCAGCTTCAAAATCAACATCCTTGGCACCATGAGTCAAGAAATCAAAAGATGAATTGCACTTGGAACACCTGTTCTCAGGAACCTCTCCAGAGTAGTGAGAAGCGAAAATATCAGTGTAGAGACTAAGGTGTGACTGATCCAGGCCATGATCTTCACAATTACTTGTTATGCATCAAAGAACTGGACAATGACTAAGGATGACAAAAGAGGAATTGATGCCTTCGGATTGTAGTGCTGGAGTAGAGTATTGAACACACCACGTAGCATTAACAAAACAAACAGGGACACCAAGCTGCAGCAGAAAAGGCTGCCCAAGCAGCTGGTGGTGATCTCCCACCTCACCAAAAACAAAAGAGGACACCAAGCTGCCGAAGTAAAGGTCAGGAGCCAACACTATCCATTGCTTGTGGGGAGACAGGACTGAGATGCCTCTGGGGTTGTAGGTCCTTCCATCTGGGAGTCCATGCCTCTGTGGTTGCAGGGCCCCCTCAGGGGACAAACAGGACAAGAAACTTCAGTGTGCAGAACTTAGGGCAGAACAAAGGGATTTTTATATCTCTCTGTGAGATAGAGGGAGGGCTGGCGTGAGACCCCAGCACACAAGCTGCCTGAGCTGACAGCCTTGATCTCTAATTTCATGCCACCCCAGAAACAAAGGAAGGCATTACGCTCCAGGAGAAAATGTGTATGAAAAATTGCTTGAGTAGAGCACCTGGTCTTACACCACTCAGCCACTTCATATATGAAGAAGGCCTATAAAGTTAGTGTCAGGAGACTACTGCAAGTCAAGATTCCTACAGGGCTGCAGTACAGAACATAGGGAATCTCAAGGACTTTAGGAAAGGCAAATTTTTCCCGAAAGAACTTACAGTGGAGTGAGTAGCTTACATTTTAAATTGGCAACTACTTAGTAACATTATACAGGCAAGAATCACCACCGACTCTTGCAGACATAATAGAAAAAAAAATCTAACACTTATCAAGAAAAAAATAGACATAATGACAAGAAAGCAATAGACAGCGTCAAACGCTATGGAAAACCAAATTAAGCCTTCTCCCCAAAAAGCAAAGAATATCAGTGACCTCATTAATACCCCAGAGTCAAGAAGGCAGATGATATGTGTTGATATGGAGACCTTCAAACAGCTATGAATAAAAGTACAAATGATGGAAGAATCAATGGAAGCCACAAATAAAGGAAATAACCTAGAATTAGAGATCCAGAAAAAATATATTGATAAAGAGTTATTTGAACACATAAAGGAGGTGCAAATTTTGGAAGAAACAATGGAAACCAAAAAGAAAGCAAATGGTCCAGAGACACAGAGCCAGAAGAAATATATTGATGAGGAGGAACGTCCACAAAAAAGAAGAATATGCAAAATAAAGGAAGAAATAATTGAAACTGTGGATAAGGAGATATAAGAAATTCAAAAATCATCACACGATAGAGAGAGTACTAGAGTACTGCCAGCACAGTACTAGAAATAACAGAAAGACATGAAAATGCAACAATGCAGAACATTAAGACTAACATGGCAGAAGTGCCCAACATGCTTGAAGGACAAACAAGTAGAACAGAAGAGATGGAGTAGAGCATTAGTGACTGAAAGACAAGAACCTCAGTGGAAACATACTAGAAGAAAACATTATGTGGGATGACATCAAAAGGAATAACACACATATGATTGGAACTCCAGAATATGACAGGGACAGAGAAATCACAGAGAAAATTGTGGAAGAGGTACTAGAAGAAAATATCCAATGTCCCAAAGAAGGGCGACCCAACTGAATGTGGAAGCTACAGAACAATATCATTGATTTCACATGCAAGCAAGATTCTACTGAACATTATCCAAAAACGACTGGAACAGTACATCAGCAGAGAAGAGCCAGAAGTCCAGGCTGGGTTTAGAAGGGGTCATGGTACTAGGGATATTGTAGCTGATGTTAGATGGATCTTAGCTGAAAGCAGAGAATACCAGAAGAATGTCTATCTGTGTTTCATTGATTATGCAAAGGCATTTGACTTCGTGGATCATAACAAACTGTG
>NW_006400115.1:1457393-1459083 GCF_000299155.1 Elephantulus edwardii
GCTATGAGTCGCAAACGACTCGACGGCACATAACAACAACATTTATTTTTAAATTAATTCCCTTTCTTTTCCCTTTTTATCCATTTTGTTGAAAGTTTATAAAGACTTTAGATTTCTATTCATTCATTATTGCACACTTTCTTCCCTACCCACTCCTCCCCACAAGTTTGTTTTTCTCTTTGAAATGTAAAAAAAAAAATTTAAAAAAATGCTTTCATTGTTATACAATCCCGTGCCCCCTGCCCCCAAAACCCACATAATCCAATCCTCTATGCAGTTTACATTCTGGACTCTTCTCATAACAATAATAACTAATCATATATTCCTTCTAAACAGCTCTCTCCCTCATCTATTTCAATGCAGTATATATTATTTATACCCTCTTAGTTTCCCTCCAACCCCAAATCCGATGTCAGACCCACTTTACTACAGTGGCACTATGCAGTATTGGTCCTTTTGGGACTGAGATATTTTAGTCAGCATAATGTCCTCCTGTGTCACCCAATTTATATAATATTTCATTAATTCCTTGGTTTTCAATGTAGCTTAGTATTCCATTGTGTGACTATACCACAGCTTCTCTATCCATTTGTTTGTTGATGGGCACTTGGGTTGTTTCCAGCTCTTTGCTACTGTGAACAAAGTCGGAATAAACATGGGTGTGCATATATCTGCTTGAACGGCAATTCTGGTTTCTGTAGGATATATTCCCAGTAGTGGAATTGTTAGGTCAAATAGTATTTCTATTCCAAATTGTTGAGAAAGCACCATCCATACTGCCTATCATAGTGGTTGCACCATTTTACACTCCCACACAACCTCACCAGCATTTGTTGCTTGCTGTTCTGTTAAATTTTGCTATTCTTACTGGGATGTTATCTCATAGTTGTTCCAATTTGCATCTCTCTTAGGGCTAGGGATTTTGAATATTCCTTCATGTGTTTGTTTGCCATCTGAATGCCTTCTTTGGTGAAGTGTCTTTTAATATCCTATGCCCATTTTTTAATTGGGTTGTTTTCCTTTATCCTGTTGTGCTCAAATATTTTATAAATTACAGATATAAGTTCCTTATCTGATATGTCGTTACCAAATAAATTTTCACAGTCTGTGGCTTCCCTTTATACCCTATTGGAGAAGTTTTTGGATGTGCATAGGGATTTGATTCTTAGGAGGTCCCATTCTACTTCACCAAAAAAGACACTCATATGGCCAAGAAGCACATGAAGAAATGTTCAAAATTCCTACCTCTAAGAAAGATGCAAATCAAAACTACTATGAGATATCATCTCACCCCAGTCAGAATAGCAAAATTTAACAGAACAGCAAGAAACAAATGCTGGCGAGGTTGTGGAGAAACTGGAGCCCTTTGAGTGGAAGTGTAAAATGGTGCAACCACTGTGGAAAATGATGTGGCACTTTCTCAAAAAGTTGCAAATAGAGGTACCATTTGACCCAGCAAATCCAATACTGGAAATATACCCTAAAGAGACCATAACCACCATCCAAGCAGATATATGCACTCCTATGTTTATCGCGGCTTTGTTCACAATAGCAAGGAGTTGGAAACAACCCAAGTGCCCATCAACAAATGAATGGATAGAGAAGTTGTGGTATATTCACACAACGGAATACTATGCTGCATTGAAAAACAAGGAACTCATGCAATATTATTCAAAATGGGTGACCCTGG
>NW_006400115.1:1459909-1461201 GCF_000299155.1 Elephantulus edwardii
CAAGCATGATGTCCCTCTCCAAGGACCCGTCCTTCCTGGCAACATGTCCAAAGTATGTCAGACGAAGCCCCAGAATCCTTGCCTCCAAGGAGTAGCTTGGTTTAATCCTCTCCAAGATGAATCTGTTTGTTGTAGATGGGCTGATTTCTGGCTTCTCAATTCTATTCCATTAATCTATACGTCTGTCATTGTACCAGTAGCACACTGTCTTGACCACCACAACAGTGTAGTAGGATTTAAAATCAGGGAGTGAGGTGCCCCTTTCCTACCTTATTTCTCTTTTTAATAAGTTCTTTGTTTATTGGGGCCTCTTTCCATTCCAAATGAAATTGGAGATTGCCTTTTCCATTTAGTTGAAGCATTTTTAATTGGTATTAGTATTGAGATTGGATTGAACGTGTACATTGTCTTAGGTAGTATTGTTATTTTCACAATATTGAGTCTTCCTGTTCATGATTAAGGGATATTCTTCTATTTTTCCAGGTCTCTTTTTTTGTTTCTTGTAATAATGCTTTATCATTTTCTTTTAATAGAAACTTTGTGCTTGTGGTTAGATTTATTCCCAAGTATTTAATCTTGTGATTAGTTATTGTCAAGGGTATTATTTTTCTTAGCTCCAGTTCTGTATTCTATTTATCATTATAGAGAAATCCAATTGGTCATTTTATGTTGATCTTGTATCATGCCATATTACAAAATTGGTCAACTATGTCGAGTAGTTTTCTTGCTGCATCTTTAAGGTTTTCTAAGTATACTATCATATCATCTGATTGTTGAGATAATTTGACCTCCTCTGCCAATTTGGATACATCTTATTTTCTTTTCCTGTCTTATTGCTATCACTAAGTCTTCCAATACAACACTGAATAGAAGAGGTGATAGTGGGCATCCCTTCCTAGTTCCTACTCTCAAAGGGAATGCCTTTATTCTCTCTATGTTGGCTCTCAGATTTTCGTATATGCTTTTTACTATGTTGAAGAAAACCCCCTCTAATCCTATTTTGTTGTGTGTTTTAATTAGGAGAAAGTGTTGGATTTTGTCAAAGGCCTTCTCCGAATCAATTGAAAGGATCATGTAGTTCTTGTTCGTTGTTAATGTGATGAATTGCATTGATTGTTTTTCTTAGGTTGAACAATCCTTGCATACCTGTTATGAATCCCACTTAGTCATGGTGAATTATTTTTTTTGCGTACAAGTCCCCAGGAATAGATGGTATACCAATTGAAGTATTTCAGATAACAGATGTTGCCCTGGATGTGCTCACCAAGTTGTGCCAAGAAATCTGGAGAACA
>NW_006400115.1:1462430-1469138 GCF_000299155.1 Elephantulus edwardii
GGGTGGAGGGACGGCGCAGGAGGGAAAGAACCTCTATGAGATGGATTGATTCGGTGACTGGGGTAATTGGGATGGGTGTGTCAGAGGCAGTGCGGTTGGCGCAGGATAGAGCAGGGTTTAGGGCTGTTGTGCATAGGGTTGGTATGAGTCGCAAATGACTCGACGGCACATAACAACAACAACATTGTTGAATTCAATTGGCCGGGATTTTATTCCGGATTTTTGCATCTATATGCATAAGAAATATAGTGTTCTATTTTCGTGGTGTCTTTTCCTGGCTTTGGTATTAAGGATATATTTGCTTCATAAAATGAGTCTGGGAGAATTCCATCTTTTTCTATTTTCTGAAATAGTTTATGTAAAATTGGTGACAGTTCTTCTGTGAATGTTTGATAAAATTTACTTGAAAAATCAATTGGTCTAGGGCTTTTTTTTTGCTAGAAGTTATTTTATTAATTTTTCAATTTCTTCTTTTGTAATGGCTCTGTTCAGGTGTTCAGTTTGTGTCAGTTTAGGTAGGTTGTGAATTTCTAAGTATTTTTCCCTTTCTTCTAGGCTTTCATATTTTTTAGTATAGTTTTTAATAATATTCTAATATTTCCTTTTTATTTTAGTTGGCTCTGTTGTGATGTTAATTTTGCTAGTGGTTTGTAGATTTTATTGTCCTTTTCAGAGAACCAACTCCTAGTTTTGTTGATGGTTTCAACTGTTTTTCCGTTTTCTATTTAATTTCTTTCTGCTCTAATTTTTATAATTTCAGTTTTTTTAGAGTGTGTTGGGTTTTCTTGTTGTTGATTTTCAATTTGTTGGAGATGTTGGGTTAGAGAGTCAATGGTCATTTTTTTCTGCCTTTTGATGTATTTGTTTATTGCTATAAATTGACCCCTGAGTACTGCTTTGGCTGTTTCCCAGAAGTTTTGGTAAGTGGTGTTTTCATTTTCATTTGTTTCAAGAAAGTTGTTTATTTTCATTTTTTATTTCTTCTGATATCTGCTCATGTTTAAGCAAGATGTTATTCAGCTTTCAAATGTATACTTTTTTCTCCCTAATCCTCTTGTCTAATTCTGTAGCATTGTAATCTGAGAAGATGCTTCATATTATTTCTCTGTTTATTTATTTATTGATGCTTGCCTTGTGACGGAAAATGTATCTATTCTGGAGAACATTCCATGCACATTGGAGAAAAAGTTATACTGTTCTTATTTGGGTGCATTAGACCATAAATATCTATGAGGTTTTGTTAGCTTATTGTATGGCTTAATTCTTCAGCATCTTTGTTGAGTTTCTTTCTGATAGTTCCATTTTTTCTTGCGAGTGGTGTATTGAAGTCTTCAACTACTATAGTGGTACTGTCTATTCCCTTTTTCAGTTTTGTTAATGTTTGTTTTATATATTTTTCAGGTCATTCATTTGGTGCATAGATATTTATTGTTGTTATGTCCTCTTTTTCTATTGACCCTTTAATAATTATGTGGTGACCTTCTTTGTCCTTTGTGATGATTTTTGCATTGTAATTTTTTTGTATGCCTTCTATATGACTAGAACTCACAGTGACCTTATGAACAACTGATCAAAATCTTACCTTGGCCTGCAGCTGCTTACAATTTCTTATGCCCTAAAACATTGTTATTGTCTATTGTATTGAAACAGATGAGGGAAAGAACAGATTAGAGGTGATATATGATTGAATATTATGGTTAGCACAGGAATCCAGAATTAAGGTTGCATAGAGAAGTGTACTCGGGGTGGGGGGTGGGCGCGAAGGGATGTGGGAATTGTATACTAATGAAGGAATATTTTTTTTTCTTCTTTTTCTTTTCGGAGGGGAGAGCGAGCTAACATTGTTACTGTCACTGTGTCAATTTTTCTTGTGGAAGATTTTCCTCTCATTAGTTTGGCATCCAACTTTTCTTTTTATTTTATTAATTTTAAAGAACTTTTACAGAGACTTTGGATTTCCATTCATTCATTATTGCATTTTTCTCCCTGCCCACCCTTCCCTGCACAATTTGCTCCTCTTTGAAAAGTAAAAGAGAAATTGTAATTCCCTCCCCCAAAGTGCACTCCACAATGTAGCCTTCATTCTAGACTCCTGTCATGATAAAAATACCTAATTATATATCGCTTTTAAACAGTTCTTCCCTCATCTGTTTCAATGCACTATGCATTATTTGTCCCCTCTTCCTCAGTCTTCCCTCAACCTCAACGTTAGTCTTATTTTATAACATAGCACTATGCAGTATTTGTCCTTTTGTGACTGAGATATTTCACTTACCATAATGTCCTCCAGGGTCATCCATTTCATGAGTTCCTTGTTTTTCACTGCAACATAGTATTCCATTGTGTGAAAATACCAGAGCTTCTCCATCCATTTGTATGTTGATGGGCACTTGGGTTGTTTCCAACTTTTTGTTACTGTGAACAGAGCCACAGTGAACATGGGTGTGCATATATCTGCCTGGGTGGCAGTTATGGTTTCTCTAGTGTATATTCACAGCACTGGAATTGCTGGGTCAAATGGTATCTCTGTTTGCAACTTTTTGAGAAAGTACCATATTGCCTTCCATAGTGACTGCACCATATTACACTCCCACCAACAGCAAATAAGAGTTCCAGTATTTCCTCAAACTCGCCAACATTTGTTGTTTGCTACTCTGTTAAATTTTGCTATTCTTATGGTGGTCAGATAATATCTCATAGTTATTTTAATTTGCATCTCCCTTAGAGCTAGTGAGTTTGAACATTCCTTCTTGTGTTTGTTTGCCATCTGAATGTCTTCTTTGGCGAGGTGTCTGTTCATATCTTGTGCCCATTTTTCAATTGATTTATTTATCTTTATCTTGTTGTGGTGCTCGAGTATTTTATAAATTTTAGGTATAAGGCCCTTATCTGATATGTCATTACCAAATAAATTTTCCCAGTCTGTGGCTTCTTTTTTATGCTGTTGGAGAAGGTTTTGGATGTGCATAAGGATTTGATTCTTAGTAGGTCCCCTTCATCTATTTTATCCTTTCCTGGTTTTAGAGTTTTCAGGATGCTTGGAAGACTGTTTATGTTGTGAATTAGGACTTCTAGAGTTCTTCCAAGCTTTTCTTTAATGACATTTATAGTTCTTGGGTTTAGTCCTAGCTCCATGATCCACTTTGAGTTGGCTTTTGAGTATGGAGTGAGGTGTGGATCTTGCTTGATTTTTCTACAGAAAATTTTCCAGTTTTGCCAGCACCATTTGTTAAAAAGGGTGTCATTTCTCCACTTAACTGATTTCATTTCCTTGTCAAAAATCAGTTGAACATAGGTAGATGGGCTGATTTCTGGGTTCTCAATTCTATTCCATTGATCTATTTGTCTGTCATTATACCAGAACCACACTGTTTTAACCACCACAGTAGTGTAGTAGGACTTGAAATCAGGGATTAAGATGTCTCCTGCCTTTTTTCCTCTTTTTAAGGAGTGCTTTGCTTATTCTGTACCTCTTTCCATTCCAAATGAAATTGGAGATTGTCTTTTCCATCTCGTTGAAGAATGGGATTGGTATTTGTATTGGTATTGCTTTGAATGTGTAAATTGTCTTTGGTTGTATTGTCATTTTCACAATATTGAGGCTTCCTATCCATGAGCAAGAAATATTTTCCCACTTTTTCAGGTCCCTTTTGATTTCTTGTGGTAATGTAATTTTCTTTGAATAGATCATTTGTTTCTGGTTACATTTACTCCCAAGTATTTAATCTTGTGATTAGCTCTTGTGAATGGTATTGTTTTTCTTAGTTCCGGCTCTGTATTCTCTTTGTCACTGTAGGGAAATCCAGCTGAATTTTGTATGTTGATCTTGTATCCTGCTACTTTGCTGGATTGGTCAACTATGTCCAATAGTTTTCTTGCTGAGTCTTTAGGGTTTTCTAAGTATACTATCATCTCATCTGAATAGAGACAGAATTTTACCTACTCTTTTCGAATTTAGATACCTTTTATTTCCTTCTCTTATTGCTATCACTAAGACTCAAGAGCAACGGTGTCTCTCTGGAGACTAAGGTGCTTCTGATACAGGCCATGGTCTTTGCAATCACTTGTTATGTATCAGAGAGTTGGACAATGACTAGGGAGGATAGAAGGAGAACTGACGCCTTTGAGCTGTGGTGCTGGAGAAGAGTATTGAATGTACCATGGACTGCTAAGAAAACAAAGATTCATCCTGGAGAGGATTAAACCAAGCTACTCCTTGGAGGCAAGGATTCTGGGGCTTCATCTGACATACTTTGGGCATGTTGCAAGGAGGGACAGGTCCTTGGAGAGGGACATCATGCTTGGGATGGTGGAGGGACGGCTCAAGAGGGGAAGACCCTCTATGAGATGGATTGATTCAGTGACTGGGGTAATTGGGATGGGTATGTCAGAGGCAGTGCGATTGGCACAGGAAAGAGCAGGGTTTAGGGCTGTTGTACAAAGGGTCGCTATGAGTTGCAAAAGACTCAACGGCACATAACAACAGCAACAAGACTTCCAATAAAATATTGAAAAAGAGAGGTGATAGTAGGTATCCTAGCCTAATTTCTGTTCTCAAGGGGAATCCCTTTAATCTCTCTCCATTGAAAACTATTTTGGGTTTCGGGTTTGCATATATACTTTTTACTATGTTGAAGAAATTCCCCTCTAATCCTATTTTGTTTAGTGTTTTAATCAGGAAAGGGTGTTGGATTTTGTCAAAGGCCTTTTCTGCATTTATTTATAGGATCATGTGGTTATTGTTCTTTGATTTGTTAATGTGATGATTTACATTTATTTCCTTTCTTAAGTTGAACCATCCTTGCATAGCTGTTATATCATGGTGAATTATTTTGATATATAATTGAACTATATTGGACAGAATTGTATTCAGAATTTTTGCATGTATGTTCATGAGAGATATTGGCCTATAGTTTTCTATTTTGGGAATGTCTTTTCCTGGCTTTGGTATTAAGGATATGTTTGCTTCACCGAATGAGTCTAGGAGAATTCCATCTTTTTCTATTTTCTGAAAAAGTTTATGAAGAATTGGTGACAGTTCTTCTCTATATGTTTGATAAAATTCACTTGTAAAACAATCTGGTCCAGGGCATTTTTGGGGCTCTCAGTTGTTATATCACCATTTCAATTTCGTTTTTAGTAATGATTCTTTTCAAGTGTTCAATTTTGGTTGGTGCCAGTTTAGGTAGATTGTGATTTTTAAGTATTTGTACATTGCCTGTATGTTTTCATAATTGTTTAAGTAAATTTTTTCACAATATTTCATTGTTGGTATTTTTATTTTACTTTGTTCTGTTGTGATGCTGCCTGTTTTATTCAGATTATTTGTGTCTTTTCCTTTTTTAATTTTGTCCATCAGTGATTTGTCGATTTTATTGACCTTTTTTTCAAAGAATCAACTCCTAGTTTTATTGATGGTTTCAAATGTTTTTCTGTTTTCTCTGTCCTTTATTTCTGCTCTAATTTTTATAATTCCAGCTTTTTTAGGGGGAGTCAGGTACTCTTGTTCTTTTTCAATTTGTTGGAGATTTTGTGATAGAGAGTCAATTTTTTTCCTGCCTTTTGTTGTGTTTGCTTATTGTTATAAATTGACACCTGTGTACTCCTTTGGGCATTTCCCAGAAGTTTTGGTAAGTTGTGTTTTCATTGTCATTTTTCTCAAGAAACTTTGTAATTTCATTTTTTATTTGTTCTAGTATCCACTCATGTGTAAGCAAGGTGTTGTTCAACTTCTAAATGTATGGTTTTTTTCTCCTTTACCCTCTTGTTATTAATTTCTAGTTTTGCAGCATTTTGGTCTAAGATGATATATAGTATTATTTCTATGTTTTTTAATTCCTTGATTTTTGCCTTGTGGCCTGGAATGTGATCTGTTCTGGGGAACGTTCCATGCACATTGGGGAAGGTATACTGTGTTGGTTTTTTGTTTTTTGGGTTTTTTTTTCTTTCATTGTAGTAGCCTATAAATGTCTATGTGACCAAGTTGGTTTATTTTTTGGTTTAATTCTTCAGCCAATCTGTTGAGTTTCTTTCTAGTAGTTCTGTGTTTTCTTGAGAGTGGCGTATTGAAGTCTCCAACTACTATAGTAGTGTTGTCTTTTTCCTTTTTAAGTTTTGTTAATATATTTTTCTGGGTCTATCTTTGAGATATATATATATATATATATATATATATATATATATATAAAATTGTTATGTCTTCATGTTCTATTGAACCTTTCAGTAGTATGTAGTGGTCCTCCTTGTCCTTTGTGATTGTTTTTGCATTGAAATTTATTTTATCTCCTGCTTGTTTCATATATGTTTTTCCCATCATTTTCTTTTTAGTCATTATTTATTTTCTCTTTTCCTGTATGTCTCTTGTAGACAGCATACTAATGGATTTTTTTAATTTAGGTTGTTTATTTTTTATTTCAATAAACATCTACAGAGATTTTGGGATTCCATTCATTCACTGTTGCACCCTTCTCCCAGCACAAACCTCTCCCCCTCCCCCCCCGTTTGCTCCTCTCCTTGAAAAACAAAAGAAAAACTCCCTCATTGGTACACAATCCCCTCCGCACCTCCCCAAACCCCATGCTCCACCCCCAAAAATAATCCACTCTGCAACCCTCATTGCATACTCCTATGATAAAAATAATGCCCTAAAATATAATACTTTTAGACTATTCTCTCCCCCATAGACTTCAATGCCGTAAACATATTTCA
>NW_006400115.1:1470838-1476906 GCF_000299155.1 Elephantulus edwardii
CTTTGCTGAATTGGTCAACTATGTCCAATAGTTTTCTTGCTGAGTCTTTAGGGTTTTCTAAGTATACTATCATGTCATCTGCATAAAGAGATAATTTTACTTCCTCTTTGCCAATTTGTATACCTCTAATGTCTTTATCTTGTCTTATTGCAATTGCTAAGACTTCCAATACATAATGGATTTTTTAAATCTAATCTGTTATTCTTTTTCTCTTCACTGGTGCATTTAAACCATTCACATTTAGTATGATTATTGAGAGGCATGGTTTTATTGCTATCATTGTGGGGAGTTCTGTTTGGTTTTGTTGCTAGTTGCTTAGGTACATCCTGCTTTTTGTGGAACCTCTGTAAGAAGGACGTCTCTCAGTATTTCCTGTAATATTGGTCTTGTTTTTACAAACTCCTTTAGATTCTATTTTCCTGGGAATATCTTTATCTCTCCTTCACATTTTTCTGGGTATAGTATTTTTGGTTGACAGTTGTGTTCTTTGAGTGTTTGATATATGTCCTTCCACTCTCTTCTTGCTCTCATGGTTTCTGCTGAGAAATCTGCACTTAATGTTGTCTGCTCTTTCTTATAGGTTACTCTTTGTTTCTTCCTCACTGCTTTCAGAATTCTTTTCTTTGGTTCTGGTAAATTTGACTATGATATGCCTTAGTATTTTTCTTTTTGGGTCTATTCTATATGGTGTTCATTCAGCTTCTTGAATATATATTCACTCATTCTTCATTATGCCTGGCAAGTTTTCTTCTCATAATTCTTCCACAACTTTTTTGGTGCCTTTACTTGCTTCTTCCTGTTTTGGGATTCCAATGATGCACATGTTATTTCTCTAGATGATGTCCCACATTATTTTTAGGTTTTCTTCTTTTCCCCTCCTTTTTTATTCTGCTTTTTGCTCTGGCAGATCATTAGTGACAATTCTATCTTGTATTTCACTGATGCTGTGTTCCATCTCTTCATCTCTGTTCATGTGTCCCTCTATCATGTTGACAGTATCTGAAACATCGGACCTCACATTTTGGATCACAATTTCTTGTTTATCCAGAGCCTGGTTTTTGCTTGCAGTGTCTTATAATTCTTCAAGTTTGTCTTTCACCCACTGAAAACATTCTATCATTGTTCTTTTAAATTCTGTGCCAGAGAGTTTCATCAGATGTTCTTTCTTCAGGAAATTCATTGGCACTGTGTCACTTTTTGAGGGGTGACATCTTGCTTTGCGCTTATGTAGCTTGTAAGGTGTCTTGTTTCTTTCGTGCTGATGTTGTGGTAGAGTTTTTCATGCCCAAGGGGATGATAGGCTCTTGATCTAACATCATTGCCACAGAAGAGGGCGTAGTATTCTGTGGTTCTCTCTGAACTTCTGGACCAAGGGAAATGTCCATTCACAGCCTGTGAAAGTGGCCTCTTCTGTTGGATAGTTGTTACAGCTAAGACAGACCAAGGTGATCTGGATTAAAGGCAGTTAGATGATTGGATTTTGGGGGAACAAGCAGGACAGGCACAAGCACTAGTTTATACTGGGTGGGAATGTGCTCAGATGTCACATGGGGGGACCTCACTCAGGCTGCAGCTGTCCCACTCACATATAGCCAGAGGCTACTTGCCTGGGTGGGTCTGCACAAGGAACTCACTAAGTTTGCAGATGTCTTGATCGTGCCTGGTGGGGATACTTGCCAAGATGAGGATATGAGGGACCTCACTCAGGTTGCAGATGTCTGACTGGCACCTGATGGGGCTAGCTTCCAGGTGGGCACGGGAATGTGCAAGGGCCTCAGTCAGTTTGCAGCTGTCCCTCTTGTGCCTGGAAGGGCTACCTGCTCTTGTGGGGACTCCCAGGGACCTCACTCAGATTGCAGCTGTACTGCTTGTGCTGGCGGGTCTGGCTTCTGAGAGGACATGTGTGAGTGCTTTGGTCAGACTGCTGATGTTTGGCTGGGGTGCCTCGGGGGCAGCAGTTTTGCTGTGGTTGGGGGCTGGGGTGGGCCTGGTGGACTTGCTGCGGGGGCTTGGGGCTGGCAGGCGCTTCAGATGTACCATGGGGCTGGCAGTCCAGCAGAGCTGGTGATCTGTTCCCAGATATTAACTTGTCAAATTGCCCCTCCTAAGCACATCAGACTGTCTGCGTTGCTCTCCTAAGCTACCGCATTGCTCACATTGCAATTTATGCTATCAGAAATTAGTATTGCTACTCCTGCTTTTTTCCGACTGCCATTTGCTTGGTGTGTTTTTTCCTACCCTTATATTTTTAGTCTTTCTTTTTCTTCATTTTTCAGGTGTGTCTTTTGTAGACAGCATATTGATGGATTTTTTATCCAATCTCTTACTCTTTTTCTCTTCAGTGGTGCATTCAAACCATTCACATTCAGTGTGAATTTTGAAAGGCAAGATTTTCCAGAATGCGGCAACAGCCAAACGCCACGCCAGCCGAGAAGAGACCTGGGAAGAGCAACAGTCTACCAGCCACTGTGGAACTCCAGAGGAGCGAACACCGTGTGACCAGAGGAGTAACGACTACCCACCGCTGTGTGCCCCCCTGCAGCCCCGGCCTGCATGACCCCAACACACAGGGTGCTACTGCATAAACCCCCAGCAGAGCCCAAGCCCCGCCCCCGAACTCTTGGTGATAGTGTCTAAGACCTGTGCTCCTTTGCCCCCCAGTCCCTTGCTTTCCACCCCTTTCCAAGTCCCCCCTTGCAGCTCCACAACCATGCACCTTAGCCCCCGCCACAGCCCTGTGACCTCAGGGCACCACCGAGGATCCAGCCATCACCCGGAGCTATCAGCCAAGCTGCTGTGGAACTAATCTGGCAGGAGAAAGGCAGGTAAGACCCCGACTGGGTTTATTGGAGCATTGCTGATTACCTGGGAGAGCACCTAAGGGTGTGCCCACTGGTGGGGAATTTGGCAAAGCTCTCTTGGGCTACACCAACTGCCCAAAACGAGCCAGCCAGCTGGCTTCTGTGGACTCTGCAGACCAGCCAGAGGCTAGTGGGTCGGTGGGAATTTGACCTTGACTTTTCAGATCCTGTCAGATCCAGGACTGCTGGAGCAGGAGCTGTTGTGTGAGGGCACCTGCGTAAGTGCAAACAGGCATGGAACACTGAGAAAACGATTGGATAGGAAATTTACAGCAGGAATTTGAGTAGGGACCCCAATCGTGAGCACACTGAGACAGCAGAGGTTTGAGCAAGGTCCCCCAAGTGTTTGACCTGCCCTTGCGATTACCCCAACCCTTTGCCTGAGTCACTTCATTTCGTTCTACACCAGTGCCTACACGTCTGAGCAATCAACTTGCCTTTAATCGTAGGCACCTTAACCTGTCTTACCAGTAAGAGATTGCCCTAGCGGGCTCTGAATTGACATTTCTCTGAAGTCAGAAATTCAGAGAAGCACACAAGTTCAGTAGCTGCCCAAGTGATCTCAAGAGCATTGTCTTCAGATCAAGAACATATCAATGTCTTGAAGAAAGCAAACTATCCCACACCATACACAAGAGCAAAGCAAGATGTCACTCACAAAGGGCGACACAGTACCAGTGGATCCCCGGAAGCCAGAAAGTCTCATGGAACTTTCTTACTCAGAATTTAAAAGAGGAGTGACTGAATATATCCAACAGATGGAAGACAAACTTGAGGAATTACAGGATACTACAAGCAAAAACCAGGAGGAGCTTAAATAAAAAAACAAAAAAAAAAACCGCAGAACATTGCACAGGAAAAAAAATGAGGCATTAGTGGCGCTGGAAAAACAAGAATCCACCATTCAAAATATAACGTCCAATGTTTCAGAGGCTGTCAACATGATGGAGGGACATATGAGCAGAGTTGATGAGGTGGAAAACAGAATCAGTGAAACTGAAGACAAAATTGTCAGCACTGATCTGCTAGAGCAAAAAGCAGACTCATAAAAGAAGGAAAAAGAAGAAGACCTAAGAATAATGTGGGACACCATCAAGAGAAATAACATGCACATCATTGGAATCCCAGAAAACGAAGAAGCAAGTAAAGGCACTGAAAAAGTTGTGGAAGAACAACTAGAGGAAAACTTCCCAGGCATAATGAAGAATGAGAGAATATGTATTCAGGAAGCTCAGCGAACACCATATACATTAGACCCCAAAAGAAAAGCATCAAGGCATATCATAGTTAAATTTGCCAAAACCAAAGATAAGGAGAGAATCCTGAAAGCAGCAAGGGAGAAACAAAGAGTAACCTATAAGGGAGAACAGATAAGATTAAGTGCCGATTTCTCAGCAGAAACCATGCAGGCAAGAAGAGAGTGGAAGGACATATATCAAACACTCAAAGAACACAACTGTCAACCAAGAATACTGTACCCAGCAAAATTATCCATCAAATATGAAGGACAGGTCAATATATTCCCAGAAAAGCAAAACCTAACAGAGTTTGTAAAAACAAGACCAGCATTGCAGGAGAGATGCAGAGATGTCCTTCGTACAGAAATACCATAGAAAGCTCCATGGTCCAAAGTAACTAGCAACAACACCGAAAAGAACTCAGCACAATGATAGCAATAAAACCTAGCCTCTCCATAGTCACACAGAACGTGAATGGTTAAATGCACCGCTGAAGAGAAAGAGAGTAGCAGACTGGATTAAAAAAAACGAAATCCATCAATATGTTGTCTACAAGAGACACAACTTAAAAATGAATATAAAGACAGGCTAAAAATGAAAGGGTGGGAAGAATATACCAAGCAAATGACAACCATATAAAAGCAGGAGTAGCCATATTAATCACTAAATATCAATAATAAAATAAAATAAATATCAATGTAAAAACCATCACGGAAGATAAGGAAGGTCACTACATAATGCTGAAAGGGTCAATAGAACAAGAGGACATAACAGTAATAAATATCTATGCACCAAATTAAAGACCAGCAAAATATATAAAACAAACATTAATAAAACTAAAAAAGGAAATAGACAACACTACTATAGTGCTGTGAGACTTCAATACACCCCTCTCAAGAAAAGATAGAACAACCAGAAAAAAACTCAAGAGAGATACTGAAGAATTGAACCACACAATAAGCCAACTTGACTTCATAGATATTTATAGACTAATGCACCCAAAAAAGTACCGTATACCTTCTTCTCCAATGTGCATGGAAAATTATCTAGAATAGATCACATTCTAGGTCACAAGACAAGCATCAATAAATTTAAAAACAAAGAACTAATACAAACCATCTTGTCAGACCATAATGCTACAAAGTTAGAAATTAATAATAGGATAATAAAGGAGAAAAAAAACCCATACATTTGGAATCTTAACAAAACCTTCCTTGAACATGACTGGGTACTAGAAGAAATAAAAAATGAAATTAAAAAGTTTCTTGAAACTAACGACAATGAAAACACCACTTGCCAAAACCTCTGGGAAGCAGCCAAAGCAGTAATCAGAGGTAAATTTATAGCAATAAGCAAACACATTAAAAGAAAAAAAGACTATTGACTCTGTAACCCAATATCTCCAGCAATTGAAAAAGAACAGCAAGAAAACCCGACACCCTTTAAAACAACTGAAATTATAAAAACTAGAGCAGAAATAAAAGAAATAGAAAATAGAAAAACATTGAAACTATCAACAAAACAAGGAGTTCGTTCTTTGAAAAGGTCAATAAAATCGATAAACCACTAGCAAAACTCACAAAAGAAAAGACGGAGAAGACACAAATAATCCAAATAAGAGATGAATCAGGCAACCTGACAACAGACAAACTAATATAAAAAAGCTAACATTAGAGTACTATAAAAAAGTATACTCAAACAAATATGAGAATCTAGAGGAAATGGACAAATACTTAGAAAAACACAACCTACATAAACTGACACAAACCAAAATTGAATATCTGAACAGACCCATTACAAAAGAAGAAATTGAAAAGGTAATACAATAACTTCCAACAAAAAAAAAAGCCCTGGACCAGAAGGTTGTACAAGTGAAATTTATCAAACATTCAGAGAAGAACTGTTACCAATTCTACATAAATTATTTCAGAAAGTAGAAGAAGATGGAATCCTCCCAGATTCATTCTAT
>NW_006400115.1:1477571-1479400 GCF_000299155.1 Elephantulus edwardii
GAACTAAGAAAAACAATACCTCTGCCTATAGCTAATCGCAAGATTACACACTTGGGAATAAATTTAACGAGAAGCACAAAGGACATTTTCAAAGAAAATTACAAAACATTACTACATGAAACAAAAAGAGATCTGGATAAGTGGAAGGATATCCCTTGCTCATGGATAGGAAGACTCAATGTTGTGAAAATGGCAATTCTACCAAAGGCAATTTACACATTTAATGCAATACCAATACAAATACCAATCCCATTCTTCAACGAGATGGAAAAAGCAATCTTCAGTTTCGTTTGGAATGGAAAGAAGCCCCGAATAAGCAAAGCACTCCTTAAGGATAGAAGAATGGTAGGAGGTATCTCACTCCCTGATTTCAAATCCTACTACACAGCCATAGTTGTAAAGACAGCATGGTACTAGTAAAACGACAGACACATAGGTCAATGGAATAGAATTGAGAATCCGGAGGTCAGCCCATCTATCTATGGTCAACTGATTTTTGACAAGGAGGTGAAATCAGTCAAGTGGGTAAAAGACAGCCTTTTAAAAATATGGTGTTGTCAAAATTGGGAAAGTATCTGCAAAAGACTCAAGCAAGACACACACCTCACTCCATACACAAAAACCAACTCAAGGTTGGTCATGGACCTAGGGCTAAAACCAAGGACTATAAACTTAATTACAGAAAAGCTAGGAACAACACTAGAAGTCCTAATCCACAACCTAAACAGTCTTCCCAGTATCCTGAAAAACCTACAACCAGGAGAAGATAAAGTAGATGAATGGAATCTTCTAAGACTCAAATCCCTACGCACATCCAAAAACTTCTCCAACAGGGTAAAAAGGGAAGCCATTGACTGGGAAAAAGTAATTGGTCATAATATATCAGATAACGGACTTATATCTGGAATTTATGAAATACTTGAGCACCACAAGAAGATAAAAGTAAATAATCCAATAGAAAAATTGACACAGGATATGAACAGGCACTTCACCGAAGACGACATTCAGATGGCTAACAAGCACATGAAGAAATGTTCAAATTCCCTAGCTCTAAGAGAGATGCAAATTAAAACGACTATGAGATATCATCTCACCCCAGTCAGAATAGCAAAACTTAACACAACAGCAAGCAACAAATGCTGGCGAGGTTGTAGAGAAACTGGAACCCTTATTCACTCTTGGTGGGACTGCAAAATGGTGCAACCCCTGTGGAAAGTGGCATGGCGCTTTCTCAAAAAGTTTCAAATAGAGATACCATTTGACCCACCAGATCCACTACTGGGAATATACCCCGAAGAGACCATAACTGACATCCAAGCAAATATATGCACACCAATGTTTATTGCTGCTTTATTCACCATGGCAAGGAGTTGGAAGCAACCTAACTGCCCATCAACAAACAAATGGATAGAGAAGCTGTGGTATATTCACACAATGGAATACTATGCTGCATTGAAAAACAAAGAACTCGTGCAATATTATTCAAAATGGTTGACTCTGGTGAACATTATTGTTGTTGTTGTTGTTATGTGCCATCGAGTCGCTTGCGACTCATAGCGACCCTATGTACAACAGCCCTAAACTCCGCTCTGTCCTGTGCCTATCGCACTGTCTCTGACACTCCCATCCCAATTATTGCAGTCACTGATTCAATCCACCTTATAGAGGGCCTTCCTCTCCTGCGCTGTCCCTCCACACTCCCAAGCATGATATCCCTGTCCAGAGACCGGTCCCTCCTCACAACATGTCCAAAGTATGTCAGACAGGGCCTCAGAATCTTTGCCTCCAAGGATCCACCCGGTTTAACCCTTTCCAGGACAAATCTGTTT
>NW_006400115.1:1483234-1492036 GCF_000299155.1 Elephantulus edwardii
AGTGCAACAATGAATGAGTGAAAACCCAAAATCTCTGTAAGTGTTCATTAAAATTAATAAATTTTAATAATAAAAAAAGAAAGGCAAGATTTTATTGCTATCATTTTGTTGAGTTCCGTTTGTTGTTGTTGCTAGTTACTTTGGTCCATGTTTCTTTTTGTGGCACCTCTGTATGAAGGTTATTAGAGTTTCCTGCAATGCTGATGTTGTTTTTACAAACTCTCTTAGGCTTTGTTTTCCTGGGAATAACTTGATATCTTCTTCATATTTGATGGACAATTTGGCTGGGTATAGTGTTCTTGGTTGACAGTTGTGTTCTTTGAGTGTTCGATATATATCATTTCACTGTCTTCTTGCTTCCTTATTTTCTGCTGAGAAATTGCCATTTAATCTCGTCTGACCTTCCTCGCTGCTTTCAGAATTCTCTCCTTATCTGGAAAATTTGACTATGATGTGCCTTAATGTTTTTCTTTTGAGATCTCTTCTATACGGTGTTCATTCAGCTTCTCAAATATATATTCTCTCATTCTTCAATATGTCTAGCAAATTTTCTTCTAGTAATTCTTCCACAACTTTTTTGGTGCCTTTACTTGCTCCTTGGGATTCCAGTGATGCACATGTTATTTCTCTTGATTGTGTCTCACATTGTTTTTAGGTTTTCTTCTTTCCCCCTCCTTTTTGATTCTGCTTTTTGCTCTGGCAGATCAGTGGTGACAATTCTATCTTCTCTTTCACTGATTCTGTGTTCCATCTCTTCAACTCTGTTCGTGTGTCCCTCCACCATTTGACACATTGATCATGTTTTTTTTTTTTTGTTTTCTAAGAGCCTCTAATGCCTCGTTTGTTTTATCTGCATTGTTTTTTATTGTTTTTTTTTTTTAAGCTCCTCCTGGGTTTTGCTTGCAGTGTCCTGTAAGTCTTCAAGGTTTTTTTCTACTCGTTGAAAATATTCAATCATTGTTCTTTCAAATTCTGTGTCAGAAAGTTCCATCACACTTTCTGGCTTCAGGGAATCCATTGATACCTCTTGGGGGTGACATATTGCTTTATGCTTGTGTAGGGTGTAAGTTAGCCTTTTTACAATAGCATTTTAAGGTAGCTTTTTACATGACATTGTTGTCATAGAGTTTTTCATGTCTGAGGTGGTGATAGGTTCTTGATCTGAAGTTACAACTCCAAAAGAGTGTCAAGCAGCTACTCTGCCTGTGTTTCTCTCTGAACTTCTGACTCAAGGGAAGGTTCAGTCAGGCCCTGTGTGAGCAGCCTTTTGTTGCAGCTAAATTAGATAAAAGTGCTCCAGATTAAAGGCAAGTTTGTTGTCTGGATGTGGAGGCATGTGTGCGGGGTGGAATGTGGATGGGGTGGCCATTGGGCAGCCACAGGGGCAGGGCAGGCATGTGTAGGTATCTCACACAGATTCCACCTCTCTAGGTGAGCTTGCATGGAGTCTCCATTCAAATTCCCGTTGTCTGCCTTCCACCTGTGGCTCTCACCCAGTGGGGATGTGGGTCTGGAGGGGCTCTGGGTCCAGAGGGGATCAAAAATGCTCAGTCAAATTCCCGCTGTCCTGCTTTCTCCTGGTGTGTGGGTCCCACAGCAGTTCAGCTGCCAGCTCCAGTCTGGGCTTGATTGGTGTCTCCTGCCAGGGATCTGCTGTCTGGTCTCATTGGGGCCTGCAGTTTGCTGCTCTTATGGCTCCCAAACCAATTATTTTAATAATAGATCTCACTTAAATTTCTACTATCCTGCTCACTCTCTGTGAATTGCTCTCCGTGCCTCTCTATCTGTGTGTCACTCTCTGTGTGTTGCTCTCTGTCCACAGGAAGCAGTAGATTAATGCTCAATCTTCAGAGTATCATTTTTTCACTAGTCCATGATGTTTTTTTCTAAGAAACAGTATCTCCTAAAACATGCCCAAAGAATTTCAGGTAAATCTTTGCTATTCTTGTCTCCAAGGAGCACTCTGTTCAAGATATATCTGTTTGTTCTTTTGACAATCCAGGGGATAGTCAAGAGTATTCCCCAAAACCACAGTTCATAGACATCAATTGTTTCATCCTTACTCGTTGTCTAGCTTTCAAATACATACCAAGGGATTGTGAAGATCATGGCTTGAACCAGGTGCACTTTAGTCTCCAAACTGACATGTTCTCATGTTTACATTTAAAACTGGTTCTGTGCTATGTAAGCATGAACAGTAAATTCATGTTAATAATTTCAAATGTTATTTACTGAGAATTACATTAAATAACAAGAAATATTATGGGGTAGGTAGAATATCTATTCTAGAAGAAGACTTTTATAAGCTGCAGTCACCACTTTATTTAGGTGTTGACTATCACAGTCCCTTATCGTCCCAGTTCCCCTTTGAACATAGGCTATCAGATGGGAGCACCAACATACAGAAGAACATCACCCTTGCCTAGAACATCATCCTGATGTTCCAGCCTTGTACCTCAACTGGAAGGCTCCAATAATCAGCAGTCACAGCAATATGGTCTTAGAGCAGAAGATAAGAGACAAAAATCTTCCTCCATAACTACCAGAGAGTGTGGCGAAGTGAGTTGGGGAACCTAGCCATGCCATTCTGCAGGCCAAGTAGCACAATAGACTTCAGGAGAGAGGGCTGGAATCGTGTGAGAGACTCACTCACAGAACTGGTACATTGAAGTGTGGGGGAGTCTCCTGGAGAGAAACTCCTTCAGTTGGGGAACCTAGTTGTGGGGATCATATCACTGACCAAAGTTGTTCTTGTTGTTAGATATCGTCAACTTTAGTATAAACCATAGTGATCCTATGAACAACAGATCTGAACCCTGTCCTGTCATGTGCCATCCTCATGTTTCCTGACACACTAAAGCTCATTGATGCAGTCACTGTGTCAATCCACCTCTTTGAGGGTCTTGCTTTTCTTTACCAATGCTCTACCTTTCCAAGGATCATGTCCATTTCCCTCTCCAAGGAAAGCCTCTCCTAGCAACATGCCTGAGGTATGTGAGGTGAAGCTTTATCATCTTTCTTCCAAGGAGCACTCTAGCTGCACATTTGTCAAGACATAAATGTTCAGTTGTTTTTTATCTTGGCAGTCCATGGAAACTTTAGTACTCTTCTCCAACACCACAGCCCAAAGGCATCAATTCTTCTTCTGTCAAGCTTATTCATTGTTCAGCTCTCAGATGCATAGCAAGTGATCAGAAAGACCATGGCCTGAATCAGATGCACCTTAGTCTTCAAGCTGGCATGATTACTCCTCAATACTTCAGAGAAGTTCCTGATTGCAGATTTTCCCAGTGCAATATAACTCCTGATTTTCTAACTTCTAGTACTAAAGGTGTTGATTGTGGATCCAAGTAAGAGGAAGTCGTTGACAGTTTCAGTCTTTTCTCCATCTATCATGATGTTGCCTGTAAGTTCAGTAGTAAGATTTTTTTTTCTTGAGGTTGAGATGCAGTCCATAGTGATGGCTATATGATTTGATTTTCTGAAACAACTGCTTCAAGTCCTCACTTTCAGCAAGCAAGGTTATGTCATCTGCATAACACAGGTGCCACATTCTTCTTCACAGAATTCATATTCTCAAATAATTTGCTCAACATACAGACTGAGTAGATATGGAGAGAGAATACAACCCTGACACATTCTCTTCTTAATTTTAACCATGTTGTGTTCTCTTGCTTTGTTTGGCCAACAGTCATATGTAGCCTATAACAGGCCTCGGTATACGTTTCACATGAGAATATTAAGTGCTCTGGAATTCACATTCTTCTCAATGTTAGCCATAACTTGTTATGATCCACACAGTAAATGCCTTTGCATAGCCAATAAAGCATAAATAGACATTCTTCTGATATTCTTTACACTCGCCTGCCAGCATTCATATGACACCTGCACTGATATCCCTTGCGTCCTGGCCTCTTCTAAATCCTACTTAAATTTCTGGCAGCTGCTTATCTTTGTAATATTCTAGCTGACTGTTGTGGTTTTTTTAAAATTTTGTATTAGTTTTCATATAATAATTCCTTTACATTATGTTTCATTCATATACATTGTGTTTTATACAATCACTGATATAAATTCTATTTTACATTAGCTTACAAAGTTTATATACATTGTTTCACACTATTCTTCATTCACATTGTGTTTCATACAACTATTCTCAAGCATTATGTTTTATAAAATTAATCACCATTGGACCTTGCTCATCATTACTCTGTAGTTTTGCCTGGATCCTTATCATTTGGTCTTCCCTTTCCATTCCCCAAACTGTGTAACCCTGTGGTTTCCCTCTTACCTATCCTCATCTTTCCAGTCCCCCCCCTTGAGTTCCAGTACGTAATTTACTAGTTATTCTTCTACTTTTGCAGTAATGGTCTTATGCAGTATTTGTCCTTATAAGATTGAGTTAGTTCTCTCAGCATAATGCTCTTCAACCTCTTCCAAGTTACATAATATGTTTTAAAATTGTTGTTCCTGAGTGCTGCATAGTATTCCATTTTGGGAATGTACAACAATTTCTCAGTACATTCGATTGTGGTTGGATATTTGGACTGCTTCCCTATTCCTAGTAGTGGAATAGCTGGGTCATATGGAATTTCTATGTTCAACTTTATATCAAGCTGTTTTCCAGAATGGTTCTGCCATCTTACAATCCCACCAACAGTGTATGAGAGTTTCCATCTCTCCACATCCTCTCTAGCTTGCTGCCCTACTAAACTTTGCTACTGCTACTGGGGTCAGAGAGTATCACATTGAGGTTTTGATTTGCATTTCTTTTATTGCCAGTGATTTTGAGTACTTCTGTTCTAGCTGTTTCTGAATGATCTTCAGCAGTATTTTGTGTGTATGTGTATTAATGGTACGTGGTATTAATGATATTGTTCAACTTTCACATTCCGTTGGATCATCTGTCTTGAGAATGGAAACAAATATGAACCTCTTTTAATTCATTAACCAGACAGCCGTCCTCCAAATTTCCTGGCATAGACTGTTGAGCACATCCAGAGCTGACCCTGTTAATTGAAACAAGTCAACTGTTATCCCATCAATTCCTGTTTTTTTAAAAAATAGAATTTTATTTTAATTGTGATTTTACCGAATATTTACAGAGAAGTTAGATTTTCATTCACTCATTTACTGTTGCAAATTTTACCCCCTCACCCTTCCTCCCCCTCCCCTACTTCACTTTAAAAAAAAATTCATCCGTTGTTGCACAATTACTTACCTATCCCATCCCCAGTCCTCTTTGCAATGATATACCTTTTTATTCTGGGCTGTTGTTGTACATATAACCATTATCCAAACAGATATATGCACACCCATGTTTAATGCTGTGTTATTTACAATAGCAAAGAGATGGAAGTGACCCAAGTGCCCATCAACAAATGAATGGATAGGAAAAACTATGGTATATTCATACAATTGACTACTACACACTGAAAAAACAGTGAACTTGTAAAACATTACACAATATGGGGGACCCTGGAGCACATCATGCTAAGTGAAAGATCTCAGTCACAAAAGGGCAAATACTGTTTGCACCACTGTTATAAAGCAGATCTGACATGGGGGCCTGGGAAGAGATAGGATATGAGTGGATAGATAATGACCATTGCATTGGAACAGATTAAAGAAACTGGAGGATCAGCTAAGAGTCAGTTCTGACTCGTTGGCACGAAACAATAGGAACCTAGTGGTTAGGTGATTACAAAGACCATGGTCTATATCAGGCACACCTCAGTCTCCAGAGTGATACCATTGTTCTTCAGTACCCAAAGTTAGGTGATTAAAATCCACCAGAGTCTTTGTGGGGAAAGATAAACAATTTTCTCCTATGACTTACAGTCTCTGTAAACCTACTGCAGGGTCAGCTATTAAGTCAGGGTTCTGGCTTAATGACAATGAGTTGTTGTTCAGTTATATACATTAATGCCAGTTTTTAAAGTTAGGCATTATTATCTTCATTTTATATATAGATGAGGAGCTGATACTCAAAGAGATTGGGTTCTAAAAGGGCTCATAGTAGAAAGTAAGGTAGGAGAAAAATGTGGAATAAAACTTAAAAACATAAAAAGGATTAGGCTGGTCCAATAGAGACTGAAGTATCCCAGAAACTATACTTCTCAATTACCCTTCTAAACTAGAATGAAAGTCACCCCTGTGGCTTGACTTGCAGTCAAACAATAGACAGACATATAAGATGAAACACCTGGGAGACACACACCCCCCTTGAAATAGTCAGTAGTATAAAATAAAAAATAAAACATTAAGATAGCCCAGAATGAAGGAAGAGATAGATTATTTAAAATGAAAATCACAAAGAGGAAGTGGAAACAGTGTAGCTAGGCAATGTGTGTTGTAATTAATGTGTTGTTGTTGTTGTTGTTGTTTATTATAGAGTCAGAACTAACCCATAGCTGACCCTCCGGCAGGTTTTCAAGGCAGTTAATTGCAAGGGAGGAGATTACCTATTCTTCTCCCACACAGCAGCTAGTGGCTTTGAACTGCTTGCCTTCGAAATTGCAGTGCATCTTCTCACCACTGGACCAATTGGCAGCATCAGGATGGATGGTGAAGAGATTGAGATTGTTCACAGCTTTAGTTTGCTTGACTCCACAGTCAACACTCTTGGCACCAGCATCCTGGAAATTAATAGACGTATTGCAATGGGAAAGTCTGCTGTCAGGGACCTCTCCAAAGTACTGAAGAGCAATGGTATCACTCTGGAGACTGAGGTGTGCCTGATACAGACCATGGTCTTTGTAATCACTTGCTATGCATCAGAGAGCAGGACAATGACTAGGGAGGGTAGAAGGAGAATTCATGCCGTTGAGCTTTGGTGTTGGAGAAGAGTATTGAATATACCATGGATTGCTAAGGAAATGAACAGGTTCATTCTGGAGAGAGTTAAACCAGGCTGCTCCTTGGAGACAAGGATTCTGAGGCTTCTTCTGACATACTTTGGACATGTTGCAAGGAGGGACCAGTCCTTGGAGAGGGACGTTATGCTTAGGAGGGTGGGAGGAGAGTGAAGGAGGGGAATACCGTCTCTATTCAGTGACTGGGACAAGGAGGTTAGGTGTGTTGGAGACAGTAAGTTTGGCACAGGACAGAGCAAGGTTTAGGGCTGTTCTACATAGGGTTGTTATGAGTCACAAGTGACTCAATGGCACATAACAACAAAAACAACAACTATCACATTGTTGCTTATCAGTGCAGTGGTGAGGATAGCAATTTGAATACAATTTATAATGATTATATTTTAATAAAAATCTTCTGATGTTCTCTATTTTCTGCCAGGATCCACGTAACATCAGCAATGATATTCCTGATGCCATTGCCTCTTCTAAACCAAACTTGAACAGTTTTGTTTCAATGTGCATATGATATTGTTTGATAACTTTCACTTTCTATTGAATCACCTTTCTTGGGAAAAGGAACAAAAAAATGGATTGCTTCCAGTCATTTTGCCAAGAAGCTGTCCTCCAAATTTCCTGGTATAAACTGGTGAGACATTCAGGGCTGCATCTGTTAGTTGAAACATGTTTCTTAGTATTCCCATAGACTTTGTGGGTCTTATTTTTTCCCATTGCCTCCAGTGCAGCTTGAACTTCTTCCTTCGTAACCATTTGATCATTCATATGATACTTCCTGCAATTTTCCACTGTCAACTAATTCGTTTGGATGCAGTGACTCTGAATTCCTTCCATTTTCTTTTAATTCTTTCTGGATCTTTCAAGATTTAACCCATAGCTTCTCTTAGTACTTCAACTCAAGGCCTGAATTTGTTTTGTAGCCTCTAGAGAAAAGAAATTATAAGGACAGGAGCTGAAATCAATGATATAGAAAGCAGAAAACAAATGAAACCATCAATAAGAACAGAAGCTTGTTTTTCAAAATAATCAACAAAATTGACAAAACCTTGGCAAACTTAACAAAAGAAAAAAAAAGACACAGATAACTCGATTAAGAAATGATAGAGGTGACATCACAGCAGAATCAGATGAAATTAAATTGATTATTGATACTAGGAAAAGCTATACTCTGATAAATTCGAAAACCTAGCAGAAATGGAAAAATTCGAGGACAGATATAGAATAGTTGAATAGACTCATTACAAAAGAAGAAATTGAAATGTCATAAAAAGGCTTCCCCATAAGAAAAGTACTGGACCAGATGACTTCACAGATTAATTCTACCAACCATTTAGAGAGGATTGATCACCAATTCGATTTAAATTATTTCTTAAATAAGAAGAAACATTCCCAGACTCTTTCTATGAAGCAAGCATAAGTCTAGTACCAAAACCAGGGAAAGACATCACCAAGAAAGAAAACAACAGACCAATACCTCTCATGAATATATATCTAAAAATTCTTAACAAAATCTTAGCCAAAAAAAAACAAAAAAGAAAAAAATCTCACCATGACTAACTGGGTGGTATGAGATGTACACAAAGTTAGTTCAACATAAGAAAAACAATCCATGAAATTCACCATATTGACAAAGTAAATAACAAGAACAATATGATCTTAGCAATTGATGCAGAAAAGGCATTTGACAAAGTCCAACACCCCTTCCTGATAAAGATACTCAGTAAAATTGGAACAGAAGGGAATTTCCTCAAAAATATATATGCGGCCAGAGATGGAGTTCTGCGGCCAGAGACAGAGTTCCGCTGCCAGAGACGGAGTTCCGCCGCCAGAGATGGAGTTCCGGAAGAGACCTAGGAAGAGCAGTAGTTAGCCATCCACCGCAGAACCCGAAAGGAGTGAAGACTACCCGCCACTGTGTGACTCCCCTGCA
>NW_006400115.1:1498709-1509116 GCF_000299155.1 Elephantulus edwardii
GAGGGTGGAGAAAACAGTGCAACAATAAATGAATGAAAACCCAAAATCTCTGTAAATGTTCATTAAAACTAATAAAATTTAATAAAAAAAGTATATATGCAAAACCAGAGCCAACACCATCCTCAATGGGGAAAAACTAAAAGCATTTTTCTTGCTAACAGGGACCAGACTAGGATCCTCATTGTGACCACTTCTATTCAATATTATATTGGAAGTGCTTGTTAGGGCAACACAGCCAGAAAATGAACTAAAAATTATCCAGATTGGCAATGATGTGGTTAAACTATTGCTATATGCAGATGATATTCCTGGTGCCATGACCTCTTCTAAATCCTGCTTGAATTTCTGGCAGTTCCTTATCTATATATTGTTCCAGCCATTTAAAAATTATCTTCAGCAGTATTTTGCTTGCATATGATATCAATGATGCTGTTTGATAGTTTCTACATTCATTTGGATCACCTTTCTTGGGAATGGGAACAAATATGGACCTCTTCCAATCCATTGTCCAGACAGCCATTCTCAAAATTTTCTGGCATAGACTGGTGAGTGCATCTAAGGCTGCATCTGTTAATTGAAACAAGTCAATTAATATCCCATCAATTTCCGTGGCCTTTTTTTTTCCAATGCCTTCAATGCAGCTTCTATTGCTGATATAAAGTATTGCTGGCTGAAAGTAAGGAATACTGGAAGAATGTCTATTTGTGCCTTTTTTACTGTACAAAAACATTTGACTGTGTGGATCATGACAAGTTTGGCTCACATCGAGAAGAATGGGAATGCCAGAGCACTTGATTGTGTTCATGAGGAACCTATACCTGGATCAGAAGGCTGTTGTGCAAATGGAGCAGGGAGACACTACATGGTTTGGAATTGGGAAGGGAGTGCATCAGGGTTGTATTTTTTCTCCATACCTGTTCAATTTATATGCTGAGAAAATTATCTGAGAAGGTTGACTAGATGAAGAGGAGTATGGCATCACAATTTGAGGGAAACTCATCAATAACTTGTGTTATGCATATGACACAACCTTACTTGCTGAAACTGAGCAGTACTTGAAGCACTCGTTCAAGGAACTTGATCAAGGAATGCAACCTTCCGTATGAATTGCACCTCAAAATCAAGAAAAATAAAGATTCTTATCACTGGGCCAATAGTCAGTGCCATGATGGATGGAGAGGAGATTGTAACTGTCAAAAACTTCATCTTGTTTGGATGCACAATTTACACCCTTGGTACCAGCAGTCAGAAAATAAGATGTATTGCAGTTAGGGACCTTTACAAATTACTGGGGAACAGTGATGTCAATTTGAGGTCTAAAGTGCACCTGATTTAGGCCATAGTCTTTCCAATTGCCAGCTAAGTATCCAAGAGCTGGAGAATTAATAAGAATAACAGAAAAAGAACTGACACCTTTGAACTGTGTTAAAGAATATCTTTGAACATTCCTTGGACAGCCAAGAGAATGAGCAGATATGTCTTGGTGAAGGTGCAACCAGAGTGCTCTTTGGAGGCAAGAATACTGTGGCTTCAACTCACATACTTTTGACATGTTGCTAGGAGGTGCTACTCCTTGGAGAGGGGCATGATGTTGAGAAGGGAAGAGGGTTGGAAAAGGAGAAGAAGACTCTCAACCTGGTGAATTGACAGTGACTGTTGTGATAGGCTCTTGTGTGTCAGAAAGTGTGAGGATGGTGCAGGACAGGACTAGGTTCAGATCTTTTGTTCAAAGGGTTTCTTTGAGTCCTGCTCAACTCAACGGTACCTAACAACAACATATACAGATGATCTGATAGTGTACACAGAAACCCCCAAAGACTCAACAACAACAACAAAAAAAACCCAACAAAACTGTTAGAGATAGTAGGCTAATTTAGTAGTGTGGCAGGATGCAAGGTCAACATAAAAAAATCAGTGGGATTCCTCTACAGAAACAAAGAGAACTCTGAGAAGGAAACCAAGAAAGCAATGCCATTTACAATAGCCATTCACAAATTGAGACACTTGGGATTGAACCTATCTAGGAATATAATAGACCTATACTGTAGGAAACTAAAGAACATTATTGCAAGACACAAAAAAAGACTTAAAGGAATGGGAAAATGTGCCCTGTTCATGGATAGGAATATTTTGAAAACACCAATGCTACTAAAAGCAATATATAGGTTCAATGCAATCCCAATACAGATACCAAATTCATTTTTCTAAGAGATTGAAGGGGAAAATGTTAAGTTTATTTGGAGAGGTAAGAGATCCTGAAAAACATTTCTGGAAAACAAAAATGAAGGGAGAGGTATAGCAATCTCTGACCTCAAAACCTACCACACAGCGATAGTAACCAAAACATCATGGTACTGGTACAGTGACAGGCACATAGAACAATGGAACAGAATTGAGAACCCAGAAATAGACCTAACTGGTCTATTTGGTCAACTGATTGATATTCAACAAGGAAATAAAACTTGTCAAATGGGGAAACGACAACCTCTTCAATAAATGGTGCTGGCAAAACTGGACTACTACCTGCAGAAAGCTGAACCAGGATTCATATCTGACACCATACTAAAAAATCAACTCAAGGTGGATAAAAGTCCTGGGAGAAAAGCCCAAAACAATAAAGTTCATAAAAGTCAAACTTAGAAGGCTTAGTCTAGTATAAAAAGAGACTGCCAAATACAGTCAGAAATGCACAATCTGAAGAGGATAAAATTGATGAATAAGACCTTCTAAAGATTAAATCCCTGTGCACATCAAAAACTTTTTTCCAAAAGGATGAAAAGAAAACATACCCACTGGGAACAAATATATGTCAATACCACCTCAGACAAGAGTCTCATAATGAGACTCCTGGGCTTCCACAAGAAAAAACTGATAACCCAATTACAAAATGGGCAAAACACATGGAAAGAAGTTTCACAGAGGAAGATATTAGAATGGCCAACAGACACATGAATAAATGCTCCAAATCATGAGCAATAAGAGAGAAGCAAATCAAAACGACAATGAGATACCATCTCACTCCAGTAGCAATGGCAAAGTTTAACAGGAGAGCAAGCAATAAATGTTGGAGAGGATGTGGCGAGATAGAAACTCTTATCCAGTGTTGGTGGGATTGTAAAATGGTACAACCACTCTGGAAGGCAGTTTGACACGTCCTCAAAAAGCTGAACATAGACATTGCATATGACCTAGTTATTCCACTGCTTAGAATATACTCTGAGAGAATGAAAACTGAGGCGTAAACAGAGACTTGTGCACCAATGTTCATAGCAGCATTATTTACCATCACAAGAACATGCAAACAGCCCAGATGTCCAACTACAATGGAATGGATTGAGAAATTATGGTACATTCACACAATGGTATTCTACATAGCACACAGGAGCAATGATTTTGTAAATTACTATCTATTTTGGGAGGGACTGGAGAGCATTATGCTGAATGAACTCAATCCCATAAGGACAAATACGGCATAAAACCATTATTGTGGAATGAGAACGAGGATCCAAGGAAGGAGGCGGTGGAAGAAGAGGGGTGAGGATGGACAGAGAGAGGGGGTTAATCATAAAGTCATACAATTTGGTGGGGTGAAGGAAACAGGAAAATCTGTTGTGAAAAACAATGTATTCAAGCTCTCTAAATAATGCAGTATAAAATTAACAAATTATAGCTGAGTGTGTATATGCTTCTTGTATATTCTTATTAGTATAAAACTAGTCTGTCAGTCTGCTGTACTGGTCTATCTTGTGGGTTTCTATGATGCAGAAATTTGTAGCCATTTACTGGCTGCGACTTGAAGATGCAGTGCTGCTGAGAAAATAATAGACAAACAAAGGGAAATAAAGCAAGGCACCAGAGACCAAGGTAGAAGCCAGGGCAAAACCCAGGCAAAAACCAAGGCCCCATCGTTTGTTTTTCTCAGTAAATATAGAAACTACAAACATTATATTATTATGAAATTTCTCACTCCATAGTAAACAGTTTTTTTCTTTTAAAAAATTATTTCAAACAAATATGAGATATCATCTCACCCCAGTAATAATAGCAAAATTTAACAGAACAGCAAAAAACAAATGCTGGTGAGGTTCCAGAGAAATTGGAACCCTTATTTACTGTTGGTGGGAATGTAAAATGGTGCAACCACTATGGAAGGCTGTATGGTGCTTTCTCAAAAACTTGCAAATAGAAATACCATTTGACCCAGCAATTCCACTACTGGGAATATACCCTAAAGAAACCATAACTGCCCCCCAAGCAGATATATGCACACCCATGTTTATAGTCGCTTTGTTCGCAATAGCAAAGAACTGGAAACAACCCAAGTGCCCATCAACAAATGAATGGATAGAGAAGCTCTGGTTCTTCACACAATGCAATACTATGCAGCATTGAAAAACAAGGAACTCATGCAATATTATTCAAAATCGGTGACCCTGGAAGACATTATGCTAAGTGAACTAGCTCAGTCACAGAAGGACAAATATTACATAGGACCACTTCTGTAAAATGGGACTGATCTCGAGGTTGAGGGAAGACAGAGAAGGAGGGGATGAATGACATATGCCACATTGAAACAGGTGAGGGAGAGAACTGTTTAGGAAGGATATATGATTGGGTATCATTGTCATGAAGGGTCCAGAATGAAAGCTGCACAGTGGAGTGGGCTTGGAGGGAAGGGATTGCATAACAATGAAAGAGTTTTGCTTTTCAGGGAGAAGAGTGGATTGTGGGGGAGGGAGTGGGAAGGGAGAAGAGTGAAAAAAGGAATGAATGGAAACCCAATGGAAACAAGGAATGAAATGGAAAAGTCTCTTTAAACTTTCATTATAATTAATAAAAAACCAACCAAACAAAAAACTCACCTATTTTTAATGTAGTTGGAGCTCCATAACAACTTGCCCAGTAGCTTCTCCTTAGTCTGTATTTTCTACAAGCTACCAAGGACTTTAGTTTCTCATAAACTAAGCTTTCACAGCTGCTCTTCTGGGTCTTATAAGGTCACAACTGCTCTTCTGGGTCTTATAAGGTCTCATGAATGCCCCTCGTTTTTCTTGGGGTTACATCCGCATGCTTGTCGAGCAAGACTCCTGCAGCTACCTTAGACTACTCACACAGATTGCCCAACAAGCCACAGCGGCCTTCAGAGACCCTCACAATCCCCCCTTTTTTATCTTTTAAAATAAGAAGTGAGCTATAATCTGTGGAATATTCTTTTTATGCTACTTACTTGTCACTGGAGGATGCAGTATTCTATAGTAAAGATAAAAAGACAAATTATTAATGAAACAGAAGCGATTTCTACACTACATACTTAACTTTGTCACCAAGAATGGGGATCTACTCCATGTAGTGTTGTTACTATTTCTTGGGCAAGATTTTTATATGATACTCCAGGTAAATTTTTACTAAACACATGAAATACTTAATGCCTTATCTCTTGAACATCTAAAGATACATTTCCTCATAAATCTTGTAAATTATATTTTATTTGATCCCATGTATAAGGCTGGGGTCACACAAAAGCTCCTTATATTCCAAATACATTTCATATACAGTTGTTTTTGTCTATCATTCACTTGATCTCCAAGCCAATCCAAGGATTGCTCCCCAGCCCCTAGCTCAGGTTCCAAATCCTTATCCATTTTTTGTTTTCACAGTTCATAATACTAGTAACTGATTATGCCAAATTTTTACAAATCATGTATTTGAGTAACTGTTTACAGTGCTACTCCAGCTGTAGCTGTAGCTGTAGTATTAATCCTACAAATGTGGCAATAATCCATCCTATGAATCTTCAAGGTCTACTAAACTAAAATTCTTGAGCAGTCTTTCCTGCCTTGCACGTGGCAAATTAACAGGAAGCCACAAAGTTTGCATGTAGCAATAACAATGTATCCACAGATTGATTAAATAGAAGAGAACTATTCAAACAAGTATAGGATAAACAATTGTTATGTTCTATACTTCCTAGAGAATGATTAAAAGAGACTGTACCAATTGCTATGACATAAGGCAATTTAACACAAACTTGTATTTAAAAAAAGTCTAATTCTTGAGAAAAGTCACATTAGATGTTGAATATTTAGTTCCAGTAATATTAGCACTCCAGGATGTCATTACAGATCATGAAGCAGGAAATTTCCATAAGTCCCATTGTTCTGGACCAAATTTATTATTATCTTAACTTGTGGACATGGAGATGCTAAGCCCTCATCATATCAAGACATTAGTTTAGGATGAACTTGCTGTATCCTATTTTCAGTAAAATTCCAAACTACATTGGTACCATAATCATATAGTGTTTCATTAATGTCAATAGAACAGTTATTTAAAATTTTTCCATGAGGACCTCAATCAACAATTGTATGATTCAAATTGTTTACATTTTTCTCTTTATGTGATGAGCCTTGAGTCCACTCTAATGGTTTATATACCCAATTAGTGTAAGATATCTGGTCACATAACTCTCTAACTCTCCTGATGTTTTTATTTCATAGAAGAACATGACACACAAGCCATCATAGCTAGAAACTTTTTTTCTCCTGGAGAATGTGGAGTTCTTGTAGTCAAAAGGATCTTCTCTGCTTCATCTGTGAGATGTTTAATTTGTCCCCAAGTAGGAGGAGAAACAGTAGGTCCTCATTTCTTTGCTGCATCTCCCTCACAGGACATGGAACTATTGCTTTCACTGTCATCTGGGGAGGTGGGAACGGAATCTTCTTGTTCAGGAAAGGACTTTCCTGGTTCCATTCAGGTAGGATTGTTGCTGGATTCTGAAGATCAGTGCCGGACTCTCTGAAAAAGAATTCTTATTGCTTCACCAGATGCATCTGGAAAAATATAAGCATATCTTCTGCCTCAGACTTTCATAAATCTGAGCTTCCACAGATCATCAAAATCTTTAAACCGAAGAGACTCCTCTATTGACTAAACTGAAGTATTACCAAAATTACAGCAGCCTCAAGTAACAGAATCTTTATCTATTGCTAGAAAATGTAAAATAAGTAAAGCATTATTTAATAAATCCCACTGTTCAGGAGGAGCGATTCCCTCTTTTTGTTTTTGTAAAAGTTTAGCAAATTAAACTTTTAATGTACAATGAGTACATTTTACAATCGCCTGCCTTTGAGGATTATAAAGTATTCCAGTAATATGTTGTATATCTTATTTAGAACAAAATGAAGCAATTTTTTACTAGTATAATCAGGGCCATTATCAGTTTTAAGTTGCTTTCGAACTTTTATAACAGCAAAGCAATGTAACAAATGTGAAAAACCATAACAGTGTGCTCGCTAGTCATGGGATTAGGACAAATAAACCTTGGAAAAAGTATTTACTGTACCATGTACATAAGTTAGTACTGTGGCACATTAATTTGTCAAATCTGATTAGTCTTTGTTCTTTGGGGATTGATACTCACTTGCCATTGTCTTAAATTAAAAGGAGTACAAGTTGGACAAGAGGAAACAATAATTTTGCATTTTTTTCGAGAAATACCATACCGCACATGAAGCCTTTCAGAATTAGTATGCAAGTATTGATGTTCAGAGATAGGAGAATAAAAAATATCCTGAGTTAACATTTTAGCTTGCTTGTTTTCGTCTACCAATGGTCCAGGAAGTTGAGAGTGAGCAAGACTATGAATGATAAAAATACTAGATATTCTTTTGATAGGATTATCTATCAAATTAGATATTCCTTTGATAGGATAAAAATACTAGATATTCCTTTGATAGGATTATCTATCAAATCTATCTATGTTTTTTTCACAATATTGAGTTTTCCTACCATTGAGCAATGGATATTCTTTAATTTCTCCAGGCCTCTTTTTGTTCCTTGTAGTAATGTTTTGTAATTTTCTTTGAATAAGTCTTTTGTGTTTCTAGTTAGATTTTCTTCCAAGTATTTAATCTTGTGATGTGTATTGTTTTTCTTAGCTCCAGTTCTATATTCTCTTTGTCACTGTAGAGAACTTAATTTGATTTTTGTATGTTGATCTTGTATCCTGCAACTTTGCTGAATTGGTCAACTATGTCCAGTAGTTTTCTTATTGAATCTTTAGTTTTTTTCTAAGTATACTATCATATCCTCTTCATATAAAGATAATTTTACCTCCTCTTTGCCAATTTGGATAACTCTTAATTCCTTCTCTTGTCTTATTGCTACTGCTAAGACATCATGCTTTTGAATGTGGAGGGTCAGTGTAAAAAGGGAAGATCTTCAACAAGAAGAATTGACTGGCAGCCAGAACCCAGTGCAGCCAGGGAGCTGGAATTTGAACCACACACAAGAGAGCTGAGTCCAAAAGACATCAGCCAAGCCACTGTGAAACCCACCCACCAGGAGCAAGGGGGGAGCAACCATCTGCAACGCTGTGACTCCAAAGGAGCAACCAACTGTCCCCAGCTTTTAAGAGACCCTGAAGGAGCAACTGCCTGCCAACCACCACACAACCCCAGAGGACCAATCACCACCAACTGTGTGACCCCAGAGGAGCAACTACTACCCGCCACTGTGTGACCCCCACCCCGCAGCCTGTGCCTGCATGACCCCACCACACAGGGCACCGCTGAATAAACCCAAGCACCCCCCCCCCGCCTCCTGGTGGTAGTGTCCATGCCCTGTGCTCCTGCTCTCCCTGCCCACAGTCCCTTGTTTCCTCCCTTGTACCCCGCCCCCTTGCAGCTCCACAACCATGCACCTCAGCCCTCGCCACAGCCCTGTGACCCCAGGGCACAGCCGCTGATCCAGCCATCACCCGGAGCCACCAGCCAAGCTGCTGTGGAACTAATCTGACAGAAGAAAGGCCAGTAGGATCCTGACTGGGTTTTCTGGGGCACTGCTGATTACCTGGAAGAGCACCCAAGGGCATGTCCACTGGTGGGGAATTTGGCTAAGCACTCTTGGGCCACACCAACTGCCCAGAAACGAGCCAGCCACTGGCTGGCTTTTGTGGACTCTGCAGACCAACCAGAGGCTAGTGGGTTAGTGGGAATTTAACCTTGACGTTTCAGGTCCTGTAGGATCCAGGTTTCTCTAGGGCAGGGGCTGTTGTGTGGGGCACCTGCGTAAGTACCATCAGTCAGGGAGCACTGAGAAAACCACTGGGTGGAAAACAGACGGTGGGAATTTAAGTAGGGACCCCAATGGTGAGCACACTCAGACACCAGAGGTTTGAGCAAGGTACCCTAAGTGTTTGATCTGCCTTTGGAACACCACAACACTGTGCCTGCCTCACCCCATTTGGCTCCACATTATTGCCTACACGTCTGGGCAATCAATTAGCCTTTAATTGGGAGCACCTTGACCTATCTTACCAACAAGAGATTGAACTCACAGGCTCTGAAATGGCATTTCTCTGAAGTCAAAAGTTCAGAGAAACCCACAAGTTGGGTAGCTACCCAACTGATCTCTAGAACACTGTCTTCAGATCAAGAACATATCTATGTCTGGAGGAAAGCAAGCTATTGCACAGATCACACAAGCACAAAGCAAGATGTCACCCCCAAAGAGCGACACAGTATCAGTGGATTTCCTGAAGCCAGAAAGTCTGATGGAAATTTCTTCCACAAAATTTAAAAGAGGAGTGATTGAATATATGCAATGGATGAAAGACAAACTTGATGAATTACAGGATACTGTAAGCAAAAACCAGGAAGCGTTCAAAAAAACAATGCAGAACACTGCAGAGAAACAAACGAGCCATTACCAGCACTGGAAAAACAAGAAACAACTATCCAAAATATGAGGTCCAATGTTTCAGATGCTGTCAACACGATGGAGGGACACATGAGCAGAGTTGAGATAGAACACAGAACCAATGAAATTGAAGACAGAATTGTCACGACTGATGTGCTAGAGCAAAAAGCAGACTCAAAAAAGAAGGAAAAAGAAGAAAACATAAGAATTATGTGGGACACCATCAGGAGAAATAACATGTGCATCATTGGAATCCCAGAAAAGGAAGAAGCAAGTAAATACACTAAAAAAGTTGTGGAAGAATTACTAGAGGAAAACGTCCCAGGCATAATGAAGAATGAGAGAATATGTATTCAGGAAGCTCAGAGAACACCATATAGATTAGACTCCAAAAGAAAAACATCAAGGCATATCATAGTTAAATTTGCCAAAAACAAAGATAAGGAGAGAATCCTGAAAGCAGCAAGAGAGAAAAAAAAAACTAACCTATAAAGGAGAACAGAAAAGATTAAGTGCCGATTTCTCAACAGAAACGATGCAAGCAAGAAGACAGAGGAAGGACATCTATCAAACATTCAAAGAATACAACGGTCAAACAGGAACTAGGCAAGGATGCCCACTATCACCTCTCTTATTCAATATTGTTTTGGAAGTCTTAGCAATAGCAACAAGACAAGAGAAGGGAATAAAAGGTATCCAAATAGGCAA
>NW_006400115.1:1512671-1513700 GCF_000299155.1 Elephantulus edwardii
TTAAAACAGACATGGGGGGGGAAGAAGAACGAACTGGGGATGAGGGTGGGAAAAATAGTGCAACAATGAATGAATGAAAACCCAAAATCTCTGTAAATGTTCATTAAAACTAATAAAATTTAATTTAAAAAGAAAAAAAATTATATTCCTAGAACAGCAGAACCTAAAAGAGTTTGTAAAAACAAGATCAGCACTGCAGGAAAGACTCAGAGATGTCCTTCTTACAGATATACCACAGAAAGCTCCATGGTCCAAAGTAACTAGCAACAACATCAAGAAGAACTCAACACAAGGATAACAATAAAACCTAGCCTCTCAATAGTCACACTGAACATGAATGGTTTAAATGCAATGCTGAAGAGAAAGAGAGTAGCAGATTGCATAAAAAAACAAAAAATCCATCAATATGTTGTCTACAAGAGACACGCCTGAAAAATGAAAATAAATGCAGCCTAAAAATAAAAGGGTGAGGGAAAATATACCAAGCAAATGTCAACCAGAAAAATGTACGAGTAGCGATATTAATCTCTGATAAAATAAATATCAATATAAAAACCATCACAAAGGACAAGGAAGGTCACTACATAGTGCTGAAAGTGTCAATAGAATAAGAGGACATAACAATGATAAATATCTGTGCACCAAATGAAAGACCAGCAAAATACATAAAACAAACATTAACAAATCTGAAAAAGAAAACAGACAACACTTCTATAGTGCTTAGAGACTTCAATACACCCTCTCTAAAAAAAAATGAACTACCAGAAAAAAACTCAACAGAGGTACTGAAGAATTAAACCACACAATAAACCAACTTGACCTCATAGATATTTGTAGGCTAATGCACCCCCAAAAAGCACAGTATACCTTCTTTTTCAATGTGCATGGAACATTCTCTAGAATAGATCACATTCTAGGTCACAAGGCAAGCATCAATAAATTAAAAAACATAGAAATAATACAAACAATCTTTTCAGATCATAATGCTACAAAATTAGAAATTAATCATAGGACAATAAAGGAGAAAAA
>NW_006400115.1:1514642-1517357 GCF_000299155.1 Elephantulus edwardii
GCCTTTGACAAAATCCAACACCCTTTCCTGATTAAAACACTCAAAAAATAGGAGTAGAGGGTAATTTCTTCAGCATAGCAAAAAGTATTTCTGAAAACCCAAATGCCAGTGGAGAGAGGTTGAAGGCATTCTTTTAAGAATAGCAACTAGGCAACGATGCCCACTATCACCTCTCTTATTCAATATTGTTTTGGAAGCCTTAGCAAGAGAAATAAGACAAGAGAAGGGAATGAAAGGTATCCAAATTGGCTATGAGGAGGTAAAATTATCCCTCTATGCGGATGACATGATAGTTTACTTAGAAAACCCTAAAGACTCAGCAAGAAAACTATTGGACACAGTGGACCAATTTAGCAAAGTGGCAGGATACAAGATCAATATACAAAAATCAGTTGGATTCCTCTACAGTTACAAAGAGAATACAGAGCCAGAACTAAGAAAAAACAATACACTTCACAATAGCGAATCACAAGCTAAAATACTTGGGAGTAAATCTAACCAGAAGCACAAAGGATCTATTCAAAGAAAATTACAAAACATTAATACAAGAAACAAAAAGAAATCTGGAGAAGTGGAAGGATATCTCTTGCTCATGGATAGGAAGACTCAATATTGTGATAATGGCAATACTACCAAAGGCAATTTACACGTTTAGTGCAATCCCAATACAAATACCAATCCCATTCTTCAATGAGATGGAAAAGGCAATCTCCAGTTTCGTTTGGAATGGAAAGAAACCCCAAATAAGCAAAGCTCCTTACAAATAGTAGAAAGGTAGGAGGTATCTCACACCCTGATTTCAAATCCTACTACACTGCTGTGGCGGTAAAGACAGCATGGTACTGATACAATGAGAGACACATAGATCAATGGAATAGAATTGAGAATCCGGAGGTCAGCCCATCTATCTATGGTCAAATGATTTTTGATGAGGAGATGAAATCATTTAAGTGGGGAAATGACAGCCTTTTTAACAAATGGTGTTTGCAAAATTGGAAAAGTACCTGTAAAAGACTCAAGCAAGACTCACACTTCACTCCATATACAAAAACCAATTCAAGGTGGATCAGGGACCTAGGACTAAAACCAAGGACTATAAACTTCATTACAAAAAAGCTAGGAACAACACTAGAAGTCCTAATCCACAACATAAACAGTCTTCCAAGTATCCTGATAAACCTACAAACAGGAGAAGATAAAGTAGATGAAAGGGACCTTCTAAGATTCAAATCCCTATGCACATCCAAAACCTTCTCCAACAGGGTAAAAAGGGAAGCCACTGACTGGGAAATAGTAGTTGGTAATAATATATCAGATAAGGGACTTATATCCAGAATTTGTAAAATACTTGAGACCCACAGCAAGATAAAGGTAAATAATCCAATAGAAAAATGGGCACAGGATACTAACAGACACTTCACCAAAGAAGACATTCAGATGGCCAACAAGCACATGAAGAAATGTTCAAAACCTCTAGCTTTAGAAACAATGCAAATCAAAACAACTATGAGATATCATCTCACCCCAGTAAGACTAGCAAAATTTAACAGAACAGCAAACAACAAATGCTGGCGAGGTTGTGGAGAAACTGGAACCCTTATTCACTGTTGGGGGGGGGTGAAAATGGTGCAACCACTGTGGAAGGCTGTATGGCGCTTGCTCAAAAAGTTGCAAATAGAGAAACCATTTGACCCAGCAATTCCACTACTTGGAATATACCCCATAGAGACCATAACTGACATCCAAGCATATATATGCACACCCATGTTTATTGCAGCTTTGTTCACCGTGGCAAGGAATTGTAAACAACCTAACTGCCCATCAGCAAACGAATGGATAGAGAAGCTGTGGTATATTCACACAGTGGAATACTATGGTGCATTGAAAAACAAAGAACTCATGAAGTATTATTCAAAATGGGAGACTCTGGAGGACATTATGCTGAGTGAAGTATCCCAGTCACAAAGGCACAAATAGTGCATTGTGCCACTGTTGTAAAACAGGACTGACCTTTGGGTTGCGGAGAGACTGAGAAAGATAGGTTCAATAATGTATAATGCACTGAAACAGATGAGGGAGAAAACTGTTTAAAAGGGACATGCGATTAGGTATTTTTGTCATGACAGGAGTCTAGAACGAAGGCTACCTGGTGGAGTGGACCTGGGGGAGGGTTTGTAAAACAATGAAAGAATTTTTCTTTTGCTTTTCCAAGACGGTAGTGTTGGGGGGGCAGGGGGGGAGGGGAGAAATATGCAACAATTAATGAATGGAAATCCAAAATCTCCTTAAACTTTTAGTGAAACAAATAATAAATTTAAATTTAAAAAAATTTCAGTTAGAGTAAGGAAGATAATGGACTTGTAACTGCTCATGCTAATAACACTGTATCATGGCATGGAGGAGGAATTGTGGAACTGTATCCACATTTGAAATATTCTTCTTACCAAAACCATTTATGGAAAATAGGAACTGCATTGGAGCATGTATCTCTGGATTGGAAATGATCATATTGATAATGTTTCTAGCCTCAAACTTAAAATATTATATTGTTCAAAATTATTTGAATTTCAGAACCATCTCAGGAACAGATTTGAGGCTTTGAACACTAATGAACGAGGGCCAGATGAGTTGTGGGAGGATATCAAGGGTATCATCCAGGAAGAGTGCAAACGGTCATTGCAAAGACAGAAGAGGAAGAAAAGACCAAAATGGATG
>NW_006400115.1:1519387-1523604 GCF_000299155.1 Elephantulus edwardii
CATGCTTGGGAGGGTGGAGGGACGGCACATGAGAGGAAGGCCCTCTATGAGGTGGATTGATTCAGTGACTGGGATAATTGGGATGGGAGTGTGGGAGACAGTGCGATTGGCACAGGAGAGAGCTGAGTTTAGGGCTGTTGTACATAGGGTCGCTATGAGTCGCAGGCGACTCGACAGCACATAATAACAACAACATTTGTTTAAATTTTTCCCTCTTTTAACAACTGGGATCTAGAGGGAAGTGAAAAGACCAGAGGATGACCAAAATTATTGGGGCAGCTATTGTGGCCAGCTTAGGGCCTGTGTCAGGAAAAGGAAATCTTACTCATAAACAATGCCACCCAAAGGTAATAAAGGATGTCAGAATTGCTTCTACTGTGGAAATTTGGGCCACTTCAGTAGACAGTGTCACAGACGAAAGCCACAGATAGGCAAGGGAGTAGAGAGGAAGCTCCCACTCACTTGCTTTAAGTGTGGATCTGAAGGACACTTGGCCAAGGGTGGCCCACATCAGGTCCTAGTGGCTGATAGGACTAACAGGACCCCGCTCCCTGCAGTAAACAAAGGAGGACGCTTCAATGATTTAGATCCTCCCAGAAGGGCCGTGGGTGAGCATTAACATTACTGGTAAGTATATTCATTTTCTCCTGGACTCAAGAGCCTATTATTTGTTCCTAAAAGCCTTCTGAAGTCCCGACTCTTCTCATTATTTCTTAGTTGTTGGAATTGACGGAAAAACTCATAAGCAGTTCCTTGCTTCACCTCCTGCTTGCATGCAGACTTCTGAGATGTAAAGAGACCCAGTGGTAGATGGAATTTGCTCCAGGACTTAAGAACAATAAATGACATAGTTGAGCCTCTACATCTTGTGGTTCCTAACCTTTATACTGTAACAGGCATAGTGCTAACCAATAAGCCTTTTATTTTAACAACTACCTTCCCTCTGTAGCTTGATTTGTGCCACTGTTAGAACCTCTACTTGGAATATTATTGCTTTTAATTTTTGAGTCATGTACTTTTATCTTGTTAGTTTAATTTGTGTCTTCTAGGCTGCAACAGTTCCATGATGCATCTTCAAGGATATGAACATGTATGGCTAAGCACAATTGATAACAGTGCATCTAAATTCCAAAATCAATCTCCACAATAGTCTACGTGTTTCCTATTGCCAGTGAGGCCCTTTAGAGTAGTGAGAGAAGATCTTCACCCTGAAACCTACAGCGTCCTTTTCAGCAGGAAGCAGCTAAGCGAATGCACTGTACCCTTTTCTTTATGAATCAGGGTGAAATTTCTCTCAGGGAGGAGTGATAGGGAATGGCAAAGGACACACTGACAAAGGAGATTAATCAGAACTGGCTTTGACAAGCACTGTGGCAATGGGACAATTAAATCAGACTTTCAAGGGGGGGGAAAAGAGAGAGAGGAACGAACCGGGGGTGGGGGGGTAGAGATAATAGTGCAACAATGAATGAATGGAAATCCAAAATCTCTGTAAATGTTCATTAAAATTAATAAAATAAAATTTAAACAAAAAAAAGAATTGACACAATCTATCAATGGGTTCATGTGTGAGAGATAATAAGAGTAGGGCAGGGTTTGGAAATGTTCATAGGGTTGCCATGGGTTGCAATTGACTCAGTGGCACTCAACAACAACAACATAGGTTTATCGAGTTGATCTCAATGCTGCTCTAATAGCAATCTCTATTTGCTAGAGAAAGTAGGTGTATAACAATACAAAACATCTGTTTGTGCAGTCCTTAATTATCTGTATTTTTAAAACAGTAACAATAATCTTGAAATTTTTTTGATACAAGGGAAAATACAATATTGAATAAGAAAGGTGATAGTGGGTATCCTTCCCTAGTTCCTGTTCTCAAGGAGAATGAATGTCTTTAACTTCCCTCCATTGTGAACAACGTTGGCTCTTGGGTTTGCCTATATAGTTTTTACTATGTTAAGGAAATGACAGTCCTACCAAAGGCAATCTACATGTTCAGTGCAATCCCAAAACAAATACAAATTCCATTCTTCAATGAGATGGAAAAGGCAATTTCTGATTTCATCTGGAATGGAAAGAGACCCCGAATAAGCAAAACACTCCTTAAAAGAGAAACAAGGTAGGGGGCATCTCACTCCCTGATTTCAAATCCTACTACACTGTCATGGTGGCCAAGACAGAGTGGTACTGGTACAATGACTGACACATAAATCAATGAAATAGAATTGAGAACCCGGAAATCAGCTCATCTACCTATGTTAACCAGATTTTCGACAAGGAGATGAAATCAGTTTAGTGGGGAAATGACAGCCTTTTAAACAATTGGTGTTGGCAAAATTGGAAAACCATCTGCAGAAATCTCAAACAATACACACACTTCACTACACACACAAAAACCAACTCAACGTGAATAAGGGCCTAGGACTAAAAGCAAGGATTATAAAAGTCATTAGAGAAAACCTTGGAAGAACCCTAGAAACACTAAACCACAACTTGAACAGTCTTCCAAACATTCTGAAAAACATCCAACTAGGAGAGGATAAATAGATGGATGGGACATTCTAAGCATCAAATCACTATGTACATCCAAAAACTGCTCCAACTGGGTAAAAAGGAAAGCTACAGAATGTGAAAAAATATTTCATAATGACATGTCAGATAAGGGACTTATATCTAGAATTTATAGAATACTCAAACCCCACTAAAGAGAAAAGTAAACAACTCAATTGCAAAATGAGCACAGGATATGAACAGACATTTCACCAAAGAAGACATCTGGATAGTGAACAAACACATGAAGAAATGTTCAAAATCTCTAGTTCTAAGAAAGATGCAAGTCCAAACAACTATGAGATATCATCACACCCCAGTAAGAATAGCACAATTTAACAGAGCAGCAAACAACAAATGTTGACGAGGGTGTGGTGAAACTGGAACTCTTATTCACTGTTGGTGGGAGTGTAAAATGGTGCAGCCACTATGGAAGACTGTATGACACTTTCTCAAGAAGTTGGAAATAGAAATACCATTTGACCCAGCAATTACACTACTGGGAATATACCCATAAGAAACCAGAACAGCCACCCAAGCACATATAAGCACATCCATGTTTATTGATGCTTTGTTCACAATAGCAAAGAATTAGAAACAACCCAAGTGCACAACAACAAATGAATGGATAAGGAAGCTGTGGTATATTCACACAATGGAATACTATGCTGCATTTAAAAACAAAGAACTCATGAAATATTACACAAAAAGGATGACCCTGTAGGACATTATGCTGAGTGAAATATCTCAGTCATGATAAGACAAATACTGCATAATGCCATTGTTACAGAAGAGGAGAGATATGGGGGTTGGGGGTAAACAGAAATGAGGGGATAAATAATGTACATGACATTGAAACTGACAAAGGAGAGAACTGTATAAAAGGAATATATAATTATGTATTATTGGCATGACAAGAGTCCTAAATAAGGATTGCATACTAAAGTTGTGGGTGTGTGTGTGCACTGTATAACAAAGACAGCCTTTTATTTCAAAGAAAAAAGTGAACTAGAGGAGGGGGGGAGAGGGAGGAAAATGTACAACAATGAATGAATGAAAATCCAAGTTCTTTGTAAATGTTCATTAAAATAAACAAAACCCCCACAAAACAAACGGTAGATATTCCTTATAACAGCTTTTCTTTTTTAGAATGTATAGGTTGTAAAATATTAGAGGAAGAAATTATTCTAGTTTTTATTTTAATGTTGGCAATGAATTTACTACATAACAGAAGTCCAAAACAATATTCATATCTTCGTGAACACAAGATAACATTTTAATAAGTGCAGCTAATTTAACTTGTTTAGCAGACTTCTAAGGAGGTTGTATAGATAATTTAATTATCAGACCTCAAATAGCTGCTATTTCTGAACTTGAGCCATCAAGAAAAGTGTCAGTATAGGGAATAAGATCTTTTTAAATTATTTTTCTTGTTATCTAGGAAGTACATTTTAAAAAATAATCTCATAATATTTTTGTAGGATAATAACAATTCATTGTACTAGAATTGTATTCCAGTGCCAACTGTAAGTTATTAGATGAAGGATATGCTTCTGAAAATTCTTTACTAGTAATAGGTTCCATTTGGAAGGTATAAATATTGACATATTAGGCATTGGAGAAATGAGATGGACTGGCATGGGGCATTTTGAGTCAGATGACCATAT
>NW_006400115.1:1525959-1530849 GCF_000299155.1 Elephantulus edwardii
ACGGGTCCTTGGAGAGGGACATCATGCTTGGGAGGGGGGAGGGACAGCGTAGGAGGGGAAGACCCTCTATGAGATGGATTGATTTGGTGACTGGGGTAATCGGGATGGGTGTGTCAGAGGCAGTGCGTTTGGCGCAGGATAGAGCAGGGTTTAGGGCTGTTGTGCATAGGGTCGCTATGGGTCGAAAACGACTCGATGGCACATAACAACAACAGCAACAGTAATAGGTTAGGTTCTTTTCAAAAAAAGAAAAAAGAACTTGAATACATCGTGGTTGGATTTTTGTTTTGTTTTGTTTTTGCACAATAATTGTTGCTATAATTATTACATATATTATTACAACAAAATATACTTATTAGAGAGGTTTGTCTTCTTGGGCTAAAATTCTAGTGGGAGAAATAAAAGTAGGTAAAATTAGAAGAGACAATTACAGTTCTGGTTTAAATGGAATTACAAACACTTGCTTTAATTGAGTTTTGACAAACTGCAATTCTTTTTTAGTTTTAGGTGTTAATTGTTGAGGACAATTTAAGGTAGCATTACTTATAGGAATCCTTTTTTATATTGGCTTTTAAGAAGTGACTTAAAAGTCTTATAATTTATGTTTGGGATAATAAATAATGATCTTATTCTTTTTTCTTTTTAATTTTTATTTATTTCTTTTTTAATATAATTTTTTAATAATTTTAATGAAAATTTATAGAGACTTTGGATTTCCTTTCTTTCATTGTTGCACTTTTCTCCCCCACCACCCCTCCCCCACCCAGTACAATCTTCTCTTTGAAAAGTAAAAGAAAAGTTCACCTAACATTTTACAATCCTTCCCCCTAGGTCCACTCCACTATGCATCCTTCCTTCTGGACGCTGGTCATGACTATAAGAGTTAATCACATATCTCTTTTAAACAATTTTCTCCCTCATCTGTTTCAATGTAGTATACATTATTTATCCCATCTTTCTCAGTCTCCCCCCAAACCCGATGTCAGTCCTGTTTTACAACAGTGGTACTACGCCATATTTGTCCCTTTGTGACTGAGATATTTCACTCAGCATAATGTCCTCCAGGGTCACCCATTTTGAATAATATTGCATAAGTTCTTTGTTTTTCAATGCAGCATTGTATTCCATTGTGTGAATATACCATATCTTCTCTATTCATTTGTTTATTGATGGGCACTTAGGTTGTTTCCAACTCCTTTCAATCATCAACAAAGCCGCTTTAAACACGTGTGCGCATATATCTGCTTGGATGTCAGTTATGGTCTCTATGGGGTATATTCCCAGTAGTGGAATTGCTGGGTCAAATGGTATTTCAACTTGCAACTTTTTGAGAAAACACCAAACCACCAAACCACAGTTGGTTGCACCATTTTACACTTTCACCAACAGTGAATAAGTGCTCCAGTTTCTCTACAACCTCACCAGCATTTATTGCTTGCTGTTCTGTTAAATTTTGCTAGTCTTACTGGGGTGAGATGATATCTCATACTTGTTTTGATTTGCATCTTTTTTAGAGCTAGGGATTTTGAACATCTCTTCATGTGTTTGTTGGTCATCTGAATGTCTTCTTTGGTGAAGTGTCTGTTCATATCCTGTGCCCATTTTCCCACTGAATTGTTTACCTTTATCTTGTTGTGGTGCTCAGGTATTTTATAAATTCTAGATATAAATCCCTTATCTGACAGGTCATTACCAAATATTTTTTCCCAGCCTGTGGCTTCCCTTTTTACCCTCTTGGAGAAGATTTTGGATGTACATAGGGATTTCATTCTTAGACAGTCCCTTTCATCTATTTTATCTTCTCCTGGTTGTAGATTTTTTAGGATACTTGGGAGACTGTTTACGTTGTGGATTAGAACCTCTACCATTCTTCCAAGCTTTTCACAAATGAAGTTTATAGTCCTTGGTTTTCGTCCTAGGTCCATGATCCACCTAGAGTTGGTTTTTGTGTATGGAGTGAGGTGTGGATCTTGCTTGAATCTTCTGCAGATAGTTTTCCAGTTTTGCCAACACTATTTGCTAAAAAGGCTGACGTTTCCCCACTTAACTGATTTCATCTCCTTGTCAAAAATCAGTTGACCCTAGGTAGGTGAGCTGATTTCTGGGTTCTCAGTTCTATTCCATTGATCTATGTGTCTGTCACTGTACCAGGACCATGCTGTCTTAATCACCACGGCACTGTAGTAGAATTTGAAATAAGGGAGTGAGATGCCTCTTACCTCTTTGTATTTTTAAGGAGTGCTTTGCTTATTTGGGGCTTCTTTACATTCTGAATGAAACTGGAGATTACCTTTTCCATCTTGTTGAAGTATGGGATTAGGATTTGTATTGCGATTGCATTGAATGTGTAAATTGTCTTTGGTAGTATTGCCATTTCCACAATATTGAGTACTCCTATCCATGAGCAAGGGATATTCTTCCACTTCTCAAGGTCTCTTTTTTCTTGTAGTAATGTTTTGTAATTTCCTTTGAATAGATCCTTTGTGCTTCTGGTCAGATTTACTGCCAAGTATTTAATCTTGTGATTTGCTATTGTTTTTCTTAGTTTTGTCTCTGTAATCTCTTTGTCACTGTAGAGAAATCCAACTGATTTTTTTATGTTGATCTTGAACCCTGCTACTTTGCTGAATTGGTTAACTATGTCCAATAATTTTCTTGCTGAGTCTTCAGGGTTTTCTTGGTACACTCATATCATCTGCACAGAGAGATAATTTTACCTCCTCTTTGCCAATTTGGATACCTCTTATTTCTTTCTCTTGTTTTATTGCTATGGCTAAGACTTCCAATACCATATTGAATAAGAGAGGTGATAGTGGGCATCTTTGCCTAGTTCCTGTTCTTAATGGGAATGCCTTTAACCTCTCTCCATTGAGAACAATGTTGGCTTTCTGGTTTGCATAAATACTTTTTACTATGTTGAATTCCCCTCTTCTCTTGAGTGTTTTAATCAGGAAAGGGTGTTGGAGTTTGTTTAAGGCCTTTTCTGCATCAATTGATAGGATCATGTGGTTCTCGTTCTTTGCTTTGTTAATGTGATGAATTACATTAATTGTTTTTCTCATGTTGACCCATCATTGCATATCTGTTATGAATCCCACTTGGTCACAGTGAATTGTTTTTTGATTTATCGTTGATTCTATTGGCCAGTATTTTATTCAGGATTTTTGCATCTATATTCATAAGAGATACTGGCCGATGGTTTTCTATTTTGATGGTGTCCTTTCCTGGCTTTGGTATCAAGGATATGTTTGCTCCATAGAATGAATCTAGGAAAATTCCATCTTTTTGTATTTCCTGAAATAGTTTATGTAGAATTGGTGACAGTTCTTATGTGAATGTTTGATAAAATTCACTTGTACAACCATTTGGTCCAGTGCTTTTTTGGTTGGACGTTGTTGTATTACCTTTTCAGTTTCTTCTTTTTAATGGGTCTGTTCAGATGTTCAATTTTCGTTTGTGTCAGTTTAGGTAGGTTGTGCATTTCTAAGTATTTTTCCATTGCCTCTAGGTTTTCCTATTTCTCTGAGTACAGTTTTTCCTAATACTCTACTGTTAGCTTTTCTATTTTAGTTGGTTCTGTTGTTATGTTGCCTGATTCCTTTCTTATATGTATTATTTGTGTCTTCTGTTCTTTTGTGTTTTGCTAATGGTTTGTCAATTTTATTGACCTTTTCAAAGAACCAACTCCTAGTTTGTTGATAGTTTCAATTGTTTTTCTGTTTTCTATTTCATTTATTTGTGCTCTAATTTTTGTAATTTCAGTTTTTTTTAGACGGTGTCGGGTTTTCATGTTGTTCTTTTTCAATTTGCTGAAGATGTTGAGTTAGAGAGTCAACGGTCAATTTTTCTTGCCTTTTGATGTGTTTACTTATTGCTTTAAATTGACCCCTGATTACTCCCTTGGCTGTTTCCAAGAGGTTTTGGCAAGTGGTGTTGTCATTGTCATTTGTTTCAAGAAACTTTTTAATTTCTTTTTTTATTTCTTCCATCACCAAGTCATGTTCAAGCAAGGTGTTGTTCAGCTCCCAAATATATGTTTTTTTTTCTTCTTTATGTTCTTGTTGTTAATTTCTAATTTTGTAGCATTATGATCTGAAAAGATGCTTTGCATTATTTCTGCTTTTTAATTGCCTTGACTTGTGACCTAGAATGTGACCTATTCTGGATAACGTTCCATGCACATTGGAGAAGAAGGTATACTGTGCTTTTGGGGGGTACATTAACCTATAAATACCTATGAGGTCCAGTTGGTTAATTGTGTGGTTTAATTCTTCAGTATCTTTGCTGAGTTTCTTTCTGGTAGTTCTATCTTTTCTTGAGAGAGGTGTATTGAAGTCTCCAACTACTATAGTAGAGTTGTCTATTTCCTTTTTCAGTTTTGTTAATGTCCGTTTTATATATTTTGCAGATCTTTCATTTGGTGCATATATATTTTTCATTGTTATGTCCTCTTGTTCTATTGACACTTTCAGCATTATGTAGTGGTCTTCCTTGTCATTTGTGATGGTTTTTACTTTGACATTTATTTTATCACAGATTAATATCACTTATTGTTGTTGTTTTTGTTATGTGCTATCAAGTAGCTTGCAACTCATAACCGCTCCATATACAACAGACCTAAAGCCTGCTCTATCCTGTGCCAATCGGACAGCGTCTGACACACCCATCCTGAATCCTGTGTCACTGAATCAATACACCTCATAGAGGGTCTTCCCCTCTTGCGCCGTCCCTCCACCCTCCCAAGTATGATGTTCCTCTCCAAGGACTTGTCCCTCCTTACAATATGTCCAAAGTGTGTCAGACAAAGCCCCAGAAACCTTGCCTCCAAGGAGCAGCCTGGTTTAACCCTCTCCAGGTTGAATCTTTTTGTTTTCTTGGCAGTCCATGGTA
>NW_006400115.1:1530974-1532053 GCF_000299155.1 Elephantulus edwardii
ACACCATTGCTCTTCAATATCCTGGAGAGGTCCCTAACAGCAGACTGCTCCATTGCAATACGTTTTCTTATTTCCTGACTTCTAGTGCCAACAGTGTTGACCATGGAGACAAGCAAGCTAAAGTTGTTAACAATCTCAATCTCTTCACCATCCATCCTGATGCTGCCAATTGTTACAGTGGTAAGAATCTTTGTCTTCTTGACATTGAGCCTCAATCCATACTGAAGGCTGCAGTCTTTGGCCCTCTGCAGCAAGAGTTTCAGGTCTTCCTCAGTTTAAGCAAGCAGGGTTGTGTCATCTGCATAACGCAGATTGTTAATAGATTTTCCACCAATCCTGATGCCACACTTCTCTTCATAGAGCCCAGCCTCTCAGATAATCTCATGGGAAAAACTTTGCCCCACCCACATGTACAAATGGCCCAAGGCTGTGCCAAGATTAATATCACTACTCCTGCTTTTTTTCTGGTTGTGATTTGCCCCCTACCTTTTATTTTTAGTCTTTCTTTGTCTTCATGTTTCAGGTGTGTCTCTTGTAAATAACAAATCCATGAATTTTTTTTTTAATCCAATCTGCTACTCTTTTTCTCTTAAGTGTTGCATTTAAACCATCCACATTCAGTGTGATTATTGAGAGACAAGGTTTTATTGCTATCGTCGTGTTGAGTTCTTTTTGGTGTTATTTCTAGTTACTTGGTCCCTGTTGCTTTCTGTGGTACATCTGTAAGAAACACATCTCTGAGGTTTTCCTGAAACGCAAGTCTTGTTTGTTTTTTGGTTTTTTAAAGTTTCTTAGGTACTGTTTTTCTGGTAATATCTTGATCCCTCCTTCATATTTGATGGGTTATTTTGCTGGGTACACTATATACTATCATCTTGCCTGGGAGCAGGGGTGGTATCCACTTCTGAAATGGCTTGCCTCCAGGAAGTCTATGAAGAATGCTCAGGCCTTTTGTTCATAAGGTCGCTATGAGTCGGCTACAACTCGACGGCACCAAACAACAACAACAACAACAGTATTCTTGTTTGACAGTTGCGTTATTTGAGTGTTTGATATATGTCCTTCCATTCTTTTCTTGC
>NW_006400115.1:1532449-1536369 GCF_000299155.1 Elephantulus edwardii
AGGACAAATCTATTTGTTTTCCTAGCAGTCCATGGTATTCTCAGTACTCTTCTCCAGCACCACAGCTCAAAGGCATCAGTTCTCCTTCTATCTTCCTTGGTCATTGTCCAACTCTCTGTCGCAATCTTATTAGTTACTTTTTTTTTTTTTCTCCCTTACTGCTTCCAGGATTCTCTCCTTATCTTCGGTTCTGGCAAATTTAAGTATGATATGCCTTGGCGGGTTTTTTTGGGGGGTCTATTCTACAAGGTGTTCACTGAGCTTCTTGAATATATATTTTCTCATTCTTCATTTTGCCTGGGAAGTTTACCTCTAGTAATTCTTCAACAACTTTTTCCGTGCCTTTACTTGCTTCTTGCTGTATGATGCGCATGTTATTTCTCTTGATGGTATCCCACATTATTCTTATGTTTTCTTCTTTTTCCTTATTTTTTGAGTCTGCTTTTTGCTCTAGCACATCAGAGGTGATCATTCTGTCTTCAGTTTCACTGGTTCTTTGTTCCATCTCTTCAACTTTGCTCATGTGTCCCTCCATCATGTTGACAGCATCTGAAACATTGGACTTCATATTTTAGATCGTGGTTTCTTATTTTTCCAGTGACACTAATGCCTCGTTTGTTTTCTCTACATTGTTCTGGATTTTTTTTTGAGCTCCTCCTGGTTTTTACTTGTAGTACCCTGTAATTCTTCATGTTTGTCTTTCAATAATTGAAAATATTCAATCATTGTTCTTTTATATTTTGTGTCAGAAATTTCCGTCAGACTTTCTGGCTTCAGGAAATCCATTGATAGTGTGTCACCCTTTGGACGTGACATCTTGCTTTGTGCTTGTGTGGTGTGTGCAATAGCTTGCCTTCTTCAAGACATTGATATGCTCTTAATCTGAAGACAATGCTCTGGCGGTCAATTGGCAGCTACTCCACTTGTGTTTTTCTCAGAACTTCTAACTGCAGGGAAATGTCTGTTCAGAGCCTGTGAGAGCAGCCTTTTGTAGGTAAGGCAGGTCAAGGTGCTCCCGATTAAAGGCAAGTTGATTGACCAGAAATGTAGGCATAGGTGTGGAGCCAAATGCGGTGGAGCATGCATGGGGGTGGGGCAATCACAAGGTCAGGTCAACCACTTGGGGGACCTCACTCAGACCTCAGATGTATGGGTGTGCTCACAATTGAGGTCCCTATTCAAATTCCAGCTGTCCATCTCCCACTGTTTTTCATTCAGCAGTCCTTGCCCAGTGGCACTTATGCAGGTGCCTTCACACAGGGGCCCCTGCCCAAGCAGGGTTCTGAGTCCAATGGGACCCAACAAGTCAAAGTCAAATTCCCACTGACCCACTTGCTTCTGGATGGTCTGCAGTGTTCACAAAAGTTCAGACAAATTATCACTTTCCTGCTCCTTCCTGGGCAGTTAGCATGGCCCAAGAAAGCTCAACCAAATTCCCACCAGTGAGCTCACTCTTCGGTGCTCCTCAAGGCAATCACTTGTGCCCAAGAAAGCCCAGTCAGGATCGGCCTTTGTCATGCCAGATCAGTCCCGCAGAAGCCCGATTGGTGGCTTCAGGTGATGGCTGGATCCGTGGTGTGGGTTTGTGTTCTTTTAGCTCCAAAAGGAATTTTTCCAACAAAAGTTCTGATTCAAAATCCTACTGTCCACTGCTGTTGGTAAGTCTCTGTGCTGTGTAAAGGACTTTCTAGTTTCCCTGAGGCGCCACCACGAGTGCAGGGCTGTGGTGCGGCCACCAGGGTGTGTGCGTAGGGTGCAGGGGCATGGAACAGCGGCTGGGGTGGAGCTTTGGTCTCACTGGGAGTTTGGGGCTGCTAGTCCCTTAGCAGTTGTTAAGCTGCCAAGTCACTGGTCCTCAGCACATCAGACTGTCTGTGTCACTCAAACTTATTCCTTATTACATAGACTTATAATTTTGAGGCACTCAGGCCTGATTTTTTTTGTTTGTTTGTTTGTTTGTTTTGGCCAAGCGTTCTTCTAGGTCATATAGCCCTGGCCTGTCCACTTGTCGTACAGAGGTACCTTGTGGTTGCTGTGGAGCTGAACACTGTGATGCTAATGTGTCAAACGTAATAATGGTTAACTATGGTGGACAGTGTTTGGTGGAGCTCCCCGATGAAAACCAGGTTGGAAGCAGGAGTGGCATCCACTTCTGTAGTAGATTGTCTCCGGAAAAACCTATGAACCTGGAGAAACGATGAAAGTCACACAAGGGTTGAGGACTTTCATTCATAGAGTAGCTATGAGTTGCCTATGACTCGATGGCACTTAACAACAATAACAACAACATAGAGAGAGATAAGTTGGTCTAGTGGACAGAAAGTGATGCTAGCAAGCCAAATGTGCATAACTTTAATCCCCAGCCCTCAGAACTGTTTTTAATTGGTTTTGGTCAAACATTCTTCTAGGTTGTATAGCCCTGGTGTGTCCATTTGCCATACAGAGGTAACTTGTGGCTGAACACTGTGACACTAACGTGTCAAATATGATAATGGCTACCCATTGGTGGACAGTGTTTGGTAGAGCTCCCCGATTAAAACAAGATTGGAAATAGGAATGTCATCCACTTCTGTAATATTTTGCCTCTGGAAACCCTATGAACCTGGAAAAAGGATGAAAGCCACACAAGTGTTGAGGACTTTCATTCATAGTGCCGTTATGAGTCTCCTACGACTTAATGACACTTAACAACATATTTAATTAAGTACCAAACATGAAAACAACAATTCATAATTAATTTGGCTATCGTCACTGAATAAATTTACAAAATTAACTTACTGCTAATATTGAAAAAAAATTTTTACTCTAATAATATATTACTCTAAGGATATATTAGTTATTACTGCAGTAAAAAAGTCAATAGTAGGAAAAGTAAGTACAAATATTTTTGCTGTAGGATATTCTTTTTGTTTTGCATTATTTTTATTAACTTAGAATAGTTTACAGGTCTTACATATATCTTACCTCTTCTATGAGATATGCTTGTACGTAATTTTTAGTCACTTACTTTTACCTTGAGTTCTTTTTAGTAATTGATATTTTCTAAGTAATATTTTGAAGAATGCTTGAGCTTTATTTGCTAGGTACAAGTTATTATTATGCATATTATCACGGGTTTTTTTTGTCTGGTAGTACTTATAATTTTGTACTTCTTATTAGAAAAACAGCAGAAAAATAAAACAAAAAAACCTTAGATCTTTCTATGTTAAATCAACCATAGTAGTCATGTTTTGATATTTCTCTATACATACATCTCTAGGGATCTTAGGAAAAGCTTAAGTTTATTTTTACAACTTTTCCTTAAAACTACAAATACCTATATGTAAGGCACTTGGCACAGGCAAAATAAATCAATTTTTTAAAGTGTTGCAATTTAGGGAGCTATTTAGTGGTTATACAAGTAAATTCGCAATGTTTTAGCTGATGCTGAAAGTTGTTCTGTGATCAGCCTGTAAAACAAAGGGCTAGTGAGAAAAGAAATCAAAGAAACAACAACAAACTAAAAACACTTTCCTGATCATAATTCTTTAGGAAACTTTAATAATAATTCAGTATTGCGTCTTCTTTAGATTTTTTTCTAAAGGCAATAAAGCCTGCTGCTTCTGATTAACAGGAGCTATTTAAACTCAGCTTGTACATTTTTTTCTATCTTAGTGCAGAGCAGTGGTAAGATCCATATGCATTTGTCATGCTTAACATCACTTTGTTGTATTAGTTTCTCCTCTTCAGTTTTAACTATTTTAAAATATAATCTCATTTAATTCATATTTATGTATAAATTCAGGCATTTCTCTTTGCAAATTTCCTAAATCATGATTACAATCCTGCATAGATATCATTACTATGCCTAGAGTCTATGGAATTATATAATTAATTGTATTTAATTATTATCAAATAATTTTATTTTATATTTATTGTTA
>NW_006400115.1:1536622-1548857 GCF_000299155.1 Elephantulus edwardii
CTCATCTGTTTCAATGCAGTATACATAATTTATCCCATCTTTCTCAGTCTCCCCCCAATCCGTATGTCAGTCCCATTTTACAACAGTGGCACTATGCAGTATTTGTCCTTTTGTGACTGAGATATTCCACTCAGCATAATGTCCTCCAGGGTCATCCATTTTGAATAATATTTCATGAGTTCCTTGTTTTTCAATGCAGTGTAGTATTCCATTATGTATACCACAGCTTCTATATCCATTCATTTGTTGATGGGCACTTAAGTTTTTTCCAACTCTTTGCTATTGTGAACAAAGCCACGACAAACATGAGTGAGCGACAAACATGGGTGACAGTTACGGTTTCTTTGGGGTATATTCCAAGAAGTGGCATTGCTGGGTCAAATGGTATTTCTATTTCCAACTTCATGAGAAAGCGCCATACTGCCTTCCATAGTGGCTGCAGCATTTTACACTCCCAGTAACAGTGAATAAGGGTTCCAGCTTCTCCACAACCTCACCAACATTTGTGGTTTGCTGTTATGTTAAATTTTGCTATTCTTACTGGGGTTAGATGATATCTCATAGTTGTTTTGATTTGCATCTCTCTTAGAGATAGGGACTTTGAACGTTTCTCCATGTGTTTGTTGGCCATCTGAATGTCTTCGTTGGTGAAGTGTCTGTTCATATCCTGTGCCCGTTTTTCAATTGAGTTGTTTACCTTTATTTTGTTGTGGTGCTCAAGTATTTTATAAATTCTAGATATAAGTTCCTTTTCTGACATGTCATTGCCAAATACTTTTTCCCAGTCTGTGGCTTCCCTTTTGACCCTGTTGGAGAAGTTTTTGGATGTGCATAGGAGTTTGATTCTTAGAAGGTCTCATTCATCTATCCTCTCCTGGTTGTAGATTTTTCAGGATGCTTGGGAAACTGTTGGTATTGTGCATTAGGACTTCTAGAGTTCTTTCAAGCTTTCCTTTAATGAAGTTTATAGTCCTTGGTTTTTGTCCTAGGTCCATGATCCACTTTGAGTTGGTTTTTGTTTATGGAGTGAGGTGTGGATCTTGCTTGAGTTTTCTGCAGATAGTTTTCCAATTTTTCCAACACCATTTGTTAAAAAGGCTGTAATTTCCCCACTTAAGTGGTCAAAAATCAGTTGACCGTAGGTACATGGGCTGGTTTCTGGGTTCTCAATTTTATTTAATTGGTCTATATGTCTGTTATTGTACCAGTACCATGCTGTCTTGACCATCATGACAGTGTAGTAGGATTTGAAATCAGGGAGTGAGATGCCTCTTTCCTTGTTTCTCTTTTTAAACAGTGTTTTGCTTATTCGGGGCTTCTTTCCATTACAAATGAAACTGGAGATAGCCTTTTCCATCTACTTGAAGAATGGAATTGTTATTTGTATTGGGATTGCATTGAACGTATAAATTGCCTTTGGTAGTATTGTCATTTTCACAATATTGAGTCTTCCTATCCATGAGCAAGGGATATTCTTCCACTTCTCTAGGTCTCTTTTTGTTTCTTGTAGTAACGTTTTGTAATTTTCTAGTTACATTTACTCCCAAGTATTTAATCTTTTGATTAGCTATTGTTAAGGGTATTATTTTTCTTAGTTCCGGCTCTGTATTCTCTTTGTAACTGTAGAGAAATACAACTAAATTTTGTATTTTGATCTTGTATCCTGCCACTTTATTGAACTGGTCAACTATGTCTAGTAGTTTTCTTGCTGAATCTCTAGGGTTTTCTAAGTATACTATCATATCATCTGCATAGAGAGACAATTTTACCTCCTCTTTGTCAATTGTTCTTTTTATTCTATATTTTTTTGAACATTACTTTTAACTTTTACCTAGGTTTCTTCATCCATAGTTCTCTTATTAGGAAACCAGGGATCATATTCTATAACTACTTCTATGCAGTTTTCAATTCTATTTTTAGAAATTTTAGTACTATATTATTTTAATATATGGTGCAATAATATGGCAAAGGTAGCTACACGAGACTGTCTTTGCCTCATAACCCAGTAATATTCTGAATTCCTACTTACTAACTTGTGTAGGGCAATCAACTCTTTTTGTCCGTTCACCTTTTCTCTTCCTGGAGCACCTTCAAGTCCCTGTAGCTGTTTACTGGCTGGGACTTGGCCACTTCAAGTCCCTGTTTGGGTGTCACATGTAGCCCTTTACAAGCTTGGACTTGGAGACTCAGTGCTGCTGAGAGGAAAAAACAAAAACAAACCAAACAAACAAACACAATACAGAGCTAGACAAAGGGAAACAAAGCAAGACACTAGTGACCAAGGTAAAAGACAAGGCAAAACCCAAGCAAAATCCAAGGCCCCATCATTTCTTTCTCAGTATATATAGACGATACAAACATTCTATTATTATGATGTTTCTCACTACAGAGAAAGAAATTATCTATTTAAAAAACAAAACAATTTTCAATATAGTTGGAGCTCCATAACAAGTTGCCCAGAAAATTCTAAAAAACACACAATAAACTTATCTCTATTCTCTACAAGTTCTCAAGGACAGTATTTTCTCATTCATCTGTATTTTTTACAAGCTCTCAAGGACTTTAGTTTCTCATAAACTAAGCCTTTACAACGGCTTTTCTGGGTTTTATGATGTCACAACTGCTCTTCTGGGTCTTATGAGAGCTCAAGAATGCACTATGTTTATCTCGGGGATACATCCACATGCTTGTCCAGCAAGCCTCCAGCACCTAGCTTAAACTACCCACACGAACATTCCACCAAGCCCAGTGGCCTTCAGAGATCTTCATAAGAAGCTATACCACTAATATTTCAAATGCGAGAAGCATCACCCATGGTGGACAGATAGCAGAAGAGGTCACTGATTAAGACGACTAGGAAGTAGAACTGGCCAACTACATTTGAAATAACAGACCTTTGAAAACCCTATGAACAACAAAGAAATGCAGGTAAATTTAGAAGTATAATTCAGATGGGAAATAATTCAATTATGAGGAGAAACTGATGCAAACAATAATTACTTACTGGAATGTGAAATGTACAAAGTGTGAATGTAGGAAAACTGGAAGCTATAGAAAATGAAATGTGATACCTGAAGATCAATATTCTAAGCACTAGTGAAATTAAATGGACTGGGATGGCCATTTTTAATTAAACAATCATAAGACCTACTTTACAGAAATTAAAAACTGAGAAAGATTTCACATTCATAATTAAAAGGGCAATTTCAAGGACTACCCTAAAAGTACAGTGCTGTGCATGATATGGTACTATCCATATGCACACAAAGAAAACTTGTTAACATAACTATTATTCAAACATATACACCAAAAATTAAACAGGAAGAAGAGGAAATAGAGGATTTCTAGAAGTTTTTGCAGTCCAAAATTGATTAAACATGTAATTAAGATGCAGTCAAAATTCTTGGTGACTGGAATGCAAAAGTTGGAAACAAAAAGGAAGGAATAGTTGGAGAGGACTTACTATATTAACTGTGAAAAAGGGTGGTCTCTTCCTGCTTTTAGGAAAAAACTATTGTTTTTATACCAATAAATCATGAATAGTTAGATATTGAACAAAGAAATTAAAAGACAAAGCTAGCACCCTAAATAGAGAATCAGAAGCTGAGTGACAGCTGGAATCTCCCCATCCTAACCCTTTTCTAATTGTCCCCCTTTTTTTTAATCTGCTCCCTGTTTTGTAAATCTCTTTCAGAAATTTTTAGTAGAATTTCTCACAGCCCTCTCCCAAGTGACTTCCCAGGAACATATGAAAATGATGCTTCTCATTCAGACATTAAAGGAAATCAACGCCAGCTCCACCAGTGTCACCCTAGACCAGCAGGAAGTAGCTAAAGACAATTCCAGCGCTGCTGCCTACACCCATTAAGAAATGGAATGGAAGAAGAATGGTCACACTTTCTCCAGGCCTGACTTTTTTTAAAAAAACAAAAACCCTGGTAACTTATGTGTCCTGATAAGGCCCCAATCCCCTACCTCAAAATTCCAGAAAAAATTATCACCTTCTCCAAATCTCCTTAAAATCCCTTATAAAAGATACAGTCTTTGTATGCCTGATCTTCTCTGCAAGCAGTCACCTGGCATCCCTCTCAGACCAATTAATAAAGGCCTGTTTGTGTCTTGGGATCAGCTTCATTCTTTCTTTCTCTGTCTCTCAACTCTTTTTTTCTAAATAACAATGGTAGATGAAAACTAAAAATGAAGGTAGAGAGTAAGTAACTGAATTTTGTACGTTCCATGATTTATTCATGTTGTTGTTGTTAGGTGTCATTGAATCAAGTACAACACATAGCGACACTAAGAACTATTCTGTTCTGTGCTATCCTCTCACTTCCTGATACACAAGAGCCCATTGTGGCAGTTACTACATCAATTCATCTGGCTGAGGGTTTTCCTCTCCTCCACCCTTCCCAGCATCATGTCCTTCTCCTAGCAACATGTTCAATGTATGTGAGGCCAAGCCTCACCATTCTTGCCTCCAAAGAGCACTCTAGCTGCACCCTTTCCAAAACATATTTATTTGTTCTTTTGGTCATCCATGTACTCTTCTCCAACACCACAGCTCAAAGGCATCATTTTTCTATTGTCATCCTTATTCACTGTCCTGCTTTCAGATACATATCAAGTAATCTGAAAGCCTGAATAAGGTGTACTTTAGTCTTTAAACTGACATCATTATTCCTCAATAATTTGGAGAAGTCTCTACAAATTTTCCCAGTCCCATTGCATCTCCTTATTTCCTGACTGTTGGTACTAAGGGTGTTAATTGTGGTTCCAAGCTTGAGGAAGCTGTTGACACTTTCAATCTCTTCTCCATCCATCATGATGTTGCCTATCAGTCCAGAGTCTTTGTTTTCTTGACATTGAGAAGCAATTTATAAAGAACAGTGTATTCCTTGCTCTTCGGCAAGAAGTGCTTCAAATCCCCATCACTTTCAGCAAGCAAGGTTCTATCATCTGCATAACATGCAGGTTATTGATGCATCTCCCTCCAATCCTGATACCACATTCCTCTTCATAGAGTCCAGCCTCTTGAAAAATTTGTTCAGTATACAGATTAAATAGGTATCAAGAGAGAATACAGTCCTGATTCACTCTCTTCTTAACTTTAAACTGTGTAGTGTGTCCCTGGTCTGTTTGCACAACAGCCTCCTGGTTCAGATGTAGGTTTCACATGAGCACAATTAAGTTTTCTGGAACTCCATTCTTCTCAATGTCTGTCACAACTAGTTATGATCCACACAAATGCCTTTGCATAGTTAATAAAGCACAAGTAGGCATTCTTCCATTATTCTTTACTTTCAACAAGGATCCATATTCTATCAGCATTTATGTCCTGGTGTGACTACCTCTTCTAATCATTGAATAAATAATTACAAACACAAAAATCAATCATTCTATTTCCAGCCTCATTTCTATCACCAAGCCCATATTTTCCAACTATTATTCCTTCTTCACTGTTTCCCACTTTGTATTCCAGTCTCGATTTACCATCAACGCATCTTGATTGCATGTTCGATCAATTTAAGACTGCAAGGTTCGAAATAAAGCCAAGTGCTTGGCTGGAAGCAAAGCCCTCGCCTGCGCTTTAGCACTACGGTTTGAGATGTCTTCCTCAGGCATGCCCGACCTGCCCACCCCTCTCACCAACTTCAAGACTGAACACACCTAAGATCTTCATAAACAATGAATGGCATAACTTAGTGAGTGGCAAAAAATTTCCTGTTTTCAATCCAGCAACTGCGGAGAAAATCTGTGAGGTGGAAGAAGGAGACAAGGCAGATGTTGATAAAGCAGTGAAGGCTGCAAGAGAAGCTTTTCAGATTGGCTCTCCATGGCGAACTATGGACGCTTCGGAAAGGGGACGGCTCCTCTACAAGTTGGTTGATTTACTTGAGAGGGATCGCCTGCTGTTGGCATCAATGGAGGGCATGAATTGTGGAAAAGTATTTGCCGCTGCCTATCTGATGGACTTAGAGTTCAGCATCAAAACTTTACGCTACTGCGCAGGCTGGGCTGACAAGATCCATGGCCGGACAATACCTATGGATGGAGACTTCTTTAGTTATACAAGACATGAGCCAGTTGGTGTGTGTAGCCAGATCATTCCTTGGAATTTCCCGCTGGTCATGCTTAGTTGGAAGTTAAGACCTGCTCTTTCCTGTGGCAACGCCGTGATTGTCAAACCGGCAGAGCAGATGCCTCTCTCAGCTCTTTATGTGGCATCTCTGATAAAAGAGGCAGGGTTTCCTCCAGGAGTGGTGAATATTGTGCCTGGTTATGGACCCACCGCAGGAGCAGCCATCTCTTCCCACATGGATGTCGACAAAGTGGCGTTCACAGGATCAACAGAGGTTGGAAAATTAATTAAAGAAGCTGCTGGGAAGAGCAATCTGAAGAGGGTGACCCTGGAGCTGGGCGGGAAGAGCCCCTGCATTATTTTTGCGGACGCAGACTTGGACAACGCAGTTGAATTTGCACACCAGGGATTATTCTTCCACCAAGGCCAGTGTTGTGAAGCTGCATCCAGGCTTTTTGTGGAAGAATCAATTTATGATGAGTTTGTTCGAAGGAGTGTTGAGCGGGCTAAGAAGTATGTTCTTGGCAATCCTCTGACCCCAGGAGTAAGCCAAAGTCCTCACATTAACAAGGAATAATATGATAAAATAATTGACCTCATTGAGAGTGGGAAGAAAGAAGGGGCCAAACTGGAATGTGGAGGAGGCCCCTGGGGGAATAAAGGCTACTTTATCCAGCCCACAGTTTTCTCCAATGTGACAGATGAGACGCACATTGCCAAGGAGGAAATATTTGGACCAGTCCAGCAAATCATGAAGTTTAAATCTTTGGATGAAGTGATCAAGAGAGCAAACAACACTTTCTATGGCTTAGCGGCAGGAATCTTCACCAAGGACCTTGATAAAGCTGTGACAGTGTCTGCTGCCCTGCAGGCTGGGACAGTGTGGGTGAACTGTTATATGGCAAATTCTGCCCAGTGCCCCTTTGGGGGATTCAAGATGTCTGGAAATGGATGAGAACTGGGAGAATATGGTCTTCATGAATATACTGAGGTCAAGACAGTCACAATGAAAATTTCCAAGGATTCATAAAGAACTTCGTGAGGGTGGAGAGAAGTGTCAGTAGCCAAGCATCTTCTCTAACAGCTAGTATATTTCAGTGTCTTATCTTGATTTTTCTAAATAAGTAAACCACATTAGCAACAATATCCACACACAGTAAACTTGGCATGTAACTTACTCCGAACCAGTTTGATTTAATAGAAGAGGTCTAGTTATACTTCAGTTTATTCATTTACCAGTTCCTTGAAATACTTGATATTAATGTTAACTGCCAAGTAGAGATACTTTACTCCAAGTAGTTGTGAAATCATAGATGCTTCTTTACATGTTGATTAGAATGTGGTGCCTGCCTGTCAAAGGAAGTGATACCTGAACTAGCGATCTCTGTATAAACTTCAATAAAAAGAACCTTGCATAAAAAAAAAAAAACAAAACCGCAAGGTTTGGTAAAAATTCTCAATTTTCCCCTCTTTGGTTCCAGATATAGGAGTGTGTATTTTAATAATAGTCATGTAGATTGATGTTCCTTGTATGTATTTGGACATTATCCCATCAACATCATATTTCAGAATAGAAATTGATATTGACTTTTTTCTTCTTCTGTTTTTCATTCCCAGCATAGTATACTATATGACTATCTGATTCAAAGTGGCCAAAGTTGGTCCATTTCATCTCATCTCACTAATGCCTAGTATGTTGACATGTTCCATTTAATTTTTAACAATTTCCAGTTTTCCAACATTAAAACTATGAACTATACATGCTCCATGTTCCAAGTATCAAATGACGTTTGATATTGTTTTTCCTCATTTCATTTGATTTCCAATTTGGGCTCTACCATTACACTACTATCACTATCCTCATTCCTCTAGTGTTCATAGGGTTTTCAAAGGCCTGTTATTTAAGAAGTGAATGCTAATCCTGCTTTCTAGTGTGTCTTAATCTGGAACTAAACAAAACCCTGTCCACCATGGGTAATCCTAATGGCATTTGACACACCAGTGGCACAGCTTTCTGTATCATAGCAACCCCAAGTTACCTCAGTACAGCAAACTGACAATGATCTCCCCAATCACAATCAACACCAGTGGCTCTCAGGCACAAATGACTTTTAAACACAAAGACTTGCCCACTAGGCCCTGATTGACTTAAACAAGAGGCTCCAATCCCACAGCTGATTGTTAACTAAATCAGAATATCCAGTCAGCTTACACTCGATTGCTAATGCAATAAAAAATGAATCGTTTACATCTGGCCTTCAGTTAAATCAAAACAATCTATCCTCCAAAATCCAACTGCTTCACACAGGAGGCTCCAAACTGGAGATTCTTAGTCAGGGCCCAACCAACTTTTAAATCAAAGTCTTGTCCAGAAGGTTCCAATTGATTTAAACAAGAGGTTTTCAGCTCTCAGCTGATTGTTAACTAAATCCAAACAACCAATCAGCTTAGATTTGATTGTTGTTGTGGATTGTCATTGAGTCGAGCACAACTCATAGTGACTCTAGGAACAAAGGACCTAAGCCCTTTCCATAACTATCATCATTTCTCCAAGTTCATAGAGTTTCCAGAGGCATGTGGTTTAGGACGTGGATGCCACTTCCGCTTCCAAGCCTGTTTTACAACTGGGAGCTCCATCAAACCCTATCCACATTGGGAAACCGTGATGGTATTTGATATCCCAATGGCACAAGGTTCAACATTATAGTAAACCCAGATTATACAGCACATTGACAAAGAGTGATATACAAAGTGGAAGAATGTTCCTCTAGATATAAAAACACTAGTCTCATTTAGCAGTCAAGTGTGGTCAAGTCAACTATGACTCATAATGACCCTCGCACAAAAGACCTGAACTCTTTCTATAACCAACATCATTTCTGTACATTTATAGAGTTTATAGACTTTCCAGAGTGCTAGTTTAAGAAGTGGATGCCAGTCCTGCTTCCTAACCTAAATCAATCTGGAAGCTCCTCCCACCATTGTACATGATGGGTAACCATTACGGTATTTGAAACATATGGCAAAGTGTTAGCATCACAGCAACTCCAAGTTATTCAGTACAGCAAATAGACAAACAATTGTATAATTTAAAGAATAATCATTCTAAAACTAATAAACTTCCCTTATGTGACCGTCATCAAGAGGTGACCACTATCAAGAATGCTAGAAGTCAACTTCTAGAGTGGAGGCTCCAGGCCGGCCCGCAGACCCAACCTCTCACTATGGGATTTTAAAGACCCACCCTTTAGCAGGTCTCTGCCTTTGGTCAAAAGTTCAACTGACACCCACTTTTGGGGGAGAAAAACAGTAGCACACATCAAACATGACCCCAAAAACTTCCCTTACATCAAGATATGACTGCCATTAATAAGCTATAAGCCAACTCCTAGAGTGGAGGCTCCAGGTCGGCACCAAAATTTTCAATTAAATCAAAATAACCTACCCTTCAGAATCCAACTGCTTCACACAGGAGGCTCAAAATTGGAGACTCTTAGGAAAACAATACAGGAAAAATAATAACAAACATTGCTTAATAACTGCAACATGGAATGTACATGCTTGAATATTGGAAGTTTCAGGAAGCACCATGTGAAGAAAAACTAACTAAGCTGCATTGAAGATACTGGCAAAAAAAATTAGGTCCCAGAAACAGATGGGTTACAGATTGACATGCTCCAGCTAACAAATGCAATCCTGGACATGTTCACCAGTCTATTCTAGGAAACATAGAGAACAGCTGCATGGCTGACTAACTGGAAGAGACATATTTATTCCTATTTTCAATAAAGTTAACCCAACAGAATATGAAAATTATTGAACAATATAATTTATATCACATGCAAAGAAAACATTTCTGAATATCACCTAAAAATGGCTAGAACTATCAGAAGTTAAAATTGGGTTTAGAAGAGCCACCAGGGATATCATTGTTGATGTCAGATATATCTTGGCTGAAAGCAAAGGATACCAGAAGAATGTGGGATCACAATAAACTATGGTTAACATTAAAACAAATGGGAATCCCAAACACTTAATTATGGTCACATTAAATCTCTGCCTAGACCAAGAATCTGTTGTCTGAATGAAACAAGGGAACACTGCATGATTTAAAATCACAAAGGGTGTGTTTCAGGGTTGTTTCCTTTGTCTGTACTTATTCAATCTTTATTCTGAGCAAATAATTTGTGAAACCAGACTCTACAAAGAGCATTACCTCAAGATCAAATGAAGATTCATCAATTGCCGAAAGTGAGAAGGACTTGAAACATTTATTGCAGAAGATCAAAGACTGTAGCCGTCAATAAAGATTACCTCTCAACATCAAGAAAATAAAGGTCCTCACCACTGGGCCAATGGGAAAAATCATAATAGATGCATTAGGATTGAAGCTATCAAGGCTTTTTTTCTTACTTGGTTCCACAATCAACCTCTTTGATATCAGCAGGCAAAAGACATACTACATTGGGTAAGTCTGCAATTAGTGACCTCTTAAAAATATTGAAGAGCAATAATGTCACTTTGAAGATCTCATTTATGATATGCTCTTTTCAATCACTTACTATTTGTCTGAGAGCTGGAAAGTGAATAAGGATGACAGAAGGAGAACTGTGGTGCTGGAGAAGATTACTGAATATCACATGGACTACCAAAAGAACAAATAGATATATCTTGAAGAAAGTCCAATTAGAATGCTCCTTAGAGGTAGATGACAAAGTTTTGTCTCATATAATTTGGACATGTTGCTAGAAGAACCTACTCCTTGAAAATTTCATGCTTGGAAATATGGAAGGTCAACAAAGGAGAGGAAGATTCTCAATGAGATGGGTTGACACAGTGACTGCAGCAATAGACTCAGATGATGAGGATAGCACAGGTTATGATAGAAATCAAATCTGTGAGGGTGTCTAACAACAGCAAAAGCATTTAATCAGTATGCTGAGCACGTAATTCAAGAAGCTGTATTATATGAAGAATAATATGGCATCAAGATCAGAGATCTTCATCAGCAACTTGTATTACTTACAAAAAGTGAAGAGGACTTGAAACAAAACACTTAATTCAGAAGATCAGAGTACAGCCTTAAATATGTATTACATTCCAAAATCAAGAAAATAAAAATACCACCAATAAGCAAAATTGTCATGGTGGAGAAAATATTTAAATTGCCAACAACATAATTTCATTTGGATCTATAGTCTGGATAGTAGCAGTAATTTCTTTTCTAAGAAATAGGTTATATTAAGAAAGTCTCTGTCAAAGGCCTCTCCAAAGTGGCTTTAGAGCCAAGATGTCAGTTTAAAAGCTAAGTTGCACTTAATCCAGTCCATAGTCTTTTAAATTACTTCTTATACATCTGAAAGTTAAACAATTAATACAAACCACAGAAGAAAACTTCACATCTTTGAATTGTGTTAGAGAAAATTATTGAATATCCTATGGACTGCCAAAGAACAAATACGTCTGTTTCGGAGGAAGTGCAACAAGGGTGCTCATTAGAGAAAAGACTGGTAAGTCTTCGTCTCATATACTTTGAGCCTGCTGATAGGAGTGGTCAACTGGGAAAGGTGAAGAGTCAGAGAAAGAGAGAAAGACCCTCAACAATATGAACTGACAAGTGACTCTAACAATGGGCTAAAACATAACAGAGATTTTGAGGATTGCCCAGGATAGGGCAAGGTTCAGATCTGTTTCTCCTATGGTCACCTAACAACAACAACATCAACAGCTACGTGCTTGGATAAAACTCATGGTTATTGAATTGATTCTATCAGATTTAAATGACTGTAAATCTTTATGGGAAGAGACTTTATCTTTCTTCCATGGAGTAACTAGTTGATTTGAACTTTAGATAAGTAAGACTTAGATTAAGACTAAGTTTAGACTGAGTAAGTTATGCATATGTGAGATCTTTGCCTTATCAGGGATCAGATAATTAACTTATAATGAAAATAAGTTAAATAGAATACAAATGTGGGATTGATAACTTTTGCTGTCTCAAGAGGTTTAAATTAAACCATAGTTGAGGTTGTTGTTGTTGTTATGTGCCATCGAGTCGTTTGCAACTCATAGGGACCCTATGCACAACAGCCCTAAACCCTGCTCTATCCAAACTGCACTGCCTCTGACACACCCATCCCGATTACCCCAGTCACC
>NW_006400115.1:1552060-1556505 GCF_000299155.1 Elephantulus edwardii
AAAATATCTTCCATTGTCCAACCCATGATCTGACTGACAGCTTCTATCTGAAGCTTTATTGGCTTCTGTGATTCCAAACACGTCAACTGCTGACATTTTTTTTTCTTTTGACCAGTGTCTCTTAAGTTTAGTTATACTGTCTCCAAGGGAAGGTGACGTGTCCTGTAGAACTCCTGTGTAGATTATGTTTTCCTTCGTCCCGAGGGCCCGACGGCTTTTCCTCAGTACCTGCAATATGCCTCTTCGCTATTATCTGAGGTGACTTCCGCCGGTGCGCATCTGACAACCATCAAGGAAGAAGAGACAGAGAGTTCAACGTGTTCTCTATGCCTGAGATCCTTACATTGATATAAGATGTAGAGAGGTAACACTGGAAAGATGATGTGAAAGTGAGGAAGCAAGAGGATGAGGTGAAGTGAATTTAGATGATACAGCACTAGTGATAGTAGCAGTGGCAGAGCAACAGAGGTGACAGAAACCAGGAGACTGATGTGAGACAGAGCTGTGGGCTCTTGGGCCACAGAGTGGGAAATTTGAGTATCTATGGATAGGAGGCAGGGGCAGGAAAAGGAGGCCTGCCTTTCAGCACACCTGAGAAGAGGTTGTGTTCTAATAGAAAAACTGTTATCTTGAGTGTTCCTGAACCTAAATGGCAAACTCTAATTTCCCTAACAAATTCTACAGTTGTGAGCTCTGTGTAGGTATTGTAATGAACCTAAAAGAGAAACAATGTGTGTCATGGGAAGAATAATTGATATTAAAATTAGTAGAAAGGATTAGAATGTTGAACATAGGTACATATCTAACCTCAATGACTTTGCACTGTTGATGCTATTGATGTTAATGGGAATTTTTCACACTTGTAAAGTTAGTGAAGGTCAGACATGCTACTATCATGCCCTTATTAGGTTTACAGATGTTGAGACTTTATCTCAAATACTTTGGACAAAAGGGAACATCAATCCTGGTAAAATAGAAGGTCAGAAAAAAAAGGAGGAGTACCTCTATAAAACAGATTGAAACAGTAGCTGTAACAAATGAAAACCAATGCAGTAGCAATTGTGAGGATGGTACAGAATCAGGCATTATTTCATTCTATTATATATAGAATTGCTGTGAGAGTTTAAAAGATCTGCTTATTTTTCTTTCTCTGTATCATAAAAATTATGTCAACATTCACATGCTTGGGAAACATGGGTCCTGGAGTCCACTAATTATTTACTGAGACTTCAATATAGTAGAACTACGCTAAATTAATTAAATGAAAATTGATGATTGTTGGACTAAGAAAATGTTCACACTGGGAGTCATAAAAATGAGTCATAAATTTTTGAAACTTTTATTTTAACTCAAAACATGAAAATTTGCATTAATTTCCCAATCCTTTGATAAAGAGCCCAGTCTTTTGCTTGAGTATCATTGTGTTTGCCTTGACCTCATAATATGTTTTCTGTAATCTCCAGTTGTTTTCTTAAAGTGAAGCAGAAATTGAAAAATATTCATGATACCCTCAGAGTAAAAAACCTCTTTCTTGAAATCCAAGCAGATATATGCACACCCATGTTTATCGCAGCTCTGTTCACAGTAGCAAGGAGTTGGAAACAACCCAGGTGCCCATCAACAAACGAATGGATAGAGAAGCTGTGGTATATTTACACAATGGGATACTATGCTGCATTGAAAAACAAGGAACTCATTCAATATTATTCAAAATGGGTGAGCCTGGAGGACATCAGGCTGAGTGAAATATCTCAGTCACAAAAGGACAAATATTGCATGGTGCCACTGCAGTAAAATGGGACTGATATCAGGGTGGAGGTAAGACTGAGAAAAACTGGATAAATTGTGTATACTGCACTGAAACAGATGAGGGACTGACTAATTTAAAAGCGATGTATGATAGGGTATTATGGTTATTACAAGAGTCCACAATTAAGGTTGCATAGTGGAATGTACTTGCGGCGGTGGGAGGGATGCGGGGGGATTGTGTACCAGGGAGGGAGTCTTTCTTTTACTTTTGAAAGAGAGGAGCGAACTGTGGGGCGGGGAGAGAGGGCTGGGCGGGTAGAGAAGTGCAGCAATGAATGAATGGAAATCCAAATTCTCTGTAAGTGTTCATTAAAATTATTAAAAAAAATATTCAAAATAAAAAAACACACCTCTTTCTTGTTTTCCTTAAACTTCTGCAGTTGTTTTACCCACAATTAATTCAACAGCTTTTTATATTAAAAATTAAATTGTCTTAATTAAAAATCTGTGTAGAGAACTCAAGTTTACATTCTTTTCGTGTTCATATTTAGTTGATATTTGTGGATTTCCATTAAATCACATGAATATAATATACTGTCATGAACAGAATAGGGAATGACCTCATTGACTCTTGGTAAATGTCAGCTCAATGGAGGGTACCAGCAGTGTATGTGAGAGAGGTAGGTTCATGGCTGAAGGCTTTGGTGAGTGTATTTTACAGATTGTAGAAAAAGCCACTGTTATTGTGACTAATTATTTTAACAGTGACATAAAATGGTTTAAATTGTTGCACAATCAATGACTTATTCATTGCAAATACATTTTATAAGAAACACAAACGCAGGCTATACACGTGGATTTCACCTGATGGTATGCATAGGAATCAGATTGATTACATCTGTGGAAATAACCGCTGAAAAAGCTCAATATCAGCTGTGAAAACTAGGCGAGGTGCTGACTGTGGAACAGACCACCAACTACTCATATGCAAGTTCAAGCTGAAGCTGAGGAAAAGTAAATCAAGTCCACAGGAACCAAAATTTGACCTTGGGTCTGTCACATCTGAATTTTAAAACCATCTCAGGTACAGATTTGAGGACTTAGACATTAATGAGTGAAGACTGGATTAGCTGTGGGAAGATATCAAGAATAGCATCCAGGAGGAATGCAAAAGGTCATTACAAAGACAGAGGAGGAAGAAAAGACCAAGATGGTATCAGAAGAAACTCTAAATATTGAACTAGAGCACAGAGAAGCCAAAGCAAAGGGAAGTAATCAAGATATTAAGGAGTTAAACAGAAGATTCCAAAGGGCAGAGAGGGAAGGCAAAATAAAGTATTACAGTGAAATGTGCAAGGAGCTGGAGTCAGAAAATAAAAACTTACTCAGTATTTCTTAAGCTCAAGGAACTGAAGAATAAATTCAAACCTCAAGTTGCAATACTTAAGGATGCTTTGGGCAGAATATTAAATGATCCAGTATGAATTAAAAGAAAATGGAAAGAGTATACTGAGTCATTGTACCAAAAGGAATTGGTGGACACAGAAGAATTTCATGAAACAACATATGAACAAGAGCCTGTGGTGATGAAAGAAGTTCAGGCTTCTCTGTAAGAACTGGCGAAAAGCAAGGCTCCAGGAATTGATGGCATACTGATTGACATATTTCAAAGAACAGATGCTGCCCTGGATGTGCTCTCCGAGTTGTGCCAAGAAATTTGGAGGACAACCACCTGGTCTACTGACCAGAAGAGATCTATATTTGTTCCCTTTCCAAAGAAAGATTATCCAATGGAGTGTGGAAATTATCGAACAGTATCACATGCAAGCAAGATTCTGCTGAAGATTATCCAAAAATGACTGGAACCGCACATCAACAGAGCCTGAAGTGCAGGCTGGATTTAGAAGAGGCCGTGGCACTACGGATATTACAGCTAATGTCAGATGGGTCTTGGCTGAAAGGAGAGAGTACCAGAGGAATGTCTATTTGTGTTTCATTGACTATGCAAAGGCATTTGACTGTGTGGATTACAACAAACTGTGGCTGACTCTGAGAAAAATGGGAATCCCAGAACACTTGATTGTACGTATGCAAAACCTATACCTGGACCAAGTCATCAGAACAGAGCAAGGAAACACAGCATGATTCAAAATTGGGAAGGGTGTGCATCCAGAATGTGTCCTGCCTCCATATCTTTTCAATCTATATGTGGAATAGAGTGTCCTGGATGCTGGGCTCTATGAGGAGAAGTGTGGCATCAAGATTGGAGGTAGATTCATCAACAATCTGAGTTATGCAGATGACACAACCCTGCTTGCTGAAACTGAAGAGGACTTGAAGCACTTGCTGCAGAAGAAGGTCAAGAATTGCAGCCTTCAATATGGATTGAAGCTCAACATCAAGAAAATGAAGACTCTCACCACTGATTGGCAGCATCATGATGGATGATTAAGAGATTTGAGATTGTTTACAGCTTCAGTTTGCTTGGCTCTACAGTCAACACTCTTGGTAGCAGCAGCCAGAAAATTAAAGATGAGTCTCATTGGAAAAGTCAGCTGTCTCTGAGAGAGATGCAAATAAAGACAACTATGAGATATCAACTCACCCCAGTAAGAATAGCAAAATTTAACAGAACAGCAAGCAACAAATGCTGGTGAGGTTGTGGAGAGACTGGAACCCTTATTCACTGTTGGTGG
>NW_006400115.1:1556795-1579656 GCF_000299155.1 Elephantulus edwardii
TATATGGTGCCACTGTTGTAGTATGAGGCTGGCATCGGGGTGGGGGTAAGGCTGAGAAAAACTGGATGAAATATGTTTACGGTATTGAAGTCTATGGGGGAGAGAATAGTTTAAAAGTATTATATTTTAGGGCATTATGTTTACCATAGGAGTCCGCAATGAGGGTTGCAGAGTGGATTATATTAGGGTTGGGGGTGGGATTGGGGGAGGTGCGGGGGAGATTGTGTACCAATGAGCGAGTTTTTCTTTTGCTTTTCAAGGAGAGGAGCAAATGGGGGGGGTGTGAGGTGGGGTGGGCAGAGAGAAGGGTGCAACAATGAAGAATGGAATTCCAAAATTTCTGTAGATGTTCATTGAAATGAAAAATAAATAAAATATTTTTTAAAAAAGTCAGCTGTCAGAGACCTCTTCAAAGTACTGATGAAGAGCAATGATGTCAGTCTGGAGACTAAGGTGTACCTGATTCAGGCCATGGTCTTCGCAATCATGTACTATGCATCAGAGAGCTGGGCAATGACTAGGAAGGAGAGTTGATGCCTTTGAGCTTTGGTGCTGGAGAAGAGTATTGAATATACCATGGACTGCTAGGAGAACAAACAAATTTGTTCTAGAGAGGGTGAAGCCAGGCTGGTCCTTCCTTGGAGGCAAGGATTCTGAAGCTTTGCAGTACTTTGGACATGTTGCAAGGTGGGATCAGTCCTTCGAGAGGGATGTCATGCTTGAGAGGGTGGAGTGACAGCATAGGAGAGGAAGACCATAGATGACATGGATTGATTCAGTCACTGGGATAACAGGGATGGGTGTGTCAGAGACAATAAGATTGGGAAGAGATAGAACTGGGTTTAGGACTGTTGGACATAGGTTCGCTATGAGACACAGATGACTCAATGCCACATAACAACAACAGCAACACTTTTGCATTTCCTTTGGCTCTATAAGCTATCTTCATAATTCCGTAGCCATGGAGCACAATTCTATTTCTTCTTATCCTTTTCTTGGCTCAAGGATTCTTTTGAAAATCTGATGCAAATTATTTATCCAAATTGCACGTTCATGCACACATATAATTGTAGGTTGAATTCTAATCCCTGAATCTTCTTTAGGTTCCTTATTCACATAGCTAATACTATATGCCTAGTTTATAGAGTCAAAAGGAAATAAGCACTACACTGTTGTTTTCTTTTTTGAGAGAGGGTTTTTTTTAATTTTATTGAAAGTTTATAAAGAACTTATTTGTTGCACATTTTCATCCCTGAACCCTCCCACTCCCAGTTCTTTTATTTCCTTTGGAAAAAAGTTTTTTTCGTTGTTAAACAGTCTCCTGTCCCTGACCACTTTACTATGCAACACTTATTTTGGACTTTTGTCATGCCAATAATACCTAATCATGTTCTTTTTGTACAGTTCTCTCCCTCATCTATTTCAATGCTGTGTACATTATCCTCTACTTTCTTAGTTTCCCTCCAACCCCCTGTTCTATACCAGTGACGTTATGCAGTATTCATCTTTTTGTGACTGAGATATTTCACTCAGCATATTGTCCTCCATGGTCACCCATTCTGTATAACAATTCGTAAGTTTTTGTTTTTCAGTACTGCATAATACTGTATTGTGTGAATATACCACAGTTTCTCCATCCACTCATTTGTTGATGGGCATTTGCGTTCTTTTCAACTCTTTGCTATTGTGAACAAAGCAGTACGGGTGTGCATATACTGCTTAGATGGCAGTTCTGGTTTCTTTAGAGTATATTTCCAGTAGTGTAATTGCTGGGTCAAATGGTATTTCTATTTCCAACTTGTTGAGAAAGTGTCATACTGCCTTCCATAGTGGTTGCACGGTTTTACATTCCCACAAACAATGAATAAGGGTTCCAGTTTCTCCACAACCCCACCAGCATGTGTTGTTTGCTGCTCTGTCGAATTTTGCTACTCTTACTGGGGTGAGATGATATCTCATAGTTGTTTTGATTTGCATCTCTCTTAGAGCTAGGGATTTTGAACATTTCTTCATGTGTTTGTTCATCATCTGAAAGTATTATTTGGTGAAGTATCTGTTCATGTCCTGTGCTCATTTTGCAACTGGGTTGTTTACCTCTATCTTGTTGTGGGGTTCGAGTATTCTAGGAATTGTAGATATAAGCCCCTTATCACACATGTTCTTATCAAATATTTTTCCCCAGTCTGTGGTTTCCCTTTTTATCCTGTTGGAGAAGTTTTTAGATGTGCATAGGGATTTGATTCTTAGAAGGTCCCGTTCATGTATTTTATCCTCTCCTGGTGGTAGGTTTTCCAGGATGCTTGGAAGACTGTTCAAGTTGAGGATTAGGGCTTCTAGAATTCTTCCAAACTTTTCTCTAAATGCATTTTATAGTCCTTGGCTTTAGTCCTAGGTTCTTGATCCACTTTGAATTGGTTTTTGTGTATGGTGTGAGGTGTGTGTTTTGTTTGAGTATTCTGCAGATGGTTTTCCAATTTTGTCAACACCATTTGTTATAAAGGCTGTCATTTCCCCACTTAACTGATTGCATCTCCTTGTCAAAAATCTGTTGACCATAGATAGATGGGCTGATTTCTGGGTTCTCAATTCTATTCCATTGATCTATATGTCTGTCATTGTACCAGTACCACACTGTCTTGACCATTATGGCAGTGTAGTAGGATTTTAAATCAGGGAGTGAGATGCCTCCTACCTTATTTCTCTTTTCAAGGGGTGGTTTGCTTATTCAGGGTCTCTTTCCATTCCAAATTAATTTGGAGATTGCCTTTTCCTTCTCATTGAAGAATTGAATTGGTATTTGTATCGGGATTGCATTGAACATGTAGGTTGCCTTTGAAAGGATTGCCATTTTCACAATATTGAGTCTTCCTATTTATGAACAATGGATATTCTTTCATTTCTCCAGGCCTCTTTTTGTTTCTTGTAGTAAGGTTTTGTAATTTTCTTTGAAAAAGTCTTTTGTGTTTCTAGTTAGATTTACTCCCAAGTATTCAATCTTTTGATTAGCTATTGTGATTGGTATTATTTTTCTATATTCTTTTTGTCACTGTAGAGAAATCCATTTGGTTTTTTATGTTGATCTTGTATCCTGCCACTTTGCTGAATTGGTCAACTATGTCCAGTGATTTTCTTGCTGAATCTTTAGCGTTCTCTAAGTATACTATCATATCATCTGCATAGAGAGGTAATTTTACCTCCTCTTTGCCAATTTGGGTACCTTTTATTTCCTTCTCTTGTCTTACTGCTATTGCTAAGACTTCTAATACAATATTGACTAGGAGAGGTGAAGGGCATCCTTGCCTAGTTCCTGTTCTCAAGGGGAATACCTTTAACTTCTTTCATTGAGAACAATGTTGGTTCTCGGGTTTGTGTACATACTTTTTAGTATGTTGAGGAAATTTCCCTCTATTCCAATTTTGGTGAGTGTTTTAATCAGGGAAGGGTGTTGGATTTTGTCAAAGGGCTTTTCTGCATCGATTGATAGGATCATGTGGTTCTTGTTCTTTACTTTGTTAATGTGATGAATGACATTGATTGTTTTTCTTGTGTTGGTCCATTCTTGCATACCTGTTATGAACCCACTTGGTCATAGTAAATTTTATTTTTTTTATGTATCATTGACTAGGAATTTATTCAGGATTTTTGCATCTATGTTCATGAGAGATATTGGCCTGCAGTTTTCTATTTTGGTGGTGTCTTTACCTCGCTTTGGTATTAAGGATATATTTCTTTTATAGAATGAGTCTGGGAGAATTCCATCTTTTTCTATTTTCTGAAATAGTTTATGCAGAATTAGTGATAGTTCTTCCGTGAATATTTGATAAAATTCAATTGTAAAACCATCTGGTCCAGGACTTTCCTTGTGGGGGCTGAAAGTTTTCAATTTCTTCTTTTGTAACGGGTCTGTTCAGGTGTTTGTGTCAGTTTAGGTAGTTTGTGATTTTCTAAGTATTTTTCCATTTCCTCTAGGTTTTTATATTTGTTTGAGTATAATTTTCCCATAATATTCCATTGTTAACGTTTACATTTTACTTGATTCTGTTGTGTCATTGCCCATTTCATCCCTTATTCAGATTATTTGTGTCTTTTCCTTATTTTCTTTTATTAGTTTTGCTAGTGGTTTGTCGATTTTATCGACCTTTTCAAAGAGCCAACCTCTCATTTTGTTGATGTTTTCAAGTGTTTTTCTGTTTTCTATTTCATTTATCTCTGCCCAAATTTTTATAGTTTCAGCTTTTTTAGAGGGTGTCAAGTTTTCTTGCTGTTCTTTTTCAATTTGTTGGTGACGTTAGATTAGAGATTCAATGGTAATTTTCCCCCTGTCTTTTAATATGTTTACTTATTACTATAAACTGACCTCTAATTACTGCTTTAGCTGTTTCCCAGAGATTTTTGGTAAGGTGTTTTCATTGTCATTTGTTTCAACAAACTTTTCAATTTAATCTTTTTTATTTCTTCTAGTGTCACTCATGTTTAAGGAAGGTGTTAAGCTTCCAAATGTATGGTTTTTTTCTTCTTTATCTTCTTGCTAGTCATTTCTATTTTTGTAGTATTTTGGTCTGAGAAGATGCTTTGTATTATTTCTATGCTTTTGAATTTATTGATGCTTGCCTTGTGTCCTAAAATGTGATCTATTCTGGAGAACATTCCATGCACATTGGAGAAGAAGGTGTACTGTGCTTTTTGGGGTGCATTATCCTACTAATATTTATGAGATTGAGTTGATTTATTTTGTGGTTTAATTCTTCAGCATCTGTGTTGAGTTTCTTTCAAGAAGTTCTATCTTTTCTTTTCTTTATTTTTTCACTTCTTCAAACTTATTTTAATATCTTTCCCCCAACCCCATGTTGGGAAAAGCCAAAACAATCTGACTGGATTTCATTACAAATTAATACATTTTTTTTCATTGTTTAAAGTATATGCAACATTGTACCAATAAGGGACTATCCTTGGAAAAGATGAAACCCATATTAACAAAATATGTCATGGAAGAATGCCATTTGGTGATTTCACTGGCTACTTAATAGGCTAAAAAAAAGGTCAGAGCTCTGCATGTTCCCTGGGCTTGTCTCCTGCAGTGGGGAGAGGCCTGTCCAGACTCAGTCAAGTCCAGGCAGCGTCAAGGGGCCCCAGACCCTGACAAAACAAAGGCGAGGGCAGAAATGGTAGTCAACAAATGAAGTCCTCAGGTTTCCATTCTAGGTTCATGGGACCAAAGGAGGCAGAAAGTAGAGGGAAGGCTTAAAGATGCAGCATTTCTTCAGCCTTGGGGGGAAAAAAAAGGATAAATAAAAAAAATTAAAAAACAAAACAAAACACCCAAACCCAACACTGCAAGATCACTGAATGAGAGGGAAAATAAAAGGAAAAGAAAGAAATTATTTAAGTATAGGCCAGCTCACTTGCTCACTCTCTCCCTGAATTTGGACACCATCCTTGAGCACTGTGCTGAATGTGGGACATCCCATGGGCCTCTTCGAGGCAATGGTTTTAAGAAACAGAAAATTGTGCATTTGTTTTCATGCACAAAGTTAATGCTATAAAACAGTGTCTGGGACTGACTTCCTACTGTTCAGCATTCTCTAAGACAACACCCACCTACAACTGTAAGATTACCTGACACTGAGCAAAGTATGAGAGGTCTACAGACAAAGGCTGAGAGCCTGAATGACCAGTGGTATCTTCTGCATGTCAAAGAAATCCTTGTTCTGAGTCCTCAGCTTCTCCTAGCTGCCCTCCCCCAGTCTAGATGATGCATCTTTAAATACTTCTTGCTGAGCCCTCTTGCCACATATGTCAGTAACATTCCGAGCTGGCTACCACATGTGCAGGCTCTGGCCTCCTTCTCTCTCTACTGTTGAGCGCTCTACTATTTCAAGGGCGCGCTGGGGCCACACATATCCCAATTCAGCTCCATCTCAGTTGGTCATATATCTCAAAACAACCAATTTAAAAAAATCCAATAGAATGTTTATATTTGAAATCTCTATTAATTTCCGGGTTTTTGGTTGTTTTTTTAAAAATTCCACTTGATGACTTTAATCCAGTGAGTTAGATAAAGTGTGCGTACAGATGCTCATACCAGCACACACACCATCAATACTTGGAGTGAGAGATTTGGGGGAGGCTGTATCCTGCTCAGAGATCTAATAGAGGAAAGCTTATGTGCTGATCAAGTTTTAATACGTCGTTAACAAGAACTGTACACCAGTTAGCAAGCACACAAATGCTGTGGGTAGGACGACCGATGCCTGGGGCGTTCCACTTCCCAGCCCGTTCTCTGCCTACCTGTGGACCGGTTCACAGCCCCTATACTCAGAGAAGCCAAGAGGACTGCATGGACAGATGAACCTTTATTTTAAAAAATAGCACTTCACATATATTAAAAGGGACAACCGTCAAGTGTTCAAATTGTGAAGAAATAGTTGAAAACCTAGAGAGATTCCAAGCTGCAGTCTTCTAACCTCCCTCTTTGTCCAGTGGTAAAACCCACACATCTCAGGGCTCCCATCCAATCACTTCCCTATGGCGAGGAGGGAAGCAACTGCAAACAGAAGACCAGACAGAGGAGAAAGCTGCATCTGAATGGAATGAACATTGCCACGAACTTGCTAATACGGATTTCACTTTCTGACCAAATGTATTCTTTCAAAAATAAAAAAAGGAAGGGAAATGGAAATTATTTAGGGATAAAACACTAACTCTAGTGCCTTTAATGGGCAATAGCAACTTTTATCTTCCGAAGTCAAACACATCCCCAGCCGAGCCTTTGTGCTGCAAGCTTCTCAGGAGATGTTACCTAAACTTTATTAAAAGAAAAGAACAAGTTTAAATATAGACACTGGACTAGCCCAGTCTGTATTTTCAAGTCCACATTCTTCATCTGAAGCACTGCATCAGGGACCACCCCCCCTCCCCGTGTCTGCATGTTTTCAAGTTCACAGTACATGGAACCAGTTTTTCTTTTTCATTTTTCCTCACTCCGAGCAGCCACACACAGTGACCGTTGATGCTGGAACCTTGGGCGGGGCCTTTCCCTATGAGACCTGGCCAGAGCTGCCCCAGGTTTTTCCTCAATGAGAATCGATGCTGTCATGCTCTATGGATGGGAAAAAGCAAGAAAATTAAAGCACCTGGTACAGGTTTCATGAGATCCATTCGGATTCACTATGTTCCAAACCCGCTGCTTACTGTCATTTGTCCATTTTGCATGTTCAACAGAGGCCTAGGAGTCAGTCTCAATTCGAAAAACTGTTATTGGACACTCCAGAAGTTGATGCAATAGCAGCTCCGGCAGAGCTACTTGTGGAGTCTGACTTTTGGATGCGAGGCAGCAAGTAGGGGTCACAGGCCAGCTGCTGGACATTGATACGGTCCTCTTTTGGTAGGCTAAGCATCTCTGAATAAAAGCCTTTGCTTCAGGTGTTACTACTGGCTTTGGCAGGAACTGCACTTCAGTAGCTTTGAGGATGGTATTGTCTTGTAGAATATCTTGCTGGGACCGGTTATGACCAAAAGGCTTCCTTCCATAAAGACACTGGTAGAAGATCACACCCACAGACCAGATGTCAACTTTATTTGAGATCTTTGGTGGTTCTTTCCCAACCACAAAACACTCTGGTGGTAAATACCAGTTAGTCTCAGCACCTTGTCACATTAGCTCCATGCCATCCACTGAATTGTAGCTATCGTCATCCATGATCTTGGAAAGACCAAAATAGCTGATTTTTATTTCTCCCCATGCTGTACCCTTTACTAAAAGAATATTACCTGGTTTGAGGCCATAGTGTATGATGGAAGGTTTGATTTCATTTAAGTACTTTAAAGCATTCACAATCTGCATGATAATGGAGACATTAATTTATGCTGTCTCAGAAGTCCAGATTATTTCCCTCACAATATTCTAATACTGTACAAAATGAGTCAGTGTCCAGTGAAAAGTAATCATACAGCTTAACTAAGAACTGGAGTGATCCAGTTCTTTGTGAATCCGGTATTCCCTACATGCATGCTTGTGGTAATTCTCTTTCTTCTCATCTCTCCAGTTTTAATTTAACTGGTGAATTTTCACAGCTACATATCTTTGTTCTGTTAGATCAAATGCCTTGTACACTTCACTGAAACCGCCCCTACCCAAAAGATGTAACAACAAATATCTGTCATTTAGGGTTGGATGATCATTAAATTGTGAATTATCTTCATTATGTATCCTTTTTATTTCTCTAATATGTAGATTTCTAACCCTTTCTAGCCTTTCCAGCTCTGCCTGTATCTCCGCTTCCTCCTTTTTAAGACGCCATAATCTGAGTTTGAAGATTTCTTCTTGTTCATGGTATTCTGCTAACGTTAGTGTTTCATTCTCAGCTCCATTTGTGTTGCTTTTCCGCTGTTTCTGCTCATTGGTTGTTGGAGGGGCCTGTCCCATGGCAGGAGGTTTCCACTTTGCCAACATTTTCCATTCTCTATCTCTTCCTTCTGTGAATTTATCCTTTCCTGTTTGTTTTTTTTTCCAAATTTAGGTTGTTTATTTTTCATTTCAATGAACATCTACAGAGATTTTGGGATTCCATTCATTCATTGTTGCACCCTTCTCCCCGCACAAACCCCTCCCCCCTCCCCCCTCCACTTGCTCCTCTCCTTGAAAAGCAAAAGAAAAACTCCCTCATTGATACACAATTCTCCCCCCACACCTCCCCAAACCCCACCCCCTACCCCCAAATATAATCCACTCTGCAACCCTCATTGCATAATTCTTCCACAACTTTTTCAGTGCCTTACTTGCTTCTTCCTGTTCTGGGATTCCAAGTATGTGCATGTTATTTCTCTTGATGGAGTCCCATGTTATTCTTAGGTTTTCTTCTTTTTCCTTCCTTTTTGATTATGCTTTTTGTTCTAACAGAACAGTGGAGACAATTCTATCTTCAATTTCACTTATTCTGTATTTCATCTCTTCAGCTCTGTTCATGTGTCCCTCTATCATTTTGGCAGCATCTGAAACATTGGTCCTCATATTTTGGATTTTGGTTTCTTGTTTTCCCAGAGCCTCTAATGCCATGATTGTTTTATTTGCATTAATTTGGATTTTTTTAAAGCTCTTCCCGGTTTTTGCTTGTGGTGTCCTGTAATTCTTCAACTTTTTCTTTCACTCATTGAAAATATTCTATCATTGTTCTTTTAAATTCTGTGTCAGAATGTTTCATCAGACTTTCTGACTCCAGGAAATTCACTGATACTGTGTCACTTTTGTGTGTATGTGTGTGTGTGTGTGTGTGTGTGTGTGTAACATCTTGCTTTGGGCTTGTGTAGGTGAGATAATAGCCTACTTCCTACGTGACATTGCTTGGTAGAGTTTTTCATGTCTGAGGTGATAGCTGGTTCTTGATTTGAAGTCACCACTCCAGAACAGGGTTGGGCAGCTGCCCTGCTTTTGTTTCTCTCAGTTATATAGAAAAAAAGGCCTGTGGAAATTGCCTCCTATGTCAGACAATTGCCACAGCTAGGGTAGCTCAAGCTGTTCTGTATGAAAGGCAGTTGATGGACTGGACATGAGGAGACACAAAGTAAAGCACAGAAACCTAACTGGAAAACCAGAAAATCTTGGTTTTTCCCTTCAAGTATGAGCTCCAACTGTCTTACTCCTTTCTGATTGAGCTTAAAGAGTCCTGCATGATCCATCCAAACATCAGTGACCCACCCATAAAGTACGTACGTCACTGAAGTTCCAGCATTGCTCTCAGTGCAATTCAGGAGTGTCATTCTGGGTGTAAGCCAGTGACATTGGGATCAGAGTTCTGGGAATGGGCCGGCAATGATGGTACTGGAGCTTTGGGTTCACACTCACTCAGATTCCAGCCTTTCTGCTCGCTCTGGTGCATCACTCCCCAGCACGTCACTCCCTGGGTGCATTACTCCCTGGTATGTGTCTCAGCAGCTCCATGGCACATGCTTGGCATGAGAAAATATTGCGCTGGTGTGTGCCAACAGTTGCTTTTGACTTCTCTCACTCAAACTCCAGCTGTTAGGCTTGTTGCTGCATCTCACTGCTGGTTTGTCTCAGCTGTCGCTCTGTCTCAGCTGCTGGTCTGTCTCAGCTTTAACTAGCAAATTCTTAAAAAATTATTCATACAGCCTAGTTCGAGGATCACAGCTTCCCTCATGAAGAGTACAGCAGCTCACTAGCCAGAAGTCTCACCCTCATGCTAACTCCTGGCCACAGAGTGCCTTCCACAGCCCCAGGCCCTTGCACTGTTGTTTTAAAACAAGAAAATAAACTATAACATGGAATATACTCACTGGTAAGATTCATCATAAATGGCACTGTGTAGTCCCTGGGAAAAGAAACATCAGAAAATATACAATTATCCTCACATTCACATTACTGTAGCACTCCTCAGAGTATGGCAAAAATAATGTCAGTGTGATTCATTCAGAAAGGAAGAAGAAAAGACAGTCTACAGTCATGAGCCAGGTCACAGAAAAGACAAATTATGTAGTGCTTAGGCCTTGAGCAAGGTAGAGTTGGGGTCAATTCAAGGGCATTGCAGAGATTGTAGGTTTAATAAGGCCTGTGCTACTGAATTCCAGATGGACACAGTTTAATGGGGCTTTGGAAATCTTGCAGGCCAACTTATTACACTACTCAATCCCTTAAATGTAAACTGTCCAACACATAGACTACATATATATTGTTAAATGCAAACCTGGAAAACACCCTTTCTTGTCTAAACCATGCAGTATGGCCCTGTTCTCTTGAAATGATTACTTCTTGCTCTATGTACAGTGATGCTGAAAGCTATGTCACCAGTGTTTCAAACACCAGTAGGGTAACTTCAGAATGGACAGATTCCCACCGAGTTTCCCAACTAAAACATATTGGAAAGAAGAACCAGGTGATCTGCTTAGGAAAAAAATGATCTGTGAAAACTTTATGGAAAGTAATGAATCATTTCCTGACACATTGTTGTTGTTAATTGCCTTTGAGTTGAGTACAACTCACGGTGACCCTATGGACAAAAGTCCTGAAGCCCCTCTACAACTATCAATATTTATCAAAGTTCATAGAGTTTCCAGAAGCAAGTTGTTTAGGAAGCAGATGCCACTCCTGCTTCCGAACTTGTCATAGAATGTTATTGGTTGAGTCACTTGTGATGCATAGTGACCCTATGCACAGCAGCTCTGAACCCTTTCCTGTCCTGAGCCAGTTTCTGTATCAGTCCATCTCATCCAGGTGTCCCTCTCCTGTGCTGTCTGTCCACATTTCTGAGCATGATGTCCTTCTCTAAGGACCGATCTCTCCTGGCTATGTGCCAAAAATAAGGGAGGCAGAGCTTCAAAATCCTAATCTCCAAGAAGAGACTTGGTTTCACCCACTCCAGCATGACCTGCTTGTTTTGTTGGCAGTCCATGGTATGTTCAAGAGTCTTCTCCTGCACTACAGCTTGAAGGCATCTATTGTTCTTCCTCAGAAAAGTGGACAAACAGGGCAGGGGAGGATTTGTTGGTTACTAGTTATTAGAATGAGAAAATTGAAAGCAGTAAAAGGATTACTAGTCAGAAATATCGCCTTGGTATCATAAATTATGTCAGAAATCATGCGATAGAACTTTGTAAGACCAATGGTCTATTCACTACAAATGTATTTTTTTCAACAATATAAATGACAACTATATTTTTAGCTGAAATAAAATCCACTATGATTGTGGAAAGAGATGACAATGAAGCTCAATACGATCTGTCAGAACCAGGCCCAGGAGGACTCAGAAGTGACCATCAGTTGCTCATATGCAAGGCCAAGTTGAAGATGAAGGAATGAAAAATAATCCAAGAGAGACAAAGTACAATCTTGACACAACATCTTAATTTAGAAACCACATCAAGAATGCGTTTGATACATTGAACACCTATTACTAAGACTAAATGAATTATGGAATGATATCAGGGATATATTAAAATAACAAAAGATTATTGAAAAGACAAGAAAGAAAGAATCGAAGTGAATCTCAGAGCAGGCTCTGAAACTTTCCATCAAATGTAGAGAAGTAATGAAGAAGTGAGAGATTTGAACGTAAGATTTAAAGGGCTATTTTTGCTGTTGTTATTAGGCACCATTGAGTCAAATACAATTCACAGTGACACTATTAACAACAGATCTAAAACTTATCCTATCCTATGCTATCCTCATTATTTCTGACATATTTGAATTCATTGTTGTAGTCACTGTGTCAATCCATCTTATTGAAGGTCTTCCTCTCTTACACTGATCCCCCACCTTTCCAAGCATGATATCCTTTTCCAAGAACTGGCTTTTTGTAACAAAATGTTCAAAATATGTAAGACAAAGCTTCACCATCTGTGCCTCTAAGGGACATTCTGTTTGCACTTTCTTCAAGACGTTTAGAAGATAAAGGAAAGAATTATAATGAAATGGGCAAACACCTGGAATTAGAAAACCAAAGGGGAGAATATGCTTGACATTTCTCAAAATGGAAGAATGGGAGAGAAAATGTAAACCTTTCATTGTAAAGAATTCTTTGTGTAAAATACTGAATTACATAAGAAGCATTAGAGAAAATGGAAGGAATATATAATCACTATACCAAAATATATGTAGATATTCAACCATTTCATACAGCAATCTATGGTCAGCAGCTGGGGGCACTGAAGGAAGGAGTTGAAGATACAATTAAGATGTTTGTAAAAAATATCCAGCAATTGAGGAAATGCCATTAGTGATTTTTTAACAGATGAATGCAAAGCTTGAAGAACTCAATTATCTATGCTACTAAGAAATTTTAAAGACACCTGTCTAGTTAATTGACTATTTGAGATCCATATTTTTATTCATTCCAAAGAAAGATGATCCAGAAGAAGGTAGAAATAATTCATTAGTGTCTTTACCATCACATACAAGTAAAATTCTGTGAAAGATCATTTAAAAACCACTGGAGAATCTTGTCATGAACATAATACCTAATCCTATATTCCTACAAGGAGACCAGGCCTTTCGTTCATAGGGTCGCTATGAATCGTCTACGACTCGACATCACCTAACAACAACAACAACAACAACAACAACATATTCCTTTTAAACAGTTCTCTCCCTCTTCTGTTTCATTGCAATATACATTATTTATCCCCTCTTTTCTTAGGTTTCTCCCAACCCCGATACAGTCCCATTTTACAACAGAGGCACTATGCAGTATTTCTCTTTTTGTGACTGAGATATTTTACTCAGCATAATGTCCTCCAGAGTCACCCATTTTGTAAAATATTTCATTAGTTCCTTGTTTTTCAGTGCACTGTAGTATTCCATTGTGTAAATATACCACAGCTTCTCTATCCATTCTTTTTTTGATGGGCACTTAGGTTGTTTCCAACGTCTTGCTATCATGAACAAAGCCATGATAAACGTGGGTGTGCCTATACTTGCTTGAATGGCAGTTATGGTCTCTTTGGGGTATATTCCCAGTAGTAGAATTGCTGGGTCAAACGGTATTTCTATTTGCAACTTTTTGAGAAAGCACCATACAGCCTTCCATAGTGGTTGCACCATTTTACATTCCCACCAACAACCTCTCCAGCATTTGCTGTTTGTTGCTATGTTGAATTTTGCTATTCTACCGGGGTAAGACGATATCTAATACTTGTTTTGATTTGGACCTCTCTTAGAGCTAGGGATTTTGAACACTCCTTCATGTGTTTGTTTACCATCTGAATGTCTTCTTTGGTAAAGTGTTCATATCCTGTGCCCATTTTTCAATTGGGTTGCTTACCTTTATCTCATTGTGGTGCTTGAGAGTTTTATAAATTCTAGATATAAGTCTCTTATCAGGCCAAAAGAAATGCATATTAAAGTGGACTGTGGTCTCGGAGGAGGGGGTGGGATTGTATAACAATGAAATAATTTTGTCTCTTCAAAGAGAAAAATAATCTGGAGGAAGGGAGGAAAATGTGCAACAATGAATGATTGGGGGAAAATTAAGTGGAAAGAATATGCTGTAAAAATATATATGTTGTATTAAAAATCATAACTAAAAAATTGGGAAATACTTAACAGGGAGATATTCAAGCTGACTTCAGAAAAATGAGAAGACAAAACTATGATTATTATTGGTAATGTCAGATAGGTCTTCACAAAACAATTAGCAATGCCAGGAAGCTGTTTACCTATGTTTTATTGACTATACAAATACATTTGACTGTATGGATCATCACAAATTATGTTTAACACTGAAAAGAATGATGACCAACATTGCTTCCTTATCTTGCTGTCCATCTTTTAGGTCATTGGAGGATGACTCACTCAGTTGTAGAATAACTTAAAATGAGCCAAGTGAGACAATAAATAATAGTGAATTTATGTCTCAAAAACTAAGTCTTGGGCAGGTCTGGGGAAGGGGTGGCTGGCATCATGTCTGGCTATAAAGCTGGTAAGAAGAAGCCCCTGAAACCGCCCAAGAATCAGACCAAGGAGATGGATGAGGAAGATAAGGCTTTCAAGCAGAAACAAAAAGAACAGAAGAAATTCAAGGAACTAAAAGCGAAGGTCGCTGGCAAAGGTTCCCTGGCCACGGTGGAATTAAAAATCTGGCAAAAAATAAGACTGAGGCAATGATGAACCTTACTTCTGTTCTTTTTAAAAACATCTGGATTCTCTGCTGTAACCTCTGTTGCCACCTGTAGTTAAAATGAAGTGTTGTCTTGGAGTACATTTAAGAAGAAATTTTGTGAAACAGTGAAGAAGAAGAAACCCTATGATGGTCCATCTCCAGTTCTCATTCAGCCATTCTGATCTTAGCTGTGCTAAGTAAATGGAATCCAGAATCCTATCAGAATCTTCATTCTTCATTATGCCCAGAATTTCGTACCACTTGGAATTAAACTAACTCATTTGAAATAAAACAAAAACAAACAAACAAACAAAAAACCCACCCCAAACTAAGTCTGAGACTTCTGGTGGAGTGGTGACCTAGTCAGACTGATAAACTTACTCCCGCCCTGTAGGGCATTAAAGAATGTGAAAGTCTACTTATGGATAATAATTCTAGCACTCTGAAATTTGGAAGAAGCTATTGAAAGCAAATCAGAAACAAAGGTTAGTGAAGACATGAAAAAGAACCAATTAAACAGAAAAAGCACAGCAACTATGCAAACCAACACAAGGTTATTGTTATTGTTGTTGCTGTTACGTGCGTTTGAGTCAACTACAGCTTATAACGAACAATAAGTCTGAACTCTCTCTTGTCCTGAGCCAACCTCACCATCTCTGACACACTTGTTCTCATCACCATAGTCACTGTGTCAATCCATCTTATCCACCCTCTACCTTTTCAAACGTGATGTCCTTCTCCAAGGATCTCTCCTGGCAGCATGTACAAAGTATGTAAGCCAGACTTTCAAAACTGTTTCCTCCACTGAACAACCTGGCTTCACCCTCTCCAGGATAGGTCTGTTTGTTCTCTTGACAGTTCATAGTATGTTCAATATTCTTCTCTAGCACCACAACTCAAAGGCATCCATTCTGTTCCTGTCACCCTTAATCATTATTTAGCTTTCAGATGAAGTGGGAATTCACAAAAAGAGGGTGGAAAAAACCAACCAAGGGACCTGCCAACATTGAATGTGCATCACAGAAATGACAGGATTCCATCTCCTCACTGCCTGAAGAAAATTCCATCTAAATAGGTAAAATATACTTGGGCCTTCCAGATACAACACTTTCTCCATGGTGAGCAAATTTATGCCATCTTGAACCTGGTGAAGAGCAGCTCCTAACTGATGCAGAGGACAGGAGTTCAATAACCTCATTTATAATTTGGTATGTACATGGAGATTTCCATAAGACTATAAATATTTAGAGAAGCTGGTATGACTCTATAGAAAAAAATATATGGCATTGTGAAAGGAGGAAGATTCATCAACAAACTGCATTATGCAAATGACACAACCTTGCTTGGTAAAAGTGAGGAGGATATGAAATACTTACTGCAGAAGATCAAAGATAATATAGATTACAATATTATATCGCAACATTAAGAAGACAATAATTCTTACTGTTGGGCCCCTACATCTTGATGTTGATGTTACTGTGAGGTGCTGTTGAGTTGAGTAATAGCAACCCTATTAACTAATGAGGAATTGTTCCTTAGTAATTTGAAGAGGTCTCTGACTGCAGAGTTTCCCAGTACAATATATCTCTTGTTCTCCTGACTGCTGATAATAAGTCATTGAAGATCTATTAACAATGTGTTATGCAGATGACACAACCCTGCTTGCTGAAACTGAGGAGGACATGAAACTCTTGCTTCAGAGGGCCAAAGACTGCAGCCTTCAGTGTGGATTGAGGCTCAATGTCCAGAAGACAAAGATTCTTACCACTGGACCAACTGGCAGCATCAGGATGGATGGTAAAGAGACTGAGATTGTTAACAACTTTAGCTTGCTTCTCTCCATGGTCAACACTCTTGGCACTATAAGTCAGGAAATTAAAAAAACGTATTGCAATGGAGAAGTCTGCTGTTAGGGACCTCTCCAGGATATTGAAGAGCAATGGTGTCACTCTGGAGACTAAGGTGAATCTGATACAGGTTATGGTTTTTACAATCACTTGTTATGCATCGGAGAGTTGGACAATGACTAGGGAGGATAGAAAGAAAATTGACGCCTTTGAGCTGTGGTTCTGGAGAAGAATATTGAATATACCATGGACTGCCAAGAAAACAAACAGATTCATCCTGGAGAGGGTCAAACCGGGCTGCTCCTTAGAGGCAAGGATTCTGTGGTCGTCTGATATACTCTGGACATGTTGTAAGGAGGGACAAGTCCTTGGAGAGGAACGTCATGCTTGGGAGGGTGGAGGGACGGCGTAGGAGGGGAAGACCCTCTATGAGGTGGATTGATTCAGCGACTGGGGTAATCGGGATGGGTGTGTCAGAGGCAGTGCGATTGGTACAGGATAGAGCAGAGTTTAGGGCTGTTGCACATAGGGTCGCTACGAGTCGCAAGCAACTGGACGGCACCTAACAACAACAACAACATCCACAATTTCAATCTTTTATCCATCTATCATGATACTGTCTATTGGTCCAGCCTATAGAGTTCTGGCCTAGTGGTAAGAAGCTACACCACAATCCAAAGGCATGTGTTTCAAAGCTTCAGTTGCTCCATGCAAGAAAGATGGGCAATCTTCTCCCATGCTATTCATTGCCCCTGAAAACCCACCAGAGGGTCAGCTATGGGTTGGTTCTTACTCTACGTACACAACAACAACGTAGGTCCAGCCATGAGAATTTTTGTTTTCTTGACATTGAGATGTACTCTATATTGAAGGATGCAATGTTTGATCTTCAGCAAACACTTCAAGTTCTCCTCACTTTCAACAAACACACCAAGGATGATGCTACACTCTTCTTCAGAGAATCCAGTTTCTCAGAATATTTGCTCAGTATGCAGATTGAATTGATATGGTGAAAGGATACATGCCTTTCTTAATTTTAAATCATGTGTGTTGCCTTGCTTTGTTCACACAACAGCTTCTTGGTATAGATTTCTCATGATCTCAGAAAAGATTGAAATTGTCAATGATTTAATCTTACTTGGATACACTATACTCAATAGTCAATAGTCAAAGTTAGCAGTCAGAGATCTTTCCAAAATACTGAGGAACAACGATATCTGTTTGAAGACTAAGATGAACCTGATTCAAGTGCACCTTTTCAATAACCTGTCTGAGAGTTGAACAATGAATTAGGATGACTGAAGAAAATAGATACCTTTGAGTTATGGTGTTGGAAAAGAGTATCTCAGATCGTCAAAAGAACAAAACAGATATGTCTTAGAGAAGGTGCAGCCTTAGAGTCAAGGATGGTGAAGTTTTGTCTCACATACTTTGGACATGTTGCTAAAAGAGGCTATTTTTTGGAAAAAGATATCATGCTAGGAAAGGTGGAGGGATGGCAAAGGATTGGAAGATCCTCAACAGGATGGATTGACACAGTGACTGCAATAATGGGCTCAAGTGTGTCAGATGATGAGGATGGCACAGGTTAGGATAGAGTTCAGATGTGTTGTTTATAACATGACTATGACTCATCCTTGACTCAACAGCACATATGACAACACAAAGGAATGTGAACAAGCTGTTTTGTGGGAGAAAGATAAACAATCTTCTCACATGAGATTCACAGCCCCCGAAAACTCACTGGAGGGTAAACTGTAAGTTGGTTCAGATTTGACATCATATAACAACAATAGCAAATAAAAAAAGCTACACCACTGGCATCACCTGAGATTGCCATGAATGTCCTCAACTTTGTAGCAAGACCCAAATATGTGAATTCAGGACACTACCAGATGCTGGCTTACTAACTTTGCTTAGGAATACCCAGACAAAGCATAGTCCACATCCACCACTACTACTATGCATCTTATTCAGCAGGAATCTAGAAGACACCTGAGACCTCGTGGTATCAGTCTGTGTCTGACCACGCCCAATGTAAATGCAACATCTTTGAGCTCTAGTCACACCAGAGATAAAATATTAATTTAAAAGCAGAATAATTCAGGAATTTACTGACTAACAGAGAGATTCCAATTCACTGAGAGCCCCTAATTTACAAAGAATCAGGTATTAAAAAATTCAGTGATCCAGTGAGTACATAATACAGGAGCAGAAGTTCTAAAAACACCTTTGTCAAGTCACAGAAGAGAAAGATAAGAATTTGTCAGCCCCATCTGTTGACTTCTTTCCATGCCACCTTCACTGTAGGGCCCATAGCAATGCCAGACTAGAGTTTCCATAAATTCCACACAGAGTTCTGCCTGTGCTCCAGCTGCCATTAGATGGAAACCAACAGCAACCACCATCCCTCTTCCCAACCAATCACACTAAACAGAAAACAAACAGATAACCCCATAAGGTATCATATAAGCACTAGAAGAAAGGTTAAGAACTCTGCCATAACAACATCTCCACAGTGTACTGAAAGTAGCAGATAATACTAAGCCTCACAAAAAGCCAATACAAGATAGCAACAAAAAATAATAAAAATCCAGATCCCTATGGCAAGAAGGCTGATGGAATACTATAAGGAAGAATTAAGAGCAATGGTAGTCTAAATAGGAAGGATGGAAGCAATGGTTGAAGAATTGAATGAATTCACAAGCAAAGAGCTAAAATATATTTTTTAAAATATGTTTTTAAAATATGAATACAAGACAAAATTTATAAAGATAACAAGATATTAGAAGTCACAGAAAAACAAAACAAAACCCCCAGAAATCCAGAATAATAAGACCTCACCATAGTCTTTGCAATTTCATGCTATGAGTCAGAGAACTGAACAGTTACTAGTGTTGATAGAAAGATAATTGATGCCTTTGAGCAGTGGTGCTGGAGAAGTGCTGAATATACCATGGACTGCTAGGAGAACAGATTTGTCCTGGCAAGGGTGAAACCTGACTGCTCCTTGGAGGCAAGGATTCTCAAGCCTCTTCTGACATGTTTGGGCATGTGGCAAGGAAGGACCAGTCCTTGGACAGGGGCATCATGTTTGGGAGGGTGGAGGGACAGCACAAGAGAGGAAGAAACTCAATGAGATGGATAAAGACAAAGATAAAATACTGAAAGAAGGTTGAGAAAAACAAAGTCATCTACACAGGAGTACCAATAAGATTAAGCTCCAATTTCTTAGCAGAAACCATGTGAGCAAGAATAACAACGAGATGACATATACAAATCTTTGAAAGAAAAGAACTACCAACAGAGAATCCTGCACTCAGCAAAGCTGTCTATCAAACATGATGAAGAAATTAGGACATTCTCAGGTATGCAAAAGCTAAGGGAATTCATGAAAATAAGATCAATTTTATAGGAAATACTAAAGGAAAGTCTTCACAAAGAGGACAGATTAATTAGTAACAAAACACACACACACACACACACACACAATCCTAATAAAATGGTATCAACAAAACTTTGTTATGTGTTGTCAAGTTGCTTGGGACTCATAGCGACCCTGTAAACAGCTCTGAAGCCTGCCCTAGTCTGAGCCAGTCTCACTGACCCTGATACACTTATTCCCAGTACCCCAGTTACTGTACCAATCTATCCCAACCTGGGTTTTCCTCTCCTGTGCTGTCTCTCTAACTTCCCAAGCATGATATCCTTTTCCAAGGACTGGACCATCCTGGTTACATACACAAATTATATGAAATGGAGCTTCAAATCCTCACCTCCAAGGAGCAACTTGGTTTCACTCTCTCCAAGACAGACCTATTTTTCTTGGTAGTCCATGGTATGCTCAAAACAGTCTCCAGATTCTTCTTCAGTCATCCTTAGTCATTGTCCAGCTCTCTGATGCAGAGCAAGTAATTGTGAAGACTATGGCTTCGATCAGGCACACCTTAGTCTCCAGACTGATGTCATTGCTCTTCAGTACTCTGGAAAAGTTCCTGACAGCATATTTTCCCAGTGCAATTCATCTTTTGATTTCCTGACTGCTGGTGCCAAGTGTCTTGATTGTGGAGCTGAGCAAGTTATAATTGTTAACAACTTCAATCTCGTCTCCGTCTATCATGGTGCTGCCAATTCGTCCAATGGTGAGAATCTTTGTCTTATTGATGTTGAGCTTCAATCCATATTGAAGACTACAGTCCTTGCCCTTCTATAGCAAGTGCTTCAGGCCCCCCTCAATTTCAACAAGCTAGGTTGTGTCTTCTGCATAATGTAGGTTGTTGGTGAATCTTCCTCCAACCCTGAAGCCGCATTCCTCCTCATAAAGCCTAGCCTCCTGAATGATCTGTTTTGCATATAGTTTGAAAAGATCTATATACAGGATGCATACCTGACACACAGATATCAGAGTAAAACCCAAAATAATAGAGAAGGAAGCCTTAAAGTATTCATAGAAAAAAGGACATAACACTAATTAATCTAATGATTTTGTTTCTATTAAATGCCGTCTAGTTCACTGTAACTCATAGTGATCCTATACACAATAATGCTAAACCAATCTGAACTGTATCTGGAGCCAATCTCACTGTCTCTGACACACCTACTACTGCATCAATTAATCTCTTCCAGGGTCTTTTCAACCTTACAAACATGATATCATTCTCCAAGGACTTATGCCCTTTCCTGGTAACATGACTGAAGTATGAGAGGCAACGTTTCAAAATAGTTGCCTTCAAAGAAAAACCTGGTTCACCTTATGCAGGACAGACCTGTTTGATCTCACAGAAGTTCATGGTATACTCAATACTCTTTTCCAGCACCACAATTCTTCAATCATCCTTACTGATTGTCCAGCTCTCCGATACAAAGAGAGAAATTGTGAAGATCCTGACCTAAACAGGGGAATCTCAGTCTCTAGAAAGATGACATCATTGCTCCTCATCACTCTAGAGAGGTTCCTGAGAACAGATTTTTCTAATGCATTTATCTTTTGATTTCATAACTTCTGATGCCAAGAGTGTGGTTTGTGAAACTGATGAAGCTGAAATTTTTAATAATTTCAAAATCTTCTCCATCTATCATGGTGCTGCCAGTTGACTCCATCGTGAGTATCTTCATTTTCTTGTTCTTCAATTCATATTGAAGACTGCAGTCCTTGAGCCTCTGTAGCACCCACTTTAGGTCCTTCCTAATTTTGGCATGCAAAGACATTCTATGACATCTGCTTGTCATAAGTTATTGATGAGTTTCCAATCCTGATGTCACTTTCCTTCTTATAAAGCCCAGTTTCCTAAATGATCTGTTTCAAATATAGATTGAAATGTATGGAGAAAGAACACATTCAGATGCACGTCTTTATTTTTTTATTTTTTGATATTTTTTTGAAAATGTTTACCAAGAATTTGGATTTCAATTCATTCAATTTTGCACATTTTCCTCCCTAATCCCACCCATCAGTTCACTTTTCTGTTTGTAAAAAATTCTTTCATTCTTGCATAATTTCCTACCTACCCTCCCACCGTCTACTTTGCTATGCACCTCTTATTCTGGACTGTTGTCATGCAAATATTACTAACCACCTATTCCTTTGAAACATGTCTTTCCCTCATCTGTTTCAATGCAGTGTACATTATTTATTACCTCTTTTCTTACATTCCCCCAAATCCCAACATCAGTCCTGTTTTATAACAGTTACATTAAGCAGCACTTTTGTGACTCAGCATAATGTCCTTCAGGGCCACCCCCATTTCATATATGATAACTTATGAGTTCTTTGTTTTTTAGCACTGCATAGTATTCCATTGCATGAATATACCACAGCTTCTCTAGCCATTCATTTATTGATGGACATTTGGGTTGTTTCCATCTCTTTGCTATTGTGAATAATGCAGCAATAAACATAGGAGTCTATATATCTGTTTGGGTGGCAGTTCTGGATCCTTTAGGGTATATTCCAAGAGTGGAAGTGCTGGGTCAAATGGTATTTCTATTTGCAACTTTTTGAGAAAGTGCCATACTGCCTTCTAGAGTGGTTGCACCATTTTACACTTTCACCAACAGTGAACGTTTTTGTTGTTGTTATTTGCCGTCGAGTTGTTTGCGACTCATAGCGACCCTATGTACAACAGCCCTAAACCGTGCTGTATCCTGTGCCAATCTCATTGCCTCTGACAAACCCATCCCGAGTACCTCAGTCACTGAATCAATCCACCTCATAGAGGGTCTTCCCCTCCTGTGCTGTCCCTCCACTCTACCCAGCATGATGTCCCTCTCGAAAGACCTGTCTCTCCTTAAAACATGTCCAAAGTATGTCAGACAAAGCCCCAGAATCCTTGCATCCAAGGAGCAGCCCGGTTTAATCCTCTCTACGATGAATCTGTTTTCTTGGCAGTCCATGGTACATTCAAT
>NW_006400115.1:1582865-1584180 GCF_000299155.1 Elephantulus edwardii
CCATGACCTGACAGCTTGTCAGAGAGATTTTTGTTTTTTTCTTCTTCTTCCTGTGTCCAGTGTCTCTTAAGTTTACTTGTTCTGTCTCCGAAGGGATGGTGATGTGTCCTGTAGAACTCCTGTATAGATTGTATTTTCTTCTTGGCCTGAGGGCCTGCGTCCCTCGGGTCCCTCTGGTTTAGTCTCCGCCTTGGGGCTTGTTATCTGGAGGCGTGTCAGAAGCTATTGTGGGAGTCCTCTGCTTTGCCTGGCTCGGCTTGAGCCCGTGCCCCTTCTGGGTCCTGAGATGTTGCTCCTATTATCTCTTATTAAGAATATTTGTGTCTTTTTGTTCTTTTTCTTTATTAGTTTTCCTAGTGGTTTGTGGATTTTATTGATGTGTTTGAAGAACCATCTCCTGGTTTTGTTGATGGTTTCAATTATATTTCTGTTTTCTATTTCAGTTATTTATTCTCTAGTTTATATAAGTGGAAGGAGGAGTGGTGTCCACTTCCATAATAGCTTGCCTCCGGAAACCCTATGAACTTGGAGATAGGATGAAAGGCACCCAAGCGTCAAGGACTCTCCTTCATAGGGTCGCTATGAGTCGTCTGCGACTCGACGGCACTTAACAACAACAACAACAACAGTTTATATAATTTCCGTTTTTCTTAGAAGGTGTTGGGTTTTCTTGCTGTTCTTTCTCAATATGTTGGTGTTGTTGGGTTAGAAAATCAATTCGCATTTTTTCTTTCCTTTGATGTTTTTTGCTTATTGCTATAAACTGACCTCTAAATATTACTTTGATTGGTTTGCAGAAGTCTTCCAAGTTGTGTTTTCATTGTCATTTGTTTCTAGAAACTTTTTAATATTATTTTTAAAAATTCCTTCTATTGCCCACTCATATTCAAGCAAGGTGTTGTTCAGCTTCAAAATGTATGGTTTTACTTACCTTTATCCTCTTGTTATTAATTTCTAATTTTGTAGCATTGTCATCTGAGAAAATGCTTTGTATTTTTTCTATTTTTTAAAATTTATTTATGCTTGTCCTGGAGAACATTCTGTGTGCATTGGAGAAGAAGGTGTACTGTGAGTTTCTGTGTCCGCATTAGGCTCTATAGTCCTATGAGAAGGAGTTGGTTTATTGTGTCATTCAATTCTTCAGCATCTTTGTTGAGTTTCTTTCTTGAAGTTCTATCTTTTCTTGAGAGTGTTCTCTCCTACTATTATAGTGTTGTTGTCTATTTATTTTTTCCGTGTTCTTAATTTTTGCTTTGTATATTTTGCAGCTCTATAGATGGATCTTAGATGAAAGCAGGGAATACCAGAGGAATGT
>NW_006400115.1:1584825-1595896 GCF_000299155.1 Elephantulus edwardii
AATAACTTGTTATGCATCAGAGAGTTGGACAATGACTAGGGAGGATAGAAGGAGAATTGATGCCTTTGAGCTGTGGTGCTGGAGAAGAGTATTGAATGTATCATGCACTGCTAAGAAAACAAACAGATTCACCCTTGAGAGCATTAAACCGGGCTTCTCCTCGGAGTCAAGGATTCTGGGGCTTCATCTGACATACTTTGGACATGTTGTAAGGAGGGACAAGTTATTAGAGAGGGACATGATGCTTGGGAGGGTGGAGGGACAGCGCAGGAGTGGAAGGCCCTCGATGAGGTAGATGATTCAGTGACTGGAGTAATCTGGATGGATGTATTGGAGAAAATTCGATTGGCACAGGACAGAGCAGAATTTAAGGCTGTTGTACATAATGTCGCTGAGTCACAAGTGACTCGATGGCACATAACAACAATATAAATTGATTCATAGATATTTATTATTGTTATGTCCTCTTGTTCTGTTGACCCTTTAAGCATTATGTAGTGACCTTTCTTGAACTTTGTGATGGTTTTTGCATTGAAATATTTTTATCAGAGATTAATATAGCTAATCCTGCTTTCTTTTCATTGCCATTTGCTTGGCATATTTTCCCTCCTTTTCATTTTTAATCTTTTTTAATCTTCACTTTTCAGGTGTTTCTCTTGTAAACAGCGTATTGATGGGTTTTGATTTTTTATCTAGTCTGCCCTCTTTTTCTCTTCAGAGGTGCATTTAAACCGTTCACATGCAGTATAATTATTGAGAGGCAAAGTTTTATTGTTATTACTTTGTTGAGCTCTTTTTGATGTTGTTGCTGGTTACTTTGGTCCATCCTGTTTTCTGTGGCACCCACCTCTGTAAGAAGAATATCTCTCAGTGTTCCCTGCAATACTGGTCTTGCTTTTACAAACTCCTTTAGTTTCTGCTTTTCTGAGAATATCTTGATCTCTCTTTCAGATTTGATGGACAGTTTTGCTGGGTACAGTTTTCTTAGTTGAGAGTTGTATTCTCTAAGTGTTTGATGTGTCCTTCCACTGTCTTCTCACTCACATGATTTCTGCCGAGAAATTGGCACTTAATCTTATTTGCTCTCCCTTATAGGTTACTCTTTGTTTTTCCCTAGCTGCTTTCAAAATTCTCTCCTTATCTTTTGTTCTGGCAAATTCTTCTATGATATGCCTTGGTGTTTTTCTTTGGGGGTCTGTTCTATATAGTGTTTGCTCAGCTTCTTAAATATATATTTTCTTGTTCTTCATTATACCTGGAAACTTTTCTTCTAGTAATTCTTCCACAACTTTCTTGGTGTCTTTACTTGCTTTTTTCCTGTTCTGGGATTCTGGTTATGTGGATTTTATTCCTTTTGATTGTGTCTCATATCTTTCTTAAGTTTGTTTATTTTTCCTTTTAGTTTGATTCTGCTTTTTGTTCTAGCAGATCAGTGGTGACAATTCTATCTCCTATTTTGTTAGTTCTGTGTTCCATCTCTTCAACTCTGTTCATATGTTCCTCCAACATGTTGATAGCATCTGAAACATTGGTCCTCATATTCTGAATTGTGGGTTTTTGTTTTTCCAGGGCCTCTAATGTCTCTTTTGTTTTATCTGCATTGTCTTGTATTTTTCAACTTTTTAAACTTTGTTTTTGCTCACAGAGTCATGTAATTCCTCAAGACTGTCTTTCAGCCATTGAAAATATCTAATCATTGTTCTTTTGAATTCTGTGTCAGAAAGTTCCATCAGACTTTCAGACTTCAGGAAATCCACTGATACTGCTTCACTTTGAGGTTTGTGTAGGGCATGATGTAGTCTGCTCCTTCTGTGTCATTGCTGTGGTAGAGGTTTTCCATGCCTGAGGCCTAAGCAGGCTCTTCGTCTGAAAATATTGACTCAGGAAGTTGCTGCTCTAGAGGATGGCAGGGCAGTTACCCTACATGAGTTTCTCTCTGAACTTTTGACTCAAGGGAAGGCTTTCTTCAGCTGGGAAAGGTATGGCCTGTTAATTACCACCCTTCTCTATCAGGCAACAGCTGCAGGTAGGACAATCCAAGGTTCCCAGGGCTAAAGATAACTCAAGCTCTTGGAGGGTGGGGGAGGAAATGGGTTTACCTGTGATACTGATGTCCCTGGTGCAGTTCAGAGAGGCAGTAGCAGGTGTTTCTCCAGGTGCTAGGGCCAGAGTGTCCAGGCAGTGGGGCTAGGTCCTCTAGGCAGCGGGTGATGTGACCAGGCCTTCCTGGTGCATCCAGATGGTGAGGGAAGGCCTTGCTTTCTGTGGGTTCAGGGGTCCAAGTGGAAGGTCTGGGGGGCCGCCAGGTAGCAGGGCCTTGATGTCCAAGCAGTAGAGCAGTCCAGGCCACACTAAGAAATTTTTAAGACAGGTACCTAATTATTCAACTGGAACAGACCTGGTGTTGGGTGCAATGTAGTGGCAGGTGCAACAGATGCACTTCTTTCTTGGGGAACCATATAGTGTTTCCTTGCTCTATCCTGATGATTGCTTCTTGGTCCAATTATAGGTTTTGCACAAGCATAATCAGGTTGTTGGAGATTCCCATTTTTCTCAAGATTAGCCACAATTTGTTGTGATCAACACGGTCAAATGCCTTTACATAGTCAATGAAACACAAATAGACATTCCTGCAGGTCATTTCTGCTTTCAGCCAAGATGCATCTTACAATGGCAATGATTTCCCTAGTGCCATGCCCTCTTCTAAACCCAGTTTGTATTTCTGATAATTCCTTGTCAATAGGATAATAGGCAGCATCCATTTGTTGAAATATGTCAGTTACTATTCCATCAACTCATGGGGGCTTGTTTTCTCTTGATTCTTTCAGAGCAGGTTTAACTTTCTCCTTCATCACCTTTGCCTCTTGATCATATATTTTATGAAATTCTTCTTTATCCTCTGGTTCTTTTGTGTAGAGGGATTCCGTGTACTCCTTTCATCTTTTTTTTCCCCTGGTTACATTTTTTTATTGATTTGCTTACAAAATTTGTATATATGTGTTTCACACTATTTTTCATTCACATTGTGTTTCATACAATCATTCACATGCATTGTGTTTATAAAGTTAACCATCATTGGACCTTGCCCATGTCTTTTCACCTGGATCCTTTCCATTTTTTTCTTTCTCTTCTCTCCCTCCACACACCAAACTGTGCAGTCCTTCCGTCTTCTTTTAATGTATGGTTTTATTTACCTTTAAACTCTTGTTATTAATTTCTAATTTTGTAGCATTGTGGTCTGAGAAAATGCTTTGTATTTTTTCTATGGTTTTCAATTTATTTAATCCTTCCTGGATTATTCAGTATTCTGCCCAACCATCCCTAAGTATTGCAACTAGAGACTTGAACTTGTTCTTCAGTTCCTTCAGCTTGAGAAATACCAAGCAAGTTAGTTGCTTTTGGTTTTCTAATTCCAGCTTTTTGCATATTTGATTATAATACTTTGCTTTGTCTTCCTGAGCTGTCCTTTGAAATCTTTGATTCAGCTCTTTAACTTCCTGATTTCTTTCCTTTGCTTTGGCTTCTCAGCATACTGTGAAAAATAGAGCACACTTAAACTAGCAGATATGACACCAGAGCCTGACCTCTCATATTACAAAACACAAATGGGGAGGAACAGTTGCAAGCAGACCAAAGTGACTGAAATGAGTAATATGAGAAATACAAATGTAAGAAAATTGTACATTAGCCATTGACAAACTGAGATGGACTTAGTATGGGGCATTTTAAGTCATATTGTCTGCTACACCAGAGATTAACAAGTGAGAAAAAAATAAGTTCACATTCATAGTCAAAGAGGCAATTTCTAGGTCCATCCGGAGGGAGAATGTAGTGAATGGCAGAATAATGTCCATATGGATACAAGGAAGATCTGTTAATGCCACTATCTTGTAAATATATGTACCAAAAATCAGAGACAAAGAGGATAAAATAGATTTCTACCAACTTTTGCAGTCACAAAATAACTGAACATGTAACCAAGATTCATTAATAATAAATAATGAATGGAATACAGAAGTTGGGAACAAGGAAAAAGGATTAGTAGTCAGAAAATATGGACTTGGTGACAGAAATGAGGCTGGAGATAGAATAATAGAATTTTGTACAATCAAGGATTTATTCTTTGCAAATAGATTTTATAATGAACACAAATAGTAACTATACACATGGGCTTCATCTGATGAATTACATCTGTGGAAAGAATCATTGGAGAAGCTCAGTATCAACTGTGAAAACTAGGCCGAAATGCTGACTGTGGAACAGACCATCAACTACTTATACAAAAGTTCAAAGTGAAGCTAAAGAAAGTGAAAACAAATTCCCCAGAATAAAAAATTGTCCTTGAATCTATTCCAACTGATTTTAAAAACAATCTCAAGAACAGGTTTGAAGCCTTGAACACTAATGAATGAAGAACAGATAAGCTGTGGGAGGATATCAAGAATATCATCCATTGTTTTTAGATAAAATATTTTCATGGAATGGGTTAGATATATGAGTTTCTTAAAATATAAAATCTACTATATATTTCTGTAGATATTTTCAAAGACTATAAGGTGAAATTATGGTACATTCACACAATGAAATACTACACAGCAAGCAGGACCAATGATTTTGCTAATTATTACCTAACTTGGGAGAGACTGGAGAGCAATATGCTGAGTGAACTAATTCAGTTCTACAAGGACAAATACTGTATAAAACTATTATTGTAGAATAAGTATAAGGATCCAAGGGGAGGAGGGTGGAAGCAGAGGGATGGAGATGAGCAGGTGGAGGGGGGCATTAATCATGGAGTTGTACAATTTTATTGGGGGAAGGTGAGGGAAATTGGAAGAACCTATTCTGAAAAACAGTGTAGATGAATTTTGTAAATAAACTAGTACAATAAAAAATAAATTAAAAAATACTGAAAAAAGATCATCCATAAAGAAAGTAAAATAACATTACAAAGACAGAGAAGGAAAAAAAGATCAAGGTGGATGTAAGAAGAGACTGTGAATACTGTACTGAATATTGCACCTGATGATGTTGTTGCTATTGTTGTTAGCTTCTGTCTAGTCGAGTATGACACATAGCAATCATATGTGAACAGCTCTGAACCCTCCCCTATCCTGTGATAACCTCATACTTCCTGACACGCTAGAACCCATTGTTGCAGTCACTGTGTCAATCTACCTGGTCAAGGGTCTTCCTCTCTTTTGCTGACCTTATCTTTCCCAAGCATGATGTCCCTCTCCAAGAACAGCCTCTCCTAGCAACATACCCAAAGTGTGTAAGGCAAAGCTTTATTCTTTGCCTCCAAGGAGCACTTTGGCTGCGCTTCCTCTGAGACATATGTGTTTGTTCTTTTGGCAGTCCATGGGATGTTCAGCACTCTTCCCCAACACCAGAACTCAAAGATATCAATTTTTCTTCTGTCTTCCTTATTCATTGTTCAGCTTTCAGGTGCATAACAAGTGATCAGAAAGACAATGGCTTGAATCAGACACCTTAGGCCTCAAACTGACATCATTGCTCCTTAATAATTTTAGAGTACCCTGACTGCAGACTTACCCAGTGCAATACATCTCCTGATTTCCTGACTTCTGGTACCAAGGGTGTTGACTGTGGTTCCATATAAGATGCAGTTGTTCACAGTTTCAATCTCTTCTCCATCTATCACAACGTTTTCTATTGGTCCTATTAGCATGAATTTTTGTTTTCTTGACATTGATCTATATAGTAGGCTCTATTCTTTGTTTTTCTGTACACAAGTGATTCAACTCGCACTCACTTTAAGCAAGCAAGATTGTGTCTTCTGTATAACGAAGTCTATTAATGAACCTTCCTCCTATCTTTATGCAACATTGTATTTCAACAAACAGATGCTATCCTGGATGTGCTCACCAAGGTGTGCCAAGAAACCTGATCAACTGACTGGAAAAGATCTATATTTGTTCCCATTCCAAAGAAAGGTGATGCAACAGAGTGTGGAAATTATCAAACAGTATCATTGATATCACATGCAAGCAAGATTCTCCTGAAGATCATACAAAAACGACTGGAACAGCACATCACCAGAGAACTGCCTGAAGTGCAGGCTGGATTTAGGAGAGGCCGTGACACTAGGGAAATTATAGAGAATGTCAGATGGATCTTGGCTGAAAGTAGAGAGTACCAGAGGAATTTCTATTTGTGTTTCATTGACTATGCGAAGGCATTCGACTGTGTGGATTACAACAAACCATGGCTGACTCTGAGAATAATGGGAATCCCAGAACACTTGATTGTGCTTATGCAAAACTTATACTTGGACCAGTAGGCAGTCATCAGAATAGAGCAAGAAAATAATGCATGGTTCGAAATTGGGAAGGGTGTGCATCAAATATGTGTCCTATATATTTTCAATCTATATGAGGGGCAGATTATCCAGGAGGATGGACTATATGAGAAGTGTGGCACTGAGATAGGAGGTAGACTCATCAACAATCTGTGTTATGCAGATGACACAAACCTGCTTGCTGAAACTGAGGAGAACCTGAAGCACTTACTGCAGAAGGTCAAGGACTGCATAGATTTCTTCAAGGTACTGAGGAGCAACAATATCAGTATGGAGGCTAAGGTGCGCTTGATACAGGGCATACATAGTCTTTGTCAATAAATGCTATGCATCAGAGAGATGGACAATGACTAAGGACGATAGAAGGAGAGTTGATGCCTTTGAGCTTTGGTGCAGGAGAAGAGTATTGAATATACCATGGACTGCTAGGAGAACAAACAAGTTCATCCTGGAGAGGGTGAAGACAGGCTGGTCCTTGGAAGCAAGGATTCTGAAGCTCTGCCTGACATACTTTGGATATGTTTCAAGGCGGGATCAATCCTTAGAGAGGGAGGTCATACTTGGGAGCATGGAGGGATAGCACAGGAGAGGAAGACCCTCGATTAAATGGATTGATTCTGTCACTGGGGTAATGGGTATAGGTGTGTCAGAGACAACAATGTTGGCAAGAGATAGAGCAGGGTTTACATAGGATCACTATGAATCTCAAAGGACTCGATGGTATGCAACAAAACAACATACTTCATAGAATTCAGCTTCTTGAATAATTTGCTCAGCATACAGAATGAATAAGTATGGAGAGAGAAAACAATCCTGATACACTTGCTTTGTAATATTTTTTCTTTTTTTAAAAAATAATTTATACTGGTTTAATTACAAAGTTTGAATACATTGTTTTTCATATTGGATATGTCCCATTTCCTTCACCCCCCGCCCACCCATCAAATTGTGCAACCCTATGAATAGTCCTGCACCCACTCATCTTCACCCTTCTGCTTCAAGCCTCCCTCCCCCGCAATGGATCCTCATATTCGTTCTACAATGAGTAGTTTTATACAGTCTTTGTCCTTATGGGATTGAGTTAGTTCACTCAGCATAGTGCACTCCAGTCCCTCCCAAGTTAGGTAGTAATTTACAAAATCGTTGCTGCATAGTATTCTATTGTGTGAATGTACCATAATTTCTCAATCCATTCCATCTGCACTGTTTCCTTGTTCTTGCGATGGTAATTAACACTCCTATGAACATTTGTGTACGAGTCTCCATTTATGCCTTAGTGCTCATTTTCTGAGGAGGTATCCCAAGAAGTGGTATAGTTAGATAACATGGCATTTCTATGTTCAGCTTTTTTAGGAAGGGCCAAATTCTCTTCCAGAATGATTGTACCATTTTACAATCCCAATTTTGCACTAGAGCGCTGAGAAGCCAAAGCTGGGGGGGGGGGAGAAGAAAGATATTAAGGACTCAAATAGAAGATTTCAAAGGGCAGCTCAGAAGACAAAGCATTATAATGAAATGTGCAAAGATCTGGAGTAGGAAAATCAAAAGGGATAATCTCACTCAATATTACTTTTTATTTCATTTTTCAAGAGTAAAATCTCAATTTTATTTAGAACTTTTCATGTGCAAAAAAAATTGGGCATGAAATGCTTGTTAAGTACACATACATAGGCTGTTAAAAAAAGGCTACAAACCACTAAATTGTCTTGAGAATATTACTAAGGCACTTTGAATTAAAATCTCCCATGAGTTACCTGGACTCTTAACATCTTTTATATTTAGATGTTCATAGTCTTTTACTATAAAAGTAATTTTTAATAAGATGGTTCAACATTACCTTTTCTTTCTCTAGGAGACAAGAATTTTAAGCAAGTATGAAATACATCCTAATGAAAATCTTGTGATATGCTCAGTTTCAAAAGGTATTCATAACATAGTTAACATTTCTACACCTGGACAGTTTAATCTTTAAACATACTTTGTTTCAATCACATCAACCACTATAAGCCATACCAGTCTAGAAGGTTATACAATTTGATAGAAAGGCTTAAATATTAGGTCATCATATAAAAATTTAAGCACTTTTCTAAAACTATTCAAAGGTTACTAAGTTTCAGGCATTTATTTCAAAATATATCCCTAAACTTTTAACTTTCGTATATTTTTTTAAGAAAGATTCATCTTAGGATATAAGTGAACCACAAAGCTATAATATGAAATTATAGATTTTAAATAGAACTAACACTTCTGTCTTTGGTATTATGGACTACAAACTTAACGATTAGCTGGCAAAAGGGAGAACAACCTGGATTCATTTTAAGTAACTTAAAAATTTGTAACAGTCATTATCTCATTATCTAAGTAATATTGCCTACTTGGGCATATGTACTGACCTCATATTTGGAAATAATTTTCCATAAATGGTGGTTATTGTGTCCATTCATGAAATATAGAACAAGTAAATAGTATAGCAAATTAAAAAACAGTAAAAAAAAACGAGGCATACACCCAATTTTTTAATAACTTCCACTTGTAATGATCTTTTTATATGATATTCTGGAATGACTGTTCTATAATGTAACTAGAGTTCTTTTGATCCTTTTCCCTCTTGCTACCAGTAGGAACACAAAAGGGTTGGTCTTGGAATATTTCAGAGGATGTTTGGATGTTTTCTTTTTAGAAAAAGCAACTGTTTCTTCTTCTAAAAGTCTTCTCTTTTCTTCAAGCTTCATTCTCTCTTCTTGGTGAACTCTTTTAAGATGTTCAAATTTGGCCTGCAGCTCTCTTCCCTCTTCTTTCAATATGGCTTCTTTCTCCTTTACTCGTTGCACAAACATCTGTTTTATCTCATCTTCCTTCTTCTGGAGTTCACTGTAGAATTCATGTCTTTTGGCTTCTTAAGGCTCTTGAAGACTGACTGGCTTGTTCTCTGAGCCCATGTCTTCAAAGCCCAGTTCCTCCAGTTTGCAATGCCTGTAAAGTTCATAGTGTCTAGTGTCAGTTTGTTCTCGAAGATCTTCCATATTTGTACAAATGAACATTTCTCAGAGCTTTATAAATTCACAATGGTTCTCATTTTCCATCTGTACAACACCCCATGGATACTGAGGAACTTTGACCATCTTATTTCTAAATTTGACCTCATCCATACTTCCCATAACAACAAATGGTAAATGTTCGTTCTTTGAAGAATTGATTTTAGCAATATTCTGATCATCTGTTGGGAACTGATATATCTGGACACCATTGCTAACCAATTTACTCATGAGCTTGATCTTGAACTTCTGTAAGTCAGTTTTAGAAATCGCATCTGCTTTGGAAATCACTGGTATAATGTTCACCTTACTGTCAAGGTTCTTCATGGTTAAGAGATCAAGTGTCTTCAGAGAGTGACCAGTGGAGGAAATGAAGTAAAGGCACACATGGATGTGAGAGTCATGATAGTTGTACAGAGACAATTTGATCTTCAGTTCTTCTTGGAGATAGGCCTCAAATTGAGCACCTGTGTAGTCAACGATGGGTTGATAGCTCTCTTCTTTGTTTATTTGGTCACCAACTTCGGTCGAACATTGCTTTCCTGAAGTTCATACGTCTGAGCCTTAAGTTTAACATGTGGGCAAAAATGTGAGGATTCATGGTCTTCAAAGTTAGTATTAAGCAATGTGTCAATCAGTGTTTATTTCCTAATTCCAGTTTCCCCCACACAAAGAATATTAAAACAGAAGCCTTGCTGAATGGATCCAGTTAATCAGGCAAACTCTCAAAACCACCATAGCAAGACATAGTTAAGGAACGAATATTTTCTTTTTTATTTTGTTGCTGTTCTTCCTCAAGTATTTGTGAGAGCACACACATTGATTTTGTTGATATGTTTGTTTGAAAAAGCGGGTGCCGCGACATTTCGGAGGAGGCCATTGCCCGCGGTGGGAGTGGAGGTGAGGGCGTCAGGGAGGGCTAGCTGTGGATGTAGTCTCGGTTCCCGCGTACCCCAAGGGGCGTGATCTCCTCATTCAGTATTTCTTCAGCTAAAGGAGCTGAAGAACAAATTCAAGCCACAAGTTGCTAAATTTAGATAAATTTGAAAAACTAGAGGAAATGCACAAATTCCTTTATACTCACTCCCTACCCAGATTGACCCAGAGAGACATAGTTTTGAACAGACTCGTCTGTTCATTCAATAAAAGAAGAAATTGAAAAGGGCATAAAAAGACTTCCTCATAAGAAAAGCCCTGGACCATATGGCTGCACATCTGAATCCTATAAAACATTCAGGGTAGATCTATCACAAATTCACCTTAAAGTATTTGGAAAAAAAAAGAGAGGAGGGAAAAAAAGAACACTTCCAGAGTCATTCGATGAATCAAGCATAGCCCTAATACCAAAGCCAGGAAAAGATATTACCAAGAAACAAAACTACTGATCAATATTTCTCAGGAATATAGAAGCAAAAATCCTTTACAAAATCCTACCCAATTAAATGCAAAAGCACATAAAAAATAATTCATTATGACCGAGTGAATCATAATAGGTATGCAAGAATAGCTCAAAATAAGAAAAACAACGTAATTCACCACACTACTAAGGTGAATAACATGAACTATGTGATCTTCAAGGAAGAATTCAAGATACTAAAGAGTTGAATAGAAGATTTCAAAAGGCAGCACGGGATGACAAAGCAAAATATTACAATGAAATGTGCAAGGAGTTGGAGTCAGAAAATCAAAAGGGCCAAACTCGATCAGCATATCT
>NW_006400115.1:1597194-1599318 GCF_000299155.1 Elephantulus edwardii
TTAGGGCTGTTGTACATAGGGTCGCTATGAGTCGCAAGCGACTCGACGGCACATAACAACAACAACAACAACATATGATCTTAGCAACTGATGCAGAAAAGACATTGGACAAAATCTAACACCCCTTCCTGATAAAGACACTCAGTAAAATTTGAATAGAAGATAATTTCCTCAAAATAATGAATACTATATATGTAAAACCAAGAGACAATGTAATTCCTAATGTAGAAAGACTAAAAGCATTTTCCTTGCTAACAGGGACCATGCAAGGATGCTCACTGTTGCCATTCCTATTCAATACTGTACTGAAAGTATTTTCTGTGGCAATACCAGAGAAGTAAAAAAAAAGGCACTCAGATTGGCAAAGAGATGGTTAAACTATTGCTATGTGCAGATGATATAATAGTGTACATAGAAAGCCCCAATGATTCAACAAAAGACCTGTTAGAACTTGTAGAAGAATTTAGGAGAGTGGCAGGACATATGATCAACATTAAAAAAAAATCAGTGGAATTTCTCTTCAGTAAAACAAAAAAAAGAACTCAGAGAAGAAAACCAAGAAATCAAAACCACTTACAATAGCCAACCACAAATTGAGGTACTTGGTAGTGAATCTAACTTGAGACATAAAAGACTTGTATAAAGAAAACTCCAGAACATATTTACGAGACACAATAAAAGACCTAAATAAATGGGAAAATGTTCCCTGTTCATGCATAGGAAGACTCAATAGGGTAAAAATGGCAAACCTACCAAAAGCAATCTACAAGTTCAATGCAATCCCAATTGAGATACAAAAACCATTTTTCAAGGAGATCAAAATGGAAATTGTCAACTTTATCTGGAGAGGAAAGAGATCCTGAGTAAGCAAAATATTTCTGAAAAACAAAAATGAAGTGGGAGGCATAGCACTTCCTGACCTCCAAATCTACTACACAGTGGTAGTAACCAAAAAGTTGTACTGGTACAATGCCAGGCACATAGACCACTGGAACAGAATTAAGAACCCTAAAATAGACCCAACTATCTATGGTCAACTGATACTTGAAAACAACCTCTTCAACAAAAGGTGTTGGCAAAATTGGACTGCTACCTGCAGAAAGCTGAAACAGGATCCACATCTCACCCTATGTACAAAAATCAACTCAAGGTGCATCAGAGACCTGGGACTAAAGCACAAAACCGTAAAGTTCAACAGAGACAAACAGGGATCACGCTTAGATCACCTAGTCTATGGTATAAAGAGACTGCGAAATATAGCCAGAAATGTTCAATCTGGAGAGGATACAATTAATGAATGGGAATTTGTAAAGATTAAATCCCTGTTAGCATCAAAAACTGTTTCCAGTAGGGTGAAAAGAAAACTTACTGAATGGGAAAACAATATTTGGCGATATCATTTCAGGCCAGGGTATAAAAAGTTTACAGACTTCTACAGGGTCTCAACAAGAAAAAGTCTGATACACAATTATAAAATGGGCAAAAGACAAGGAAGGAATTTTCACAGAGGAAGATACTCGAATGGCCAACACACACAAGAAGAAATGCTCAAAATCACTGGCAACAAGAGTGATGCAAACCAAAACCACAAAGAGATACCATCTGACTCCTGTAGCAGTGGCAAAGTTTAACAGGACAGCAAATAATAAGTGTTGGAGAGGATACACTGTTGGTGGGATTGTAAAATGGTACAACCCCTTTGAAAGGCAGTTTGGGATTTCCTCAGAAAGCTTAACATAGAAATCCCAGATAACCTAACTATTCTACTGCTTGGAATATACCCTGAGAGAATGAGAACTGAGGCACAAATGAAGAGTTGCACACCAATGTTTATCACAGCATTATTCACCATCCCAAGAGCATAGAAACAGTCCAGATGTTCAACCACATTGAAATGGATTGAGAAATTACGGCACATTGACGCGATGGAATACTATGCAGCATGCAGGAGCAATGATTTTGTAAATTACTACCTAACTTGGGAGGGACTGGAGAACATTATGCTGAGTGTACCAACTCAGTCCCGTGAGCACAAATACTGTATAAGACCATTATCGTAGAAATTGATAACTAGGAGAGAGAGAGAGAGAGAGAGAGAGAGAGAGAGAGAGAGAGAGAGAGAGA
>NW_006400115.1:1599418-1630223 GCF_000299155.1 Elephantulus edwardii
GAGAGAGAGAGAGAGAGAGAGAGAGAGAGAGAGAGAGTGTGTTGGAAGCAGGAGTGGCATCCAGTTCTGTAAATAGCTTGCCCCCGGAAACCCTATGAACCTCGAGAAAGGATGAAAGTCATACACACAAGTGTCGAGGACTTTCGTTTATAGGGTCGCTAGGAGTTGCCTATGACTCGATGGCACTTAACAACAACAACAGAGTGTGTGTGAGGATCTAAGGGGTGGGGAGAACAGAGGGGTGGGGATTGGTGGGTGGGAGAGTAATCATGAGGTGGCATGATTTGATGGTTGAATGGGAGTTGGGGGGGCATCCTGCATGACGGGCAATGTATACAAATTTTTAGGTAAACCAGTGTAATTTTTTGGAAAAAAAAAAAGAATTGCAAGGAAAAAAAAACAAAAACAAACCACCAAAACACTCAAGGTCAGAGACTTCCTATGGAACAGACCTTCAAATGATTATGTATGAGTTCAAGTTCAAACTGAAGAAAACTAACAATAATCAAAATGTGACCTTGAGTAGATCCCATCTACATTTCCAGATCATCTCTAGATTAGATTTGAGGCTTTGAACACTAATAAAAAAAGATGATGTAGTGTAAGATAACATAAAAAAAAACCCAGAAAAATCAATTGTAAATACAGGAAAGAAAAAACTCAACAAACCCAGAAATGTAAAATAAAAGAGATTGTGAAGTTTGTTCTTGGTGTAGACTAGGTAGACTAGCTAAAGTAAATGGAAGAAATGATCACATAAAAAAGCTTAACAGAAGATTTTACAGGCAGTTTGAGAAGACTAAGTTATTACTGTGAAATTCGGGAGGACCTAGAAGAAAGAACATGCTCAGGCTTTCTTGAGCATAAAGATCTTAAGAAACAATTCAAGGCTTGAATTTCAATGTTGAAGGGATCTGTGGGCAAGGAGAGAAGTAGCAACAAGAACTCAGTCTCATAAGATCGTTATTGTAAAAATAGAAGGATAATTAGTAAAACATATAGGGTTAAGGTGTGGGAGCAGAAGAGCAAGAGTGGGCAAGGGAGAAATCACAGGGTCACACAATTGAGTGGAGGAAGATGATAAAGGAATTGGGAAAGATCCTGTGGGGACCTGAAACAATGGAGTAATGGAGGGCATAGTCCAATGACTATTAATTTTATAAAACTCAATGTATGAGAAGAATTGTATGAGATACAATGTGAATGAAGTAAAGTGTGAAGAAGGGGGGGAAAAGCTCAACATAAAGAAAACAGATTCTCACCATTGAGCCAACTGCTAACATCTTAATAGACATGAAGAGACTGAGATTGGCAACAGCTTCCATTTTCTTGGCTCCACAGTGGACACTCTTGGAACCAGCAGCCAGGTAATCAAGATAAAGTACATTGGAAAAATATGCTGTCGGAAACCTCTTGAGAGTACTGAAGAGCAAATGATATCAGTCTAGAGACTAAGATGCGCCTGATCCAGGCCATTGTCTTTGTTATTACTTGCTATGCATCAAAGAGCTGGACAATGACAAAGGGTGATAGAATAAGAGTAAGAATTGATGCCTTTGAGTTGTGGTGCTGGAGAAGAGTATTGAATATACCATGGACTGTTAAGAAAACAAACAGGTTTGTCCTGGAGAGAGTGAAACCAGACTGCCTTTTGGAGGAAAAGCCAAACTGATTTCCAGAGTAGTTGTACCAGTCTGCAATCCCACCATCAATGTATAATAATTCCTATCTCGCCACATCCTCTCCAACATTTATTACTTGCTGCTTGTGAAACTTTGCCACTGCTACTGGAGTGAGGTGATATCTCATTGTATTTTTTATTTGCATCTCTCTTATTGCCAGTGATTTGGAGGATTTCTTCATGTGTCTTAGACATTTGAATATTTTTCCCTGTGAAGTCTTTCCATATTTTTTGCTCATTTTGTAATTCGCTTATTAGTCTTTTTCTTGTGGAGACCTAGAAGTTATTCTGTACACTTTCATTATGAGACTCTTGTCTAAAATGGTATGTTTGTTCACAGTCAGTAGATTTTCTTTTCACAGTGTTAGAAAAAAGGTTTTTTTTATGTGCACAGGGATTTGATCTTTAGAAGATCCCATTCATCAATTTTATCCTCTTTAGTTTGTGGATGCATTTGGCAGTCTTTTTATACTGTAGACTAAGCCTTCTAATATTAATTTTTGTCTCTTATGAACTTTATGGCTTTGGGCTTTACTCTCAGGACACAAGGATTTTGAAGCTACAGCTGTCATACTTTGGGCATTTTGCAAGGGGCTGTTAGTTAACCTTGGAGAGGGAGCTCATGCTTTAAATGGTGGACAGTGTAAGAAAGGAAGACTCCGTATGAGATGGATTGACTCAGTAAATATGGTAATGGAGGTCTGTGTGTCAAAGACAGTGAAATTAGCTCAGGATAGACCAGGGTTCAGAATTGTACATAGATTCACTATGAGTCAGAGTCCACCTGATGACACGTAACCACAGTAAGAATTAAGTGACTTTAAAAGTATTATGTTGTACAATGATCACTGCTATCCATTTCCAAATTTTTACACCACTCTCAGTTCTGAAGCCTAGTGTCTCCTAAGAAAATATTCTCTTTCCCCCTTCCTCCCACATCTGGTAATCCCTAATGTTGTTTGTTGTTGTTATGTGCCGTCGAGTCACTTGTGACTCATAGCGACCCTATCTATGTACAACAGCTCTAAACTCTGCCCTGTCCTGTGCCAATCTCATTATCTCTGACACACTCATCCCGATTGCCCCAGTCACCGAATCAATCCACCTCTCAGAGGGCCTTCCCCACCTGTGCCTGCCCTCCACCTTCCCAAGCATGATGTCCTTCTCCAAGGACTTGTCTGTCCTTACAACATGACCAAAGTATGTCAGATGAAGCCTCAGAATCCTTGCCTCCAAGGAGCAGCCCGTTTTAACCCTCTCCAGGATGAATCTGTTTGTTTTCCTAACAGTCCATGGTACCCTAAACATTCCTCTCCAACACCAAAGTTCAAAACCATCAATTCTCCTATCCTCCCTGGTCATTGTCCAGCTCTGTGATGCATAACAAGTGATTGCAAAGACCATGGCCTGTACCAGACACACCTTAGTCTCCAGAGACACACTGTTGTTCTTCAGAACTTTAGAGAGGTCCTAACAGCAGACTTTCCCATCGCAATACGTCTTTTAATTTCCTGGCTGCTGGTGCCAAGAGTGTTGATGATGGAGCCAAGCAGACTAAAGCTGTGAACAATCTCAATCTCTTCACCATCCATCCTGATGCTGCCAATTGGTCCAGTGGTGAGAATCTTTGTCTTCTTGAGATTGAGCCTCAATTAAATCCATATTGAAGACTGCAGTCCTTGACACTCTGCAGCAGGCGCTTCAGGTCCTCTTCAGTTTCAGCAAGCAGGGTTGTGTCATCTGCATAATGCAGGTTGTTGATAAATCGTCCACCAATCTTGACCCCACATTTCTCCTCATAGAGCCCAGCCTCCTGGGTAATCTGTTCTGCATATATGTTGAAAAGGTATGGAGATAGGATGCAGCCCTGGCGTACTCCCTTCCTAATTTTGAACCATTCAGTGTTCCCTTGCTCTGTTCTGACGACTGTCTCCTGGTCCAAGTATAAGTTTCGCATTAGAACGATCAAGTGTTCTGGGATTCCCATTCTTCTGAGAGTCAGCCACAGTTTGTTATGGTCCACACAGTCAAAACGCCTTTGCATAATCAATGAAGCACAGATAGAAATTCCTCTGGTACTCCCTGCTTTCAGCCAAGATCCATCAAACATTAGCTACGATATCCCTAGTACCACAACCCCTTCCAAACCCAGCCTGAACTTCTGGCAGTTCTCTGCTGATGTGCTGTTCCAGTCGTTTTTGGATAATCTTCAGCAGAATCTTGCTTGCATGTGAAATCAACGATATTGTTCTCTAGTTTCTACACTCTATTGGGTCACCTTTCTTTGGGATGGGAACAAATATAGACCTCTTCCAGTCAGTTGGCCAAGTGGTTGTTCTCCAGATTTCTTGACACAACTTGGTGAGCACATCCACGGCAGCACCTGTTAGCTGAAATATGTCAAGTGGTATACCATCTATTCCGGGGGCCTTATTTTTTGCTTTTTCCTTCAAAGCAGCTTGAACTTCTTCCTTCATCACCATAGGCTCTTGCTCATATGTTGTTTCATTAAATTCTTCTGTGTCTGCAAATTCTTTTCAATACAATTACTCAGTATATTCTTTCCATCTTCTTTTGATACCTCCTGGTATACACATGGATCTCACCTGATAGTATGCATAGGAATCAGATCAATTACATCTGCAGAAGAAACCTCTGGAGAGGCTCAATATCAGCTGTGAAAACCAGGACCAGACCTGATTGTGGAACAGACGACCAACTTCTAATATGCAAGTTCAAGCTGAAGGTGAGGAAAATTAAACCAAATCCATGGGAACCAAAATATAACTTTGAGTTCATCCCTCCTGAATTTCAGAACCATCTTAGGAACAGGTTTGAGGCCTTGAACACAAATGAGCGAAGACCAGATGAGTTGTGGGAGGGTATCACCCAAGAAGAGTGCAAACATTCAATACAAAGACAGAAGAGGAAGAAAAGACCAAAATGGATGTCAGAAGAAACTCTGAGTATTGCACTGGAGTGCTGAGAAGCCAAAGCACAAGGAAGAATTCAAGATACTAAAGAGTTGAACGGAAGATTTCAAAAGGCATTGCAGGATGACAAAGTAAAATATTGCAATGAAAAGTGCAAGGAGCTGGAGTCAGAAAACCAAAAGAAAACCTAATATATTTGTGAAATATATTTTTGTAGAAACTCATTTGTTGTATGATGGAGTTTTTAAATTTTTCTCTTTTATTTATTCATTGTTGCACATTTTCTCCCCTACTTCACTCTCCCTCCCCACTCCACTCTACCCCTTGTTCCAGATTGTTTACATACAGACTGCATTGTTTTTCCATGCTGCATAATATTCCATTATGTGGATGTACCATAGTTTTTCTATCCATTCGTTTATTGAGGGGCACTTTAATTGCTTCCATGTCTTTTCTATTATGACTAATGCAGACATAAACATGGGTGGCATACATCTGTTTGAGTTGTGGCTCTGGTTTCTTTCGGGCATATTCCCAGTAATGGAATTGCTGAGCTATTTCAATTCCAACTTCTTGAGAAAGTGTCAGACCACCTTCCACACTGGTTGTACAATTTTACATTCCTACTAGAAGTGAATAAAAGTTATAAATACTCCACAACCTCACCAGCATTTGTTGTTTGCTTCACTATTTATCTTTGCTACTGTTGCTGGAGTGAGATGATATCTCATAGTTGTTGTGCTTTGAATCTATGTGATAGTTAGCTAACATTTCTCCATGAATTTGTTTGCCATGTGGATGTCCTTTTTGTTGAAATGTCTGCTCCTAATCTGTGCCCATTTTGTGATTGGATCGTTTACTTTTTTCTTCTTGAGAGGCTAGAGTATTCTGCAAATTTATATTTAAATTCAGAGTACTGAAGAGCAATGATGTCAGTCTGGAGACTAAGGTGTGCCTGATCCAGGCCATGATCTTTGCCATTACTTTCTATACATTAGAAAGCTGAACAAAGACTAAGGATGACAGAAGGAGAATTGATGCCTTGGTGCTGTGGTGCTAGAGAATAGTATTGAATATACCATGAACTGCTAGGAGATCAAACAGTGTCACGTTGGAGAGGAATGCTCTTTGGAGGCAAGGATTCTGAAGCTCTGTCTGAAATATTTTGGACATGTTGCAAGAAGGGACCAGCCCTCAGAGAGGGACATCATGCTTAGGAGGGTGCAGGAAGAGCACAAGAAAGGAAAACCCTCGGTGAGATGGATTGACTCAGTGACTGGGGAAATGAGGGTAGGTTTGTCAGAGAAAATGAGGTTGGTTTAGGATAGAGCAGGGTTCAGAGCTGTTGTACTTAGGGTTGCTATTATGTGTTGCAAGTGACTTGTGGACATATAATTACAATAACATCATCAGATATTTAATAGCCAAACATTGTTTCTTACCCTGTTGGAGAAGGATTTTTTGTGTTTTGGGTTTTTTTTTCTTTTACTTATGTAAATTACTTTTTGAACACACACACACACACACACACACACACACACACACACTGGTTTATTTACAAAGTTAGAATACATTGTTTTTAAAACTGGATCTTTTCCATTTCTTTCAGCCCTCCCCATAAAATTGTGTGGCCCTTCAATTACCCCCCCATACTCACCCCTCTGCCTCCATCTCCCCCCCATTGGATCTTCATACTCGTTCTTTGATATGCATATTATATGATTCTTCAAAAGTCCTGTTCATCTACTTTATTTTATTCTCTCCTGGTTGTACGTTTTTCATTATGCTTGGAAGGCTGTTAATGCTGTAGATTAGGGCTTCTAGAATCCTTCCTAGCTTTTCTATGGTGAATTTTACAGTCTTCAAGGTCCCTTACCGACCTTCATTTGCTTTTTGCATAAGGTGTGAGATGTGGGCCTTACTTAAGTTTTCTGCTGATGGTTTTCTGATTTTGCCAACACCATTTGTTAAAGAAACTACCCTTTCCCCACTTAACTGAATCCGTATCATTGTCAAAGATCAGTTGACCATAGGTGGAGGAGCTAATTTCTGGATTCTCAATTCTATTCCATTGATCTATGTTGTTTGTTGCTGTACTAGTATCATGCTGTCTTAGCCACTACAGCTGAGTAGTAAGATTTGAGATCAAAGAGTGTGACTCCTCCTACCTTGTTTCTCTTTTTTGGTAGTGTTTTCTTATTCAGAATCTTCTTCCATTACAGATAAAATTGGAAATTAGCTTTCCCACCTCGTTGAAGAATAGATTGGTATCTATATTGGGATTACATTGAACTTGTAGATTGCCTTTGGTGGAATTGTCATTTTCATGTTATTGAGTCTTCCTATACATGAGCATGGTATATTTTTTCATTTCTCCAGATCTCTATTTGTTTCTTGAAGTAATGTTTTGTAATTTCCTGTGCCTCTAGTTAGATTTATTCCCAAATTTTTAATCTTACTATTAGCTTTTATAATTGGCATTTTTTTCTTAGTTCCTTTTCTATATTCTTTCTGTCACTATAGATAAATCCAAATGATTGTTTTTCAACCTCCCTTCCACCCACAAAACTGTACAACCTTGTGGGTTTGCCCCTACCCATCCACCTGCCCCACTCTCACCTCTTTCCCCCTTGAGCTCCTGTACATGTTTTACTATTTTTACAATAATGATCTTAGACAATATTTGTCCTTGTGAGACTGAATTATTTCACCCTGCATAATGCTCTCCAGTCATTCTCAATTTATGCAATATTTTTCAAAATCATTACTCCTGAGTGCTGCATAATATTTCAGTGTGTGTGTGTGTTAATGTACCACAATTTCTCAATCCATTCAGTGTGGTTGGACATTTAGACTATTTCCATGTTCTTGCAATGGTGAATAATACTGCTTTGAACATTGGTGTACAATTCTCCATTTGTGTCTCAGTTATAATTTCCTGATAGTGGAATAAATGAGTCATACAGAGTTTTTATGTTCAACTTTTTGAGGAAACACTATTTTCTAGCATGATTGTACCATTTTACAATCCCACCAAAAGTGTATGAGAGTTCCCACATCTCCACATACTCTCCAATATTTATTGCTTGCTGCTCTACTAAACTTTGCCACTGCTACAGGGGTAAGATACTATCTCATTGTGATTTTGATTTTCATTTCTCTTATTTCCAATGATTTTGAGTATTATTTTTCATGTCTTGGTCATTTGAATGTCTTCCTCTGTGAAAATTCTTTCCATGTCTTGACCATTTTATAATTGGGTTATCACTCTTTTTATTCTGGAGGCAGAAGAGTATTTTGCAAAGTTCTGTTGTAAACTTTTGTCTGAGGTAGTACTGCCAAATGTTTTTTCCCAGTCAATAGGTTTTCTTTTCACTCTGTTGGAAATATTTTTTATGAGCATAGAGCATTAATCTTTAGAAAGTCCCATTCATCAATTTAATCCTCTCCAGATTGTGCATTTATAGCTGTATTTGTCATTATCTTTATACCATAGACTAGGCTTTCTAAATTTGGTTCCAGTTTTGTGTGTTGATCTTGTACCCTGCTACTTTGCCGAATTGATCAACTGTATCCAATAGCTTCCTTGCTGAATCTTTAGAGTTCTCTAAGCATACTTTCATATCTTCTGCAAAGAGATAGTTTTACCTCTTCTTTGCCAATTTGTATACCTCTTATTTCCTTGTCTTGTTTTATTACTCTTACAATTCTATACTGGATAGGAGAGGTTATAATGGGCATCCTTGCCTAGTTCTTGTTCTCAAAGGAAATAACTTTCATTTCTCTCCATTGAGAACAATTTTGGCTCTTGGTTTTGCATATATACTTTACTTTTCACTATGTCTAGGAAATTCCCCTCTATTCCTATTTTGTTATAATCAGGAAGAAGCTTTGGATTATGTCAAAGCTTTTTCTGCATCAGTTGATAGGATCATGTGGTTCTTGTTTTTTGCTTTGTTAATATGATGAATTACATTAATTGTTTTTCTAGTCTTGAATCATTCTTGCATAACTGTTATGAATCCCACTTGATTATGATGGATTTTTTTTATATATTCTATTGCATTCAACTGTCCAAGATTTTACTGAGAAATTTTGCAAATATGTTCATGAGAGATATTGGTCTATAGTTTTCTATTTTGGTGGTGTCTTTACCTGACTTTAGTAATAGAAGTACATTTACTTTATGGAATGAATGTGGGAAAATTCCATCTTTTTCTATTTTCTGAAATACTTTATGTAGAATTGGTGACAATTCTTCTCTGAATATTTGATAGAATTCACAATAAAATCATCTGATCCAGGGCTTTTTTTACTTAGAATTTGTTTTATGACCTGTACAATTTCTTCTTTTGTAATGGGTTTATTCAGGTGTTCTACTTCAGTCTGTTAGTTTGAGTGGGTTGTGAGTTTGTAAATAGTTGTCTATTTCTTTTTGGTTTTCATATTTGTTTGCATGATATCCTATTGTTAACCTTTTAATTTCAGTTGATTCTGTTGCAACATTGCCCTTTCATCTCTTATTGTTTTATTGGTGGCCTTTCATTCTATTCCTTTGTTAGCTCTGAGAGTGGTTTGTCATTCTTATTGACCCTTTCAGAGAACCAATTCCTGGTCTTGTTGACAGTTTCAATTGTTTTTTCTGTTTTCTATTGCATTTATTTCTATCCTAATTTTTAGAATGTCCTGACTTTTAGAATTTATTTTGGATTTTGTTTGTTTGTTTTGCTGTTCTTTTTGTACTTGTTGGAGATGTTGAGTTAAATAATCGGTTATCATTTTTTCCCTTTCTGTATGTTTGCTTATTACTATGACTTGACCTCAATTTCCACTTTTGCTGAATCCCAAAAATTTTATTAAGTTGTGCTTACATTTTCATTTGTTTCAAGAAACTTTTTAAGTTTTCTGTTATTTATTTCATTGCACACTCATGTTCAAGCAAGGCACTGTTCAGCTTTCAATTGTATGGGTTTTTTTCTCCCTTACCCTCTTATTAATTTCTAGTTTTGTAAGCACTGTGGTCTGAGAAAATGGTTTATAATATTTCTATTTATTTTAATTTATTGAGACTTGCTTTGTGACCTGAAATATGATCTATTCTAGAGAATGTTTCATGCAGGCTGTAGAAGAATATATCATCACCTTTTTTGGGGGAGAGATCTAGATATCTAAATGTATAGATATAAATTTATATCTCTATCTCTATTTATATTTAATCTATCTCTATATAAAGTTGGCTGATTGTGTTTAATTCTTCAGCATCTTTTTTTAGTTTCTTTCTTGTAGTTGTCTTTTGATGTGCATTGAAGTCTTCTACAATAAAGGTGTTGTTTATTTCTTTTTTTCAGTTCTGTTAAGATTTGCGTAGTGTGTTTTGCAGGTCTATCATTTTGTGCATAGATGTTCATTATGGTTATGGTTTTGTTGGGTTTTTTTGTCTTTTGACTCTTTAAGCACTATTTCTTGTCCTTTGTGATAGTTTTTACACTGAAATCTATTTTATCAGAGGTTAATATTGCCAATTCTGCTTTTTTCTGAATACTATTTACTTGGTAATTTTTTCCCCACCCATTTGAATTTGAGTCTGCCTTTCTCTTCATTTTTTAAGTGTATCTACTATAGATAGCATATTTATGAGTTTTTGCTTTTCGGTTGTGATTTTTTTTTTCATCCAAGCTGCTACTCTTTTTCTCTCACTGATGCATTTAAACTATTCATATTTATTATAATTACTGAGAGGCAAGGTTTTATTGGTATCATTTTGTTGGGTTCTTTTTGGTATTCTTGTTGCTTACTTTAATCCATCCTCCTTTCTGTGGTATCTTCTTGAGAATTACTTCCTTCGGTGTTTCCTGCAACACTGGTCTTGTTTTAAAATACTCCCTTATTTTCCACTGTTCTCATAATATCTTGATCTCTCTGTCATATTTGATGGAGAGTTTCGCTTGGTACAATATTCTTGGTTGAAAGTTTTGTTCTTTGAGTGTTTGGTATATGTCCTTTCACTGTCTTCTTGTTCACATGGTTTCTGCTGAGAAATTGGAACTTAATCTCATTTGCTCTCATTTATAAGTTACTCTTTGTTTTCCTCAGCTGCTTTCAGAATTCACTCCTTGTCTTTGATTCTGGTGGATTTGACTATGATATATTATGGGAGGGTTTTTTGGGGGGGAGTAGTCTATTCTATGTGGAGTTCATTCAACTTCTTGTATGTATATTCTCTTCTTCTTCATTATCCCTGGAAAGCTTTATTCTAGTAACTCTCTCACAACTTTTTAAGTTTCTTTTCTTGTGGATTCTTTTTCTGGGATTCCAAATTATGCACATATTCTCTTCTCGGTAGTGTATCAGAATTGCATTGGGAAAGTCAGCTGTGAGGGACCTCTCAAGAGTACCGAAGTGGAACGACGTCAGGCTGGAGACGAAGGTGCGCCTGATCCAGGCTATACAGTCTTTGCAATTACGTGCTATGCATTCGAGAGTTGGACAGTGACTAAGGCTTATAGAAAGAGAATTGATGCCTTTGAGTTGTGGTGCTGGAGAAGAGTGTTGAATAGACCACGGACTGCTAGGAGAATAAACAGATTTGTTCTGGAGAGGGTGAAGTCAGAATGTTCCCTAAAGTCAAGGATTCTGAAGCTTCATCTGACATACTTTGGGCATGTTGCAAGGAGGGACTGGTCCTTGGAGAGGGACATCATGTTTGGGAGAGTGGAGGGATGGCACAGGAAAGGAAGACCCTCAATGAGATGGATCAGTTCTGTGAGTGGAGTGGTGGGAATGAATGTGTTTGAGACAGCGAGGTTGGCAGAGTATAGAACGGCATTTAGGGCTTTTGTACATAGGGTTGCTATGAGTCGCAAACTACTCTATAGTACATAACAACAACAGTGTACCACATTATTCTTAGGGTTTCTTAATTTCATTTCCTTCTTTATTTTGCTTTTTGCTCTAACTGATCAGTGCTGCAAGCTCTCTCTTCTGTTTTGCTGATTCTGAGCTCTATCTCTTCAATTCTGCTTATCCATCCCTCTATCATGTTGACAACCTCTGAGTTGCAGGTCTTAATATTCTGGGTTGCAGTCTCTTTTTTCTCTCTCTATGGTTTCCAATACCCCATTTGTTTTATTTGCATTATCTTGATTTTTTTAAAGTTCCTTTGAGTTTTTCTTGTGGCATTCTGCAACTCTTTGAGTTTTTCTGTCATTCATTGAAAATATTCAATCATTGCTCTTTTGAATCCTATGTCAGAGAGTTCCATCAGACATTCTATCTCCAGGAAATCCATTAATTCTGTGTTTTGATAACTTTTATAAGGTGCAATCTGTGTAGATTGTACTGTAGTCTGTTTGTTCCATGCCATTACTGTGATAGTTTTTTTCGGACCAGGTCCTTGGTCTGTCTACCTTGGCTGAGGAGCTCACTGCTCCAGAAGAGGGACGGGCAGCTCACTGGGCCAATTGGCAGCAACAGTATGGATGGTGAAGAGATTGAGATAGTTAATAGGTTTAGTTTACTTGTTTCTACAGTCAACACTCTTGGTAACAGCAACCAGAAAATCAAAGAGATGAGTTGCATTGGGAAAGTCAGCTGTGAGGGACCTCTCAATAATACTGAAGAACAATGACATCAGGCTGGAGACTAAGGTGCCCCTGACCCAGGCTATAGTCTTCGCAATTGCGTGCTATGCATTGGAGAGTTGAACAGTGACTAAGGATGATAGAAAGAAAATTAGGGTGTTGAATATATCATGGACTGCTAGGAGAACAAACAGGTTTGTCCTGGAGAAGGTGAAGCAGGAGTGATCCTTGGAGTCAAAGATTCTGAAGCTTCGTCTGACATATTTTGGGCAGGTTGCAAGAAGGGACTGGTCCTTGGAGAGGGACATCATGTTTGGGAGAGGAGAGTGGAAGGATGGTGCAGGAGAGAAAGATCCTTAATGAGATGGATCGATTCTGTGAGTGGAGTGGTGAGAATTCGTGTGTTTGAGATGACGAGGTTGGCAAGGGATAGAATGGCATTTAGGGCTCTCGTACATAGGATCTCTATGAGTTGCAAGTGACTCGATGGCACATAACAACAACAGCAGCAACAACAACAATGGCAGATTTATTGTTTTTTGATTGCACCCCTCTCTCCTGAAGTCTTTTGTTCTCCTTGGTCAGTGGAGTGTTGTGGCCAGCTTTCGAGACTCTCTTCATCATTCTTTTTGACTGCTCACAAGAAGGATTTTATCTCTATTTTTCTGCTCCAAGACCATATTCTTGTGGATGCTGGTTTCTGTGGCCTTCTAGTAAAGGAACATGGCTGGCGGCACAGAATGATGTTCACATAGAGACTGATATCTTGACAGTATTTGAGCGATGGTGTTGAAGGTTCTGATCAAGAAGATAACTTTTAATATGATTGTGCAGCAGGCATCTGGCCACCAGAATATGGCTGAGTATAGGAGTGAAGTTTTGCAAGGTTCAGGGTGATGTTCAACCCCTGTAGTTGAGGGCTTTAGGCCTGAACGCATGAAGCAGAACCAGGGGTGACAGGAGAAGTTCCACATCTGCATGCTGTGAGCAGGGCTGGGCTGAGCCAGAAGGTGGCCAGGAATAGAGGACCAGATGGGTTCACCTGTTGGAGGTGACCAAGCGGAGCCTGGGGTGATGGAGGATGCTCTGCATCTGTATAAAGCATTTTCTTTTAATTTTTATTAATTTTAATAAGCATTTACAGAGATTTTGGATTTCCATTCATTCATTGCCGCACTTTTCTCCCTGCCAATCCCTCCCCACCAGTTTGCTCCCCTCTCCAAAAAGAAAAAGAGAACAAAAATTCCTTTCCCTCTGCATAAAGCATTTTCAATTGGACTTTTTAAAGGTTTCTCAAAGCTTTGTTATCATAATTCAGTTTATATAGGTATAGTATTCATGACAAATTTTCTATATTTTCAGTATTTTTTAGATTTTTTCTTGTAGCACAATTGTTTTTTATTCCTTAAAGAATTTCTATGTGGCCTTCATGTTCCTCAGTGTGTGATTCATAACATGCTGGTTCATTACTTTAATCATTAACTGATTAAGCTTTACAAACGCTCTGATTTAACTGATTTAAACTTTGCAAGTGTTCTGATAACCCTTTGGAATTTCAAGTCTCTTTATTTTTTCAAGGTTAACATTATGATTTCAAGGGTTGTAGAGGCCATTATTGGCCAACATATTTGAAACAAATATGTTTCTAGAAAAGAGAAGTGAATTAATTGTAGAGATAGGGATTTTCATGTTGATTCATAATTCCCTCATTCAGTAGTGAAAACACAGAACTGTAGATCATTGTTGCTTTTATCTTAAAATAATATTAAAGTTTCAAATTAATTACTAATTTCTTTAATAAAATTTTTTCATGCTTTTTTAGGTCTCATGCATAGGTCAATTGGCAGCATCATGACAGAGGAAAGAGGAGGTTAAAGTTGTTAACAATTTCATCTTGCTTGGTTCTACAATCAATAATTTGCACCAGTAGTCAGGAAATCAAAAGATGAGTTGCTTTGGAAAAGTCAGGGACCTCTCCAGAGTTCTAGGGAGCAACAATGTCAATCAGTCTAGAAACTAAGGTGCACCTGATCCAAGCCATGGTCTTTGTAATTACATGCTATGCAGCAGAGAGTTGGACAATAAGTAAGGATGACAGGAGAATAAGCAATGCCTTTGAGCTGTGGTGCTGGAGAAGAGTATTGGAAAGAGCATGGATTTCCGTAAGCACAAGCAGGTCTGTCCCGGATAGGGTAAAACTAGGTTGCTTCTTGGAGCCTAGGATTTTGAAGCTCCGTCTCACATACGCAGTTGCTGGGAGAAAACAGTCCTTGAAAAAGAACATCATGCTTAGAAGGATAGAGAGTCAGCACAGGAAAGGAAGACCCTGGATAAGATGGATTGACATAATGACTGTGGCAATGGGGGCAAGTGTATCAGAGACAGTGAGATTGGCTCAGGATAAGGCAAGACTCATAGGGTTGCTATGAGTTGTAGTCAACATATAACAAGAACAACAGACACACTTTGGAGGGAAAAATATAAGGAAAAAAGAAATGTCTGTCATTGTGTAAGATCATACGTAGCAACGGGTAAAGTTCCTTATGCTCCACTACCCTAAACATACAACTTCCTTTAATTTTTCTACTAAAGCTTCTCAAAACTGTTTCCCCAGAACTCATTATCTCTCGGTTCCATCCTGTTTGGTAAAATAAACTCAACTGTGGTTAGATCCCAAGAAATTTAGTCAATCCAGGATTTTCTTGGTATTTCAAAGCTTGCCTTCCACCTTTGTCTCTGGAGTGGTAGTCAAGTTTCATCAGGCTAGAGTTTGAGGCAAGTTTTTAGAAAAGATCTTTAGCAAAGCCAGTGTGGGCTTCTCTGAACTGGTCCTTGCATGTCGTTAGTAATTGTGTTTTCTTACACCTGCTCAGATAGTCCCACCTAGTCTCTGGTTAAAAACCTCTGCCTGGTACTTTGTATCATCGTTCTCCAAATATGGAATGCTTACATTCCACTATTGCTTTCTCAATATAACTCTGTATGGGAAGACCTAAGGCCATTTCTTATGCCACTTGGAGTGTACAGAGTTCCCCAAATCAGCTTGGCCACCCCTAGGTCTCAAGAACCACTGTTATTTGCCCTTTATAAAGGTAGATACAGGAGCATATTGGCTGTCATTTTGTCCAATTGGGAAAGGAATGGAAGTTTCCTTTCTTATTTACCACTCTCTTCAGAGGTCCTCTCACCAGCCTTGACTCTTTCCCTTTGCACAGCTCAGATCATTGTTTTCACCCCTAAGTTAATTAATCACATAGTCTATGCCTTTGTTCAACTTAAACTTCCCACCCTGTCTCTTTTTTACTTTGAAAACTGAAAAAGGATCACATTCTTGTAACTCAAATTCTTTGCTCTCAGACTGTTGTCTCTGCCACAAGTTTCAAAAATTAAAAAAAGTTTTAAAAATAAAATAAAATAAAAAAAATAAAAACTATATACTTTGTTTATGCCCTCCACTATAACAATTCTTTCCTCCTTGAAGTGATGAAGTCTGTGACTGAAAGAGAATAATAGTAAGTACAAAGAAGGGCAATAGAAGGACTTTTTGAATCTCAAATTGTTTTCTCACTCTCAAGAAAAATATAGGAATTAAGTAAAATACAAAGCAAAATTGCAAACCATGTCATAGAGCAATACATTATTGTTGAACAGAATGATACATAGTACAGTTAGCAGAAAGTCAAATCAATGAGAGACACTTTTAGGAGTTTCAAAAGAATAAAGACAATTGATTGATTGTGTTATGTGCAAATCAATGGAAAGAAATATCTAGTGAATTCCAAGTTTAACCCTAAATATGGGACTAAGGAACCATGGAATAAAATGGCTGCAGATGTAGGAGAAGAAATTCAGGAATTTATTCTTACAGAAGCCAGAGAATAATGGTGTAGAGCAATATCATAACGTCTGCTTAAATAAAAGTAAAATATGATTATTGAGTGATAAATTGTGTCTGAAGTGAGAAACATCCATAGTCACAGAATGAAAATAGACATATGGAATTTTATAACATTGGAAAGACAACTGAAAGCTACAAAATTAATAACTGTCTGAAAGACCATAAAAAGAGTTTAAAAAGGATTATATGGAACCAAGTATTTAGCATAGATAAGGAATACATGATTGGTAAAAGATATATTGCAGGGTGGGGGCAGACATGTTTTTTTCTGGTATAATATTAGTAAAATTTTGGAAGCAGGAGTGGCATTCACTTCCTAAATAACATGCCTCCGGAAACTCTATGAACTTTGATAAATGTTGGTATTTGTAGAGGAGCTTCAGGGCTTTTGTTCATATAGTCGCTATGAGTTATGTTCACCTAGAAGGCAATCAACAATAACAACATTCGTAAAATTACTTCTTTAAAGATGTTTGATTCTGGAGGTTCAAGTCCTGGTAATGTAATAAGTTAAGTGATGGGCTGCTAACAGACAGATCAAACCAATAATTTCTCCACAGGAGAAACATGAGGTTATCTCCTTCTGTTAAAATTTGCAGTCTCAGAAACTGGACTGAAGGATTGTCATGACTCAGAACTTACTTGATAGCAGGGGATTTGGTTTTGGGTTTGGGTGTCAATATAGCTCTGTATTAAGATCCTATAGGCAGAAGTGATCACATCTTGTGTCTATTGGGCTATAAGTCTCCTTTATAATATTTGATTAGATCAGCATCAAAGTTATGGGAACTTCTGACAGAAAAGGCAATTTTTAAAATACAACATGGACTCATGTAGAAACTTTAAAATGGAGTTAAGGATCTGTGTTCAAACTCACCTATATACACACACACTTCTATTGTCTTTGAGTGTAAACTCTAATACAAGAAGAAGGTTTCAAAGACAAGATGATCACTGGTATTCAAAACTACAGGAAGGTAAAAATGAATGTATAATTAGACTGAGAAAAGATTATTATGTTAGTTGGAAAGTTTCCTTCCACTATTTACTGATTTTTTTTTACTCAAATCCAGATTTCTTAAGCACATAAAATAAATTCACAGTGCAGCCAGAGTGTGTGTATTTGGAGGGGCTGTGAAGAAAGAGATGTATTCTGATGTTTGAAGTGCATCCATCAATAGATATTGTTGTTAGGTGTAATTTAGTTGAGTATGACACATAGCAACCCTATGAACAAAAGATCTAACCTTGTTCTATCCTGCACCATGCTCACACTTCCTGACACACAAGAATCCATTGCAACAATCACCATGTCAATATACCGAGTTGAAAGTCTTCCCCCGGCATCATGTCCTTCTCCAAGGAATAACATCTCTTAGCAACATGTTCAAAGTATGTGAGGTGAAGCCTCATCATTCTTTCCTCCAAAGAGCACTCCGGCTGCATCCTCTTCAAGACATAGCTATTTGTTCTCTTGGCTGTCCATGCGCTCTTTGTTCAATGCTCTTTTCCAATACAACAGCTCAAAGGTGACAATTCCTGTCATCCTTATTAATTTACCAGCTCTTTAAAAGAACTGTCATATAGAAATAATACAAGTGGAAGGCTTTATAGAACATAAATTTATTTTCTCATATTTATGGAGGTTAAAAGTTCAAATCAGGGTTGTTCTAATCTTTACATTTAAGAGCTTCTCTGGTGTCTGCTGTTATTCATTGCATTCCTTGAAGGTCTATCTTCCACTTGTGTGTCCTTGTGCTTGTTCTTCCATTTTTGTAACTCAGAATTAATCAGATTTTGGACTCCTTCTATTCTGGTATGACTTCATTAATACAACAAAAAATCCCTCTGATTTGCCAACAAGGTAACATTCACACGTACTGCGGTTGATATGTTAACATTCTGGAGGCACTGCAGAGGGGTGGAGTGGGGAAGGAGTAACATATAGTTTAATCCATAACATAAGGTTTATAGGCTTCTTAACAGATTCCATGTATAATATAATAGCAACTATAAGATAGGACAGAGAAAGGCAAAACACAATGAGGTGAAGATATACTTTCTGATTCAGAAAGTTGTTGTTGTTGTTATGTGCCGTCGAGTCGCCTGCGACTCATAACGACCCTATGTACAACAGCCCTAAACTCCGCTCTGTCCTGTGCCAATCGCACTGTCTCTGACACTCCCATCCCAATTATCCCAGTCACTGAATCAATCCACCTCATAGAGGGCCTTCCTCTCCTGCGCTGTCCCTCCACCCTCGGGAATTGATCTTTGGGAATTTGTAGTCACATCCCTGGGAACAAGAGTTATTCAACTGTTGCTAAGTATGAAATATGTCATATAAAGAATATGACATTAGGATTGGGTGAAAACTCAACAACCTGTGTCCCAGCCTCAATAAAACAAAAACCCTCACAACATCATAATTCATGAACAAAAGATTGAAATGTTCAATGATTTCATTTTACTCAAACATACAATCAACATCCATGGTAGCAGCACTCAAGAAATAATGACTAATGATGATGAATAACTCTACTATGAACATTGGTGTACAAGTCTCTGTTCCTCAGTTTTCATTTTCTCAGGATATTTTCCAAGCAGTGGAATAGCTGGGTCATTTGGAATTTCTATGTTCAGCTTATTGAGGAAGCACCAAACTGCCTTCCAGAGTGGTTGTACCATTTTACAACCACACCACATCCTCTCCAACATTTATTACTTGCTGTCCTGTTAAACTTTGCCACTGCTAATGGAGTGAGGTAGTATCTCATTGTTGTTTTTATTTGAATCTCTCTTAGTACCAGTGATTTAGAGAATTTTTCCAACCACAATCAAAGGGATTGAGAAATTATAGTACGAAATGCATGATCAAATACTACAGAAAATGCAAGAGCAATGATTTTGTAAATCATTGCCTAAATGAGAGGGACTGAAGAGTGTTATGCTAAGTGAACTCAGTCCCATGAAGACAAACACTGTACAAGACAATTTTTGTTGTGCTATAGTATGAGGATCCAAGAGGGGGAGGAGAGGGGGGAAGAAAGGGGGTGGTGGTGTTTCATCACAGGGTCACAGAATTTGATGGGTGGAGGGAGGGATGGGAAAAGGAAATGGGAAAGATCCAGTGTGAAAAACAATGTATACGAACTTTGTAAGTAAGCCAATATAAAATAAAAAAACATTATTAAATACTTACTATACTGTGGAAACCTGCTGTCAAGGACCTCTTTCAATTTCTAAAGAGCAAGTACTTAATTTAGAGACTAAGATGCATGTAGTCCAAGCCACAGTATTTTCAACTGCTTTGTATACATTTGAAAGTTGGACAATGAATAAGAATGACAGAATATCTGAGGTCTTTGAACTGTTGTGCTGGAGAAGATTATTGAATATTTCATGAACTATCACAAGAACAAAAATATCTGCCTTGAAGGAAGTACAGCCAGAGTGCTCCTTAGAGATCACTGACAAGGATGGTGAAACTTGGTCTCACTTATTTGGGGAATATTTTTGGGAGAAAACAGTCTTTGGAGAGAGATATGCTGAGACAGGTCAATGAAAGAGAGGAAGATCTTTGACAAAATAGACGCAATGACTACCACAATAGGTTTTAACAATACAGAGATCATGAGGATGGCACAGAATAGGCCAAGGTCCTGTTCTGTTGTTCATAGAATCACTTAGTGATAGTTGACTTGATGGCACCTAACAACAACAACAAAGCATGAACATGTTTTCCAGAGTATACAATAGAAAGTGTGTCAGAGCTGTATCCTCTCTCCATACCTGTTCAATCTGTATGCTAATTCAATCATATGAGAAACTTGAATTTATGAAGAAGACTGTGGTATCAGGATAGGAGGATGACTCATGAACAACCTTCGTTATGCAGATGACAAAACTTTTCTTGATGAAAGTGGGGAGGATTTTAAATGCTTGTAGCAGAAGATCAAAGACTACAGCCTGAAATGTGAATTACGTATCAGCATCAAGAAAACAAAAATCCTCACCTCTAGGCTAATAGGCAATATCATGATAGAGGGAGGAAAGATTGGAACCATCAATAATTTCATCTCCCTTGAAGCCAAAATTGACATCATCAAACCAGTAGTCAAGAAAGCAAAAGAAAATTCATTCTCAGGGATTCCTTCAAAGTACTGAAGAACAATAATATCAGCTTAAAGACTAAAGTGCACCTGATTCAAGCCATCCTGCTATGCATCTGAGACCTGGACAATGAATAAGAAGATGGAAGAAGGATTAATGCCTTTGATTTATGGTGTTGGAGTAGAGTGCTGAGAGCATGGATTGGTAAAAGAACAAACACATATGTCTTATAAAAGGTACAACCAAAGTGGTTTTTGAAGGCAAGGATGGTAAAGCTTCATCTCACATAAACTGAGCACATTGCTAAGAGAAGCTTTTCTGTGGAAAAGACATCATGTTTGGAGAGGTAGAGAGTGAGAAAAAGAGACAAAGACCTTCAATCAAGTGGATTAACATATCAGAGATTATAAGGATGGCACAGAATAGGACAGGATTGAGATCTGTTGTTCATATGAGTCATACTCGACTTAACAAAATAACAACTGAATATGCAAAGACTACTCTGTGGATTAAAACAAACTATAGATAATGTTATAAATAACAGAAATGCATAATTGTGCTTGTGAGGCTTAAGAGGTAGTTCAAACAGAACATATGCTATATACTTTAAAATCAGGAAAGCTGTGCCTCCAGGTTGTATCCTTTCACCTCACATATTAAATTTGTATATTGAGCAAATAATTTCAGAAGCTTAACTATATGAAAAAAACTTCATCAGGATTAGAGTGAAATATTAACACTCTACAATATGAAGATGACACAAATTTACTTGTTGAAAGTGAGAGAAACTTGAAGCACTGACTGATGAAACTGAAAGACTATAGAGTTCAGCATGGATTACACCTTAACAACAAGGAAAAAAAAATCCAGACTCCTCACACTTGGACAAATGTGTAACATTGTGAAAAACTGAGAAAAGATTGAAATAATCAAGGATTTCCTATTGCTTAAATCTACAACCAACATCCTTGGAAGCAGCAGTCAAACAATCAAAGTATGTATTGCATTGAGCAGAGTAAATGCAAATGAAATCTTTAATGTATTAAAGAGAAAGGATGCCATTTTTACATTACAGTGGGGCCCTTCTCAATCCATGCTATTTTCATTTGCCTCATATGTACATAGAAATTGGACAACAAATTTTAAATTGTTCTGTCTGTAAGGAATATTGACTATGCCATGAACTGCCAAAAAAAAAAAAAAAACAACAAAAAACGAACCAAATATGTCTGAAGGAAGTACACCTAGAACGCTCCTTGGAAGCAAAAATGATGATAAATTGTCTCACATACTTTAAGCATGTTATTAGGAGGGCCCAGCTCCTGGAGAAAGATAGTGAACTTTAGAGATAGAGATAGAGATAGAGATAGAGATAGAGATAGAGATAGAGATAGAGATAGAGACAGAGATAGAGAGTCGGCAAAAAAGAATCACTGAAATAATGGGTTGATTCAAGCACAGCATTAAATATAAGGAGAGTACAGGACTGAGCAATGTTTCTCTCTTTTGTGCTTAACTTAAGGGTGTAAATAAGAGTTAGAACTGGCTGTAAGTTATCTATCACCAACAAGAAACGTGAAAATGAAAAGTAAATAGTGATAATTGCGTTATTCCATTGCATGGGAGGAGATAGTTCATCCTCCTCCCATGGAGCATGTGTTCTAGGGATTACAGCACAGTTTCTTACCACGAGGCCATTGGTTGACATACAAAAATAATACACATAGTGTTTAATTTATATACATTGTTTCTAACATTCATTCACATTATGTTTCATAAAATCATATCCATATATTGTGTTTTATGAAATTAATCATCATTGATCTGTGTTCATTATTACCCAGTCTTTTCAGGTCCCCACTGAATCTTTACTAATTCCTTCATCACTCTTTGCCCACCAGACTCTGAGATCTCATGTTCCCTCTCCTCACTATCCTCAGACCACTTCCTCCTTCCCTTTGCCTCTGGATTTTTATACACATCTTACTAGTTATCCTTCTATTTTTACAATAATGATCTCATGAAGTATTTGCTTGTATAAGACTAGGTTAGTTCACTCAGCATAATGCTATCCAGCCTCTCTCATGTTATATAGTATTTTTTGAAATCATTGCTCCTGAATATCCCATCATGTGAATATACCACAACTTCTCAATCCATTAATGTATTTCCATTTTATACTATTGTGAATAACGTTGGTATGAACACTGTACAAATATCCATTTATGTCTCAGTTCTAGTTTCCTAGAGGTATATTCCTAGCAGAAGAAAGACCAAACTTCTTCTAGAGTAGTTGTACCATTTTACAAGCCCACCAACAATGCACGAGAGTTCCAAAATCTCTACATCCACTTCAACGTTTATTTTTTGCCACTGCTCCTGAGGTGAGATGGTATCTCGTTGTGGTTTCGGTTTTCATCTCTGATTGTCACTAAAAAAAAACCCCAACAAAACAAAAAACAAATAGTGATAATTGGAAATTCTATTAGCTATTGTTATCGTTATGTACCATCAAACCCAGCTTGTATTTCTGGTAGTTCCCTGTTAATGTACTGCTCCATCCAGTCATTTTTTTATAAGCTTCAGCAGGATTTCACTTGTGTGTGATATTAATAATGTTGTCATTGTTATGTGCTGTCAAGTCTACTAAAACTCATAGTGACAATAGCTCTGAACCCTGATCTATCTTGAGCTAATCTCATTGTCTCTGATACACTTACCATTATTACTCCCGTTATTGTGTCAATCCATCTCATCTGGGGTATTCCTCTCCTGCGCTGTTCCTCCACCCTTCCAGACTTGATATCTTTCTCCGAAGATAGGTTTCTCCTGGCCACATACCCAAAGTATGTGAGACGGGAGTCTAAAAATCCTTACCTCCAAGAAGCCTCCAGATTTCACCCTCTCCAGGATAGATCTGTTTGTTCTCTTGACTGTCCACAATGTGTATAGTCAGTACTTTTCACCAGCACCACAACTCAAAAGCATCAATTCTTCTTCTGTCATCCTTGGTCAATGCCCAGCTCTCTAATGCATACAAAGTAGTTGCAAAGACCATGACCTGGATCAGGTGTACCTTAGTCTCTAGAATGACATCATTGCACTTTAGCATTCTGGAGAGTTCTCTGACAGCAGATTTTCCTCATGCAATTAATCTTTTGCTTTCTTGGCTGCTGGTACTAAGAGTTCTGATTGTGAAATCAGGCAAGCTGAAATTGCTAACAAGCTCAATCTCTCATCTATCATGATTCTGCCAATGGGCCCAGTAGTGAGAATCTTCATTTTCTTGATGTTGAGCTTCAATCCATATTGCAAACTGCAGTCTTTGATCCTTTGTAGCAACTACTTCAGGCCCTCCTCAGTTTCAGCAAGTAAGATTGTGTCTTCTGCATAACACAGTGACTCTTCCTCCAATCCTAATGAACTCCTTATAAAGTTCAGCCTCTCAAATAATCTGTTCTGCATACTGATTCAAAAAGTATGGGGACAAGACACATCCCTGATGCACTTCTTTTCTGATTTTGAACCACGCAGTGTTTTATTGCTCTGTTCTGACCACTTCCTCCTGGTTGCAGTACAGGTTTAACATGAGCACAAGGTGTCCTGGGATTACCGTCCTTCACAAGATTAGCCACAATTTGTTGTTAGCCACAATTTTTTGTGATCCACTCAGTCAAATGCCTTTCCATAGTCAATGGAACACAGGTAGATTGTCCTCTGGTACTCTCTGCTTTAGGCTAAGATCCATCTGGCATTGGCATTGATGTCCCTAGTGCCACAACTTTTTCTAAACTCAGTTTTCTGGTAGCTTGCTAAATCCAGTATTTCTGACAGTGTACAGGTCTAGTCATTTCTGGATAAGCAGGATTTTTGGATAAGCAGGATTTTGCTTTTGTATGATATTAGTGATACTGTTCTATAATTTCTGTCAAATCACCTTTTTTTGGGGGGGGGAATTGGAATAAATACGAATAAATCCCTTTCAGTCAATTAGCCCAGTAGTTAGTGGTCCTCCAGATTTCTTGTAACAACCTGGTGAGCACATACAAGGTAGCATCTGTTTGTTGAAATATATCATGTGATATGCCATCAATTCCTGGGGCCTTGTTTTTTGCCAGTTCCTTCAGAGAGGCTTGAACTTTCTCTTTCACCATTATTGCCATTATTGATTGTGTGTTGTTTCATGAAATTCTTCTGTGTCAGCCAGGTTGGTTTGCTTTGGTTGGGTTGTTGTTTTTTGGGTTTTTGTTGTTGTTGTTTTTACAGTGACTCTGTATACTCTTTCCATTTTCTTATAATGCTTCCTAGATTATTCAATATTCTGCCATAGCATCCTTAAGTATTGAAAATTGAGGCTTGAATTTGTTCTTTAGTCTTTCAGCTTAAGAAATCCTGAGTGAGTTCAGCCCTTTTGATTTTCTGACTCCTTCTCTTTGTACATTTCATTGTAATACTTTGCTTTGTCTTCCTGAGCTGCGCTTTGAAATCTCCTGTTCAGCTCCTTAAAGTCTTAATTTCTTCTCTTTGTTTTGGCACCATTATTTATGTATTTACTAGCTGTATAGATGGACTTTCAAAGTTGTATGTCTACAGTATGGATGCACAAAAAGATTAGTAGAGACTCAAGCTATAGTATTACAATTTCAATTGTGTAATATGGCATCCTTTTCCTAAATAAAATGTCTCCGAAAACTCTATGAACTTTGATAAATGTCAATGATTGTAGAAGGGCTTCAGGCCTTTTGTTCATGGGGTTGCTACGAGTTGACTCGAAGGTAATCAACAGCAACAACAGTGTATTAGTAATGTTTTTTAATTTTAATAAGAATTCTTTTCTGTTAAACCTATTTGAAGATTAAAAGGGACTTTTACTAGATTACTAAAAAGAAAGCTTTATTTGATTAAAATGAATGTCTTTTAATTGAGTTATGGATAAAATTCATACAAAAATCTTCTAAAACCCACATGTTAGACCACCCTCCTGTTTCCGCCCGAATCACACTGGGGTCCTTAGGAGCCATTGCGGGCTCGCTGCCCTGTCACCTGTGCCTGCGTGCTGCCATCATGTGGTACTCATCTCGAGCTTGCTGGGGATGCAGTACTCGGGCAAGGCCACCTTCGTTAATGTCATCGTGTCAGGTCAGTTCAGTGAGGACATGATTCCTATCGTGGGCTTCAAAATGGGGAAGGTCACCAAAGGAAAGGTGACTATAAAGATCTGGGACATCGGTGGGCAGCCTCAATTCCGGAGCATGTGGGAGCGGTACTGCAAAGGGGTCAACACCATTGTTTACATGATAGATGCTGTAGACCATGAAAAGATAGAAGCCTCTCAAAATGACCCACATACTCTTCTAGATAAACCACAGTTACACAAAATCCCAGTGCTAGTACTTGGAAACAAATGAGGCCTGGGGCCTGTGCTTTGTGTCTGCCCAGGTCAGCACTGCTCTTTTCCTCCTGGTTCAGCACACTTTTATAAGGGATTGAGGACTGATTATTTTCTCAGAAGCTTTCATGAATTTAGAGCACTCCAATCAATATAATAAAATCTACTGTTGTTGTTGTTAAGTGCCGTGGAGTCACAGGTGACTCATAGCGATCCTATGAAGGAGAGTCCTCAACACTTGTGTGTCTTTCAGCCTCTCTCCAGATTCACAGGGTTTCCAGAGGCAAGCTATTAAGGAACTGGATGCCACTCCTTGTTCTAAGCTTGTTTTAATCTGGGACTTCCAGCCCATACTGCCAGCATTGTGTAACCAACCATTAATGCATTTAACACATCAGTGTCCCGGTGTTCAGCCTCACAGCAAGCACAATTTATTGCTGTAAGGCAAGTGGACACACCAGGGCTATACGACCTAGAGGAATGTTTGAACAAAAACGATGAAAGACAAATGCAAAGGCCACAGGCCCAAGGGCCCTTCAGTATCTTACCATCCAGCACACCCACATGCTGGCAAACTCTGGGCCCCAGACCCTAGTTCATCTGGCAAGTTCACTCTGCCAACCCCAACGTAGGGCAAAAAGAGCACCACAAGTGCCCGGAGGCCTCATACCTGCCTACCGCACCTCAAGAAGCCAGAGGCCACATTCAGCTCACCCTAACTCACCCAAGACCCTAGGAGTGTCGTGACCTTTCAGCGTCTTACCATCCTGGCATGCCCAAATGCTGGCAAACTCTGGGCCCCAGACCCCCAGTTCATCTGGCAAGTCCTCTCTGCCAAGCCCCACTTGGGGCAAAAAGAGCACCACAAGTGTCCAGAGCCCTCATACCTGTCTGTCACTCCTCAAGAAGCCCTAGGCCGCCTTCAGCTCACACTAATAAAATAAAACCTACTAAGACTGTAACCCCCCCAAAAAAAAACTGGACAAACATAAAAAACTGAAAATCCAAATGTTAAAAAAAAACCCTATAGCAAGAACGAAATCAATCTATTTTAATCTACAAAATAGACAAATAAATTAATGTGTAGTGGAATTTTCCATAGCTCAATTTTGAATTAACCACAATATTCTAGAAAAAGTTTTTCTATTTTTAGCAGCAGATTTTATCTATATTATGCATCTATGATTCTAGAATCTCCTTGTAAAGTATTACAAATTAAGTGATTTCAAATAAGAGAAATTTATTATCTCACAGTTTAGAGGCTACAAGTCTAAAACCAAAATGTTAACAGGGCTGTAATCTTTCTTGCTTCTTCCTGGAAATCCTCTGTGTTCTTGACATCACTCTATTCTTTTTTTATATACAAATATTTACTGCTATATTAATGAAAGTTTACAAAAAATGGGAATTTCCATTCATTGATTGTTGCACATTTTCCTCCCTAAACCCAACCCAGTTCACTTTTCTCTTTAATAAATCATTCATCGCTAGAACATAGAAACAGACTTGGCTTGAAGGCAATTAACAACAACAACAACAATTTTTTAAATAGATGTTAATTATAGTTATATCCTCTTGTTCTAGTGATCATTTAAGCATTATATAATGCCCTTTCTCAACAAAAGACGAATTGCGATGGGAAAGTCTGCTGTTAGGACCTCTCTAAAGTACTGAAAAGCAACGGTGTGTCTCTTGAGACTAAGGTGTGTCTGGTACAGGCCATGGTCTTTGCAATCACTTGTTATACGTCAGAGAGTTGAACAATGACCAGGGTGGATAGAAGGAGAATTGGTGCTTTTGAGCTTTGGTGTTGGAGAAGAGCATTGAGGGTACCATGGACTGCAAATAAAACAAACAGATTCATCTTGGAGAGGGTTAAACCAGGCTGCTCCTCGGAGGCAAGGATTCTGAGGCTTCATCTGACATACTTTGGTCATGTTATAAGGAGAGACTGGTCCTTGGAGAAGAACATCATGCTTGGGAGGGTGGAGGGCAAGCGCAGGAGGGGAAGGCCCTCTGGAAGGTGGATTGATTCGGTGACTGGGGCAATCGGAATGAGTGTGTCAGAGACAATGAGATTGGCACAGGACAGAGCGGAGTTTAGAGCTGTTGTACATAGGTTCGCTGTGAGTTGCAAGCGACTTGAGGGCACATAACAACAACATGCCTTCTTTTTTTTCTGGTTACTGTTACCTTGCTTTTTTTCCCCACCCATTTGATTTTATACTCCCACCAACTGTGAATGTTGTTGTTGTTGATTGCCGTCGAGCCGAGCACAACTGATTGCGACCCTATGAACAAAAGACCTGAAGCCTTTCTATAACTATTGTCATTTATCAATGTTCATACAGTTTTCAGAGGCATATTATTTAGGAAGTGGATGCCACTCCTGCTTCCCAACAACAGTGAATAAGTGTTGGAATTTATTTACAACCTCACAGTATTTGTTGTTTGATGCTCTATAGAACTTTGCTATTACTACTGGGGTGAGATTATAGATCATAGTTGTTTTGATTCCAATCTCTCTTAGAGCTAGGAATTTTGAACATTTCATGATGTGTTTGTTAACCTCTGAATGTCTTCTTTGGTGTGGTATCTGTTCATAGCCTGTGCCATTTGCAATTGGGTTGCTTTGAGAACAGTAACTAGGCAAGGATGCCCACTAACACGTTTCCTGTTCAATACTGAATTGGAAGTCTTAGCAATAGCAATAACACAAGGGAAGGAAACAAGAAGTATCCAATTTGGAAAAGAGGAGGTAAAACTATCTCTATATGCAGATGATATGATAATATACTTAGAAAACCCTAAAAACTCAGTGAGAAAACTACATAGTTGACATAGTTGACCAATTCAGCAAAGTGGCTGGATACAAGATCAACATACAAAAATCAATTGGATTTCTCTAGTGACAAAGAGAAAACAGAAATGGAGCTAAGAAATACAATACCCTTCACAGTAGCTAACCACAATATTAAACACTTGGGAGTAAATCTAACCAGAAACTCAAAAAAATCTATTCAAAGAAAATAGCAAAACATTATCACAAGAAACAAAAAGAGACTTGGGAAAATGGAAGAAAATTCCATGTTCATGGATAGGAATATTCAATATTGTGAAAATGGCAATTATACGAAAGGAAACCTACAAGTTCCATGCAATACCAATATAAGTACCAATTACATTGTACAGCAAGATGGAAAAGGCAATTTCCAATTTCATCTGGAATGGAAGGAGACCTAGAATAAGCAAAAAGCTCCCGAAAAAGAGAATCAATATAGGAGGCATCTCACTCTCTCTTCTCAAATCCTACTACACAGTCGTGGTGGTCAAGACAGAGTAGTACTGGTACAGGCACAGACAAATAGATCAATGGAATAGCGTTGAGAATCCAGAAATCAGTTCATCTACTTATGATTAACTGATTTTTTACAAGAAGATGACATCAGTTAAGTGGGAAAATGACAGCCTTTTTAACATATGGTGTTGACAAAATTGGAAAACTCTCTGCAGAAAACTCAAGCAAGAAATGCAGCTCACACCACACACACACACACACACACACACACACACACACACACAGCCAACAATTCAAAGTAGATCAAGGACTTAGGAGTAAAACCAAGGATTAAAAACTTCATAAAAGAGAGGCTTGGAAGAATTCTAGAAGCCCTAATCTACAACATGAACAGTCTTCCAAGCATATTGAAAAACCTACAACCAGGAGAGAATAAAATTTATTAATTTGACCTTCTAAGAATCAAATCCCTATGCACATAAAAACCTTCTTCAAGTCCTAGTCCAGAACATAAATGGTATCCCAAGTATCCTGAAAAATCTACAACCAGGAGAAAATAAAATAGATGAATGGGACCTTCTAAGAATCAAATCCCTATGCACATTCAAAAACTTCTCCAACAGGGTAAAAAGGGAAGCCACAGACTGGGAAAAAGTGTTTGGTAATGGCATGTCAGATAAGGGACTTATATCTAGAATTTATAAAATACTTGAGCACCACAACAAGATAAAGGTAAATAATCCAATAGAAAAATGGGCACAGGATATGAATAGAAACTTCACCAAAGACATTCAGATGCTTAACAAGCACATGAAGAAATGTTCAAAATCCCTAGCTCTAAGAAAGATGCAAATCAAAACAACTATGAGATATCATCTCACTCCAGTCAGAATAGCAAAATTTAACAGAACAGTAAGCAACAAATGCTGGCAAGGTTGTGGAGAGACTGGAACACGTATTCACTGTTGGTGGGAGTGTAAAATGGAGCAACCACTGTGCAAGACGATATGGCGCTTTCTCAAAAAGTTGCAAATAGAGATACCATTTGACCCAGCAATTCCACTACTGGGAATATATCCCAAAGAGAACATAACTGACATCCAAGCAGATATATGCACACCCATGTTTATCACAGCTCTGTTCACAATAGCAAGGAGTTGGAAACAACCCAGGTGCCCATCAACAAACGAATGGGTAGAAAAGCTGTGGTATATTCACACAATGGAATACTATGCTGCATTGAAAAACAAGGAACTCATTCAATATTATTCAAAATGGGTTAACCTGGAGGACATTATGCTGAGTGAAGTGTCTCAGTCGCAAAAGGACAAATATTGCATGGTGCCACTGCTGTAAAGTGGGACTGATATCGGGGTGGGGTAAGACTGAGAAAAACTGGATCAATTGTGTATACTGCACTGAAATAGATGAGGGACTGAACAATTTAAAAAGCAAAGTATGATGGGATATTATGGTTATCACAGGAGTCCACAATTAAGATTGTATAGTGGAATGTACTTAGGGCGGTGGGAGGGGTACGGGGGGATTGTCTACCAGGGAGGGAGTCTTTCTTTTACTTTTGAAAGAGAGGAGCGAATTTGGGTTTGGGGGGGAGGGCTTGGCGGGTAGAGAAGTGCAGCAATGAATGAATGGAAATCCAAATTCTCTGTAAATGTTCATTAAAATTATTAAAAAAATAAAATTTAAAAAAACACACACAAAAAAACAACCACAAACCTTCTTCAACAGAATAAGAAGGAAAGCCACAGAGTGGGGCAAAACATTTGGGGTGTACGCCAGGGATGCATCCTGTCTCCGTACCTTTTCAACATGTATGCAGAGCAGATTATCCGAGAGGCTGGGCTCTATGAGGAGAATTGGGGCATCAGGATTGGTGGAAGGTCTATTAACAA
>NW_006400115.1:1631928-1636502 GCF_000299155.1 Elephantulus edwardii
CGCTATGAGTCGCAAACGACTCGACGGAACATAACAATAACAATGACATGTCTGATAAGGGATTTATATTTAGAATTTATAGAACACTCTAGCATCTCAACAAGATAAAAGTAAACAGCCAAATTGCAAAAACATTTTGAGGACTACATTGTCTCATCACAGTCATCTACAAGTCACTCCAGTACAGCAAACAGACAGACAATTGATATACCCATAAGAGAAAATTATAAACAAAGGGAACATAGCTGCAGCTGCGGGCGCTGTGTTTGCCCGCGGTGTCTCAGATTCATTCTTAAGGAACGGAGAACCTAAATCTTCCAAAATGTCAAAAAGACCATCTTATGCCCCACCTCCCACCCCAGCTCCTGCAACACAAATGCCCAGCACGCCAGGGTTTATGGGATACAATCCATACAGTCATCTTGCCTACAACAACTACAGGCTGGGAGGGAACCCAGGCATCAACAACCGGGTCACGGCATCCTCTGGTATTACAATTCCAAAACCCCCCAAAGACACCAGATAAGCCGCAGATGCCCTACGTGAGGTACAGCAGAAAGGTCTGGGACCAAGTTAAGGCTTCCAACCCTGACCTAAAGTTGTGGGAGATTGGCAAGATTATTGGTGTCATGTGGCGAGACCTCACTGATGAAGACAAACAAGAGTATTTAAACTAAAACGAAGCAGAAAAGATAGAATATAATGAATCTATGAAGGCCTATCATAATTCTCCCGCATACTTTGCTTACATAAATGCAAAAAGTCGTGCAGAAGCTGCTTTAGAAGAAGAAAGTCGACGGAGGCAGTCTCGCATGGAGAAAGGAGAGCCGTATATGAGTATTCAGCCAGCTGAAGATCCAGATGATTATGATGATGGCTTTTCAATGAAGCACACAGCCACCGCCCGTTTCCAGAGAAACCACCGCCTCATCAGTGAAATCCTCAGTGAGAGTGTGGTGCCGGACGTCCGGTCAGTGGTCACAACGGCTAGAATGCAGGTCCTCAAACGACAGGTCCAGTCCCTAATGGTTCATCAGCGAAAACTAGAAGCTGAACTTCTTCAAATAGAGGAGCGACACCAGGAAAAGAAACGGAAATTCCTGGAAAGCACAGATTCCTTTAACAATGAACTCAAAAGGTTGTGCGGTTTGAAGGTAGAAGTGGACATGGAGAAAATCGCAGCTGAAATTGCACAGGCAAAGGAAAAAGCCCGCAAAAGGCAGGAGGAAAGGGAGAAAGAGGCAGCAGAGCAGGCTGAACGCAGTCAGAGCAGCATTGTTCCTGAGGAAGAACAAGCTGCAAATAAAGCCGAGGAAAAGAAAGACGACGAGAGCATTCCAATGGAGACAGAGGAGGCCCATCTGGAAGAAACAGCAGAAAGCCAACAGAATGGTGACGAAGGCACATAGACGCCGGAGGATAAGGAGAGTGGTCAGGATGGGGTTGACAGTATGGCTGAGGAAGGAACCAGTGACAGTAACACTGGCTCGGAGAGCAACAGTGCAACGGTGGAGGAGCCACCTACAGATCCCATACCAGAGGACAGAAAAAAGAATAAATGTTGCCTTGTTTTATGTGTTCTAAATACTTTTTTAAATGAAGTCATGCCTTTTTGAGTTTTAATGGTGTTCTGTGGTTTGTGTATTTTTTTTTCTTGTTCATATTACACCACCAAAGGCTTCTTAGCATCATGGGCCGAATGGCAGTCACCCTTTTTTAAGTGGTTGTGAAGATGGCTTTTTGGATCTGGTTTCTGGCCCTCAGCCTCAGAATTTAGATTGAAAAATGCCAACCTCTGTTAGAGAATTATCCTTTGATGCTGCAGAATCTCCCCTTTGAATGCCTTGCTAAAGCTCACTTGGGTGCTTACCAAAGTCATAGCTTTAAAACCTTCTCCAGCCCCCACCAACACTTCCTCAAAGTCCCCTTTGCAAGGTTTACTTCCTCCAAGAGTAACTTCTTGAAAACATCTTATTTGAGTGTATGTATTTGTTGACACACCTTTTCAATTTTCCATCAAAGTCTCAGCTACCATGAGTTGTGTTAAGGAGTCACTTGCAGCCTTGGACTACGCTTGGATCATGTTGGTCTGGAGTTGTAGCTGTCTGCATAGTTAATTACTAGTTAAGACATAGTCATTAAAGTGAACACAGCACATATACATTATGTCTTTTTATTGGGTATGGTTTGGTAAATTTATCACTGTACAGAAAAATTATTTTTTACCAAGTTTTCCAAAGACAGAGTAACTTAACAAAGCTTAAAAGAATTTACTATTCTTGTAATGGAGCAAAATAGTACCCCGCTCCAGAAGAAAAGCAGCTGGGAATGAACTTCTCATCCACTTCAAATTGTCTTATTGTAATGAAAACATCCGAAACCTCAAGGCTCAGGATCCCACAGATCAGAGCTACCTTTTTCATAAACTTTGAGTAAAGTCTTGAAAATCAGAAGCAAGATAAACACAAAAATTAGAATAGATTTTTCCCAAATAGTGGTATATCTAATGTAATATGTTTCTTAAAGGTCCAAATGTAATGAAAAAAGAAAGGAATAAAAAGAGAAAATTATAAACAAAAACCACATGGATATCTAAACTATAAAATAAGCAGCAACCTGCAAATCACTCCCTCACTAAAAAAATGCAGGTAAGTGTTTACATCTAATAGTAAACCATAATAGCAAGCAACTTGCTGCTGGATGCAAACTGCCTGTGTTTGGGTTGGCAGTACAATTCTTTATCCACTAGGTCACTGGAGTTCCCTCATTAGACGTTGTTATGTGCTGCTGTCTCAAAACTGACCCATAGCTGACCTTCCAGTAGGTTTTCAGAGGCAGTTGATCATGGTGGAGGAAATTATCACTTCTTTTCCCAAGGAGCAGCTGGTGGAGCCAAAATTCATGCCTTCATAAATGCAGCACTGCTACTTACTACTAGGTATCCAGGACTCCCTTAGAAAGATACAAATAAAAACAACAATAAAATATTATCTCACACCAAGAATGTTCAATAAGAAAACAAGCAATAAATACTGGCAAAGTTCAGAGAAACTGGAATTCTTCTACTCTGCTTCTGGGAATGTAAAATGGTGCAATAACTTTGGAAAGCATTTTCACTCTTTCCTTAAAAGTCTAAAACAAAAATGAAATGGAAATAACATTTGACACAGCAATCCCCCTAATAGATATTTATCCTCAAAAAATAAGGGCTGTGACATGAACCAATATATGCACACTCAAGTTCATGACAACAATATTGTAGTATGGTGGGTCTGTCTATTTTTCAAAATGGCTTTCCTAAACAATATCTAAGATGCATTGATAATAATGGGTGACAGGAACACAAAAGTTGGGTACAGGGAAGAAGGATCAGTAGCTGGAAAATACGGGCTCGGTCAGAGAAATGGGGCTGGAGATAGAATGATAGAGTTCTGCAAATTCAATCATTTATTCATTGCAAATACCTTTTATAAGAACCATAAACGCAGGCTATATACATGGATCTCACCTGATGGCATTCATAGGAATCAAATAGATTACATTTGTGGAAAGACTAGTTGAAGAAGCTCAATATCGACAGTGAAAACCAGGCTGGGTGCTGATTGTGGGACAGACCACCAACTACTCCTATGTAAGTTCAAGCTGAAGTTGCGGAAAATGGATTCAAGTCCACAGGAAGCAAAATTTGATCTTAAGTCTATCCCACTTGAGTTTCAAAACCATCTCTGGAACAGGTTTGAGGCCTTGAGTACTAATGAGCGTTGACCAAATGAGCTCTTGGAGGATATAAAAAAATCGTCCCATGAAGAATGCAAAAGATCATTACAAAGGCTGAAAAAGAAGAAAAGACCAACATGGATGTCAGATGAGACTCTGAATTAGATGAGCTCTGAATTAGAGCACCAAGAAGCCAAAGCTAAAGGAAGAAACCAAGAAATCAAAGAGCTTAACAGAAAATTTCAAAAGGCAGCCCAGAACAACAAAGCAAGATACTGTAATGAAATGTGCAGAGCTGGAGTCAGAAAATCAAAAGGGCCGAACTCGCTCAGCGTTTCTTAAGGTGAGGGAGCTGAAAAACAAATTCAAGCCACGGGTGGCAATACTTAAAGATACTTTGGGTAGAATGTTAAATGATCCAGGAAGTATCAAGAGAAGATGGAAGGAATATACAGAGTCACTGTATCAGAAGGAATTGCTTGACACGGAAGAATTTCATGAAGTGACATATAAGCAAGAGCCTATGGTGATGAAGGAGGAAGTTCAAATTGCTCTAAAGGAATTAGCAAAAAACAAGGCTCCAGGAGTGGACGGCATACCAATTGATACATTTCAACAAACAGACACTGCCCGGGATGTGCTCAATAAGTTGTGCCAAGAAATCTGGAGGACAGCCAGCTGGCTGAATGACTGGAAAAGATAGATATTTGTTCCAATTCCAAATAAAGGTGACCCAACAGAGTGTGGAAATTATCAAGCAATATCATTAATATCACATGCAAGCAAGATTCTGCTGAAAATTATCCAAAATGTTTGGAACAATATGTCAACAGAGAACTGCCAGATGTGCAGGCTGG
>NW_006400115.1:1637927-1639622 GCF_000299155.1 Elephantulus edwardii
AGAAGGGGAAACCTTGCATGGAGCGTAGGGCGTTGGTGGCGCTGCTGACCTCTTTGAAGATGACAAAGGCCTGGCCCCTCATCTTCAGGCTCCTCGATACCAGAATATCTAGGATCTGGCCAAACTGGGAGAAGATGGCGTACAGGGACTTCTTCAGCTCATCCTTCTTAATCTTCTCGTTGAGGTTGTTGATATAGATAGTATGATTGGGACGGGTCTCGGGAACTGCCATGGCGCGAGATGTCGAGGTAGGGCGACAGGGTAGAACCACCCCCAAATAGTGTCTGTGGCGTGCCCACAAAGCTTTTTTTACTGTGTGGATCACAACAAGCTGTGGCTAACTCAGAAGAATGGGAATCCCAGAACATTTGATTGTGCTAATGCGAAACCTATTCTTGTACCAAGAGGCAGTCGTCAAAACAGAGCAAGGAGACACTACATGGTTCAAAATCAAGAAGGAGTTCATCAGGGATGTATTTTGTTTCCACACCTTTTCAATCTGTATGCAGAACAGATCATCCAAGACTCTGGGCTGTACAAAGAGGAATGTGGCATCAAGATTGGTGGAAGAGTCAACAACAACTTGCGTATGCAGATGACACAACCCTGCTTGCTGAAACTGAGGACGACCGCTTGCTGTAGAAGATCAAGGACTGCAGCCTCCTATCTGGACTGAAACTCAACATCAAGAAAACAAAGATTCTCACTACTGGGCCAATTGGCAGCATCAGTGTGGATGGTGAAGAGATTGAGATAGTTTTCATTGACTTGGTTCCACAATCAACACTCTTGGTAACAGCAGCCAGGAAATCAAGAGGAGAATTGCATTGGGAAAGTCAGCTGTGAGGGACCTCCCAAAAGTACTTAAGAGCAATGACGTCAGAATGGAGACTAAGGTGCACCTGCTCCGGGTTATAGTCTTTGCAATTACATGCTATGCATCAGAAAGTTGGACAGTGAATACGGATGATAGAAAGAGAATTGATGCCTTTGAGCTGTGGTGCTGGAGAAGAGTATTGAATATACCATGGACTACTAGGAGAACAAACAGGTTTGTCCTGAAGAAGGTGAAGCCGGAATGCTCCTTGGAATCAAGGATTCCGAAGCTTCATCTGACATACTTTGGGCATGTTGCAAGGAGGGACTGGTCCTTAGAAAGGGACATCATGTTTGGCAGAGTGGAGGGGTGGCGAAGGAGAGCAAGACCTTTGATGAGATGGATCAATTCTGTGACTGGAGTGGTGGGAATAAGTGTGTTTGGGATGGCTTCGTTGGCACAGGATAGAATGGCATTTAGAGCTCTTGTACATAGGGTCACTGTCATAAGTGACTCATGGCACATAACAATAGCAAGCAAGATCTGCATCTCACACTACACACACTAAATAAATAAATGAACAAACAAACTCAAGGTGGAATAAAGAAACAAACCATAAAGTGCTTAAGAAACCAACTGGGACCAAACTAAAGGGTCTAGACTATGGTGTGAAGAGGCTGACAAATACAGCCAGCAATGCACAGTCTGGAGAGAAAAAAATTGAGGAATGAGACTTTCGAAAGATTAAATCCCTGTGTGCATTAAAAACTTTTCTAATAGGATGAAAAGAAAACCTATTGACTGGGAAAGAACATTTGGCAACACCATCTCGGACTGTTGTTGCTGTTGTTGTTGTTGTTGTCGTTGTTATGTGCCGT
>NW_006400115.1:1641562-1647315 GCF_000299155.1 Elephantulus edwardii
CTGTTCTGCATATAGGTTGAAATGGTATGGAGATAGGATGCATTCCTGGTGTATGCCTTCCCAGTCTCGGCCTAGAGTCTCATGAAGAAAGTTTACAGATCATTCTGGGGCCTCCAGGAGAAAAAGACTGATGAACCAATTATAAAATGGGCAAAAGATATGGAAAGACTTTTCACAGAGGTAGACATCCCAATGGTCAATAATACATGAAGAAATTTTCAAAATCTCTTGCAATAGAGATACAAATCAAATCTCACAATGAGATACCATCTCACCTCAGTGACCAAGTTTAGCAAGGCAGAAAGCAATAAATGTTGGATAGGATGCAGGGAAGTGGCAACTCTAATACACTGTTACTGGGATTGTAAAATAATACAACCACTCTGGAAGGCAGTTTGGCACTTCCTGGAAAAGTTGAACATATTCCACTACTATGAATATGTTGTTGTTGTTAAGTGTCATCAAATTGCTTGCGACTCATAACGATTTTATATACAAGAGTTCTGAACCCTCCTCTACCCTGCTCTATCCTGTGCCAACCTCATTGTCTCTGACATGGTCTTCCTCTCTATTCTTCTTCAAGGACTGTTCTCTCCTTACAATACGCCCAAAATATGTCAAACAGAGCTGCAGAATCCTTGACTTTTAGGAGCAGTAGGGTTTCAACCTTTCTAGAATGAACCTATTTGTTCTCCTAGCAGTTCTTTGTATATTATATACAAAGCACCACAGCGCATTCTCTTTCAATCATCCCTAGTCATTGTTCAACTTTCTGATACATAGCAAGCAGACCATGGCCTGGATCAGGCACACCTTAGTCTCCACACTGACATTGTTGCTCTTCAGTACTCAGGAGATGCATATTTTCCCAATGCAATTAATCTTTTGATTTCCTAGCTGCTGGTACCAAGAGTGTTGATTGTGGAACCAAGGAAACTGAAGCTGTTAGCATACTCGCAATCTCTTCACCCTCTATCATGATGCTGCCAATTGAAGATGTTTTCTTTTTAAAAAAATTTTTTTAACTTTATTATTATTTTTGGGTGTGTGTACCGTCAAATCAGATCTGACTGGTACAGGAGGAAGGAGATTTTCTCCTCCTTCTCCAGCAGAGCATCTGGTGGATTTGAACCGCATACCTCCGGGATTGCAGTGCAGCTTCTTGCCACTAGGCCACCAGAGTTCTCTAAGATCTGTTTTCTTCATGTTGAGCTTCAATCTATATTGAAGACTACAGTCCTTGACCTTCTGCAGCAAATGCCTCAGGTCCTCCTCAGTTTTTGGTATACAAGATTGTGTTATCTGCATAATGCAGGTTAGCGACTCATAGAGACCCTATGTACAACAGCTCTAAACTCTACTCTGTTCTGTGCCAATCTCACTATCTCCGATACACTCATCCCGATTGCCCCAGTCACTGAATCAATCCACCTCCCAGAGAGCCTTGCCCTCCTGCGCCTGCCCTCCACCCTCCCAAGCATGATGTCCCTCTCCAAGGACCAGTCTCTCCTAACAACATGACCAAAGTATGTCAGACGAAGCCTCAGAATCCTTGCCTCCAAGGAGCAGCCCTGTTTAACCCTCTCCAGCTTGAAAAAGTATGGAAATAGGATGCACCCCTGGTGTACATCTTTTCTGATTTTGAACCAAGCAATATTTCCTTTCTCTGTTATGATGACTGCCTCCTGGTCCAAGTATAGGTTTCACATAAGCACAATCAAGTGTTCCAAGATTTCTATTCTTCTCAGAGTTAGTTGTGGTCCACACATTTAAATGCCTTTGCTTAGTCAATTAAACACAGACTTTCAGCTAAGATCCATCTAACACTGGCTAAAATATTCCTAGTACTATTGGAGGAAGACTCATCAACAATCTTCTTATGCAGATCACATAACCTTGCTTGCTGAAATGGGCAAGATCTTGTAGGGGACCTGAAAACACATGGTAAAGGTGGGCATAGTCCAATGGTTATTAATTTTGTAAAAACGAATTACCAGAAGTTCAGGCTGGGTTTAGATGAGGTCGGGGTACTAGAGATATTGTAGCTAATGTTAGATGGATCTTGGCTGAAAGCAAGAAGTACCAGAAGAATGTCTATCTTTGTTTCATTGATTACACAAAGTCATTCGACTGTGTGGATCATAACTGTGGCTAACTCTGAGAAAAATGGGAATCCCAGAACACTTGATTGTGCTAAAGTGAAACCTATACTTGTACCAGAAGGCAGTTGTCAGAACAGAACAAGGAAACACTGCACGGTTCAAAATTGGGAAGGGTGTATGCCAGATCTATATACTGTCTCTATACATTTTCAATTTTATGCAGAACAGATTATCTGGGAGGCAGGGCTCTATGAATAGAAATGTGGCATCAAGATTGGAGGAAGAATCATCAACAATCTACGTTATGCAGATGACATACCCTGCTTGCTGAAACTGAGGAGTAACTGAAGCACTTGCTGTGGAATGTCAGGGACTGCAGTCTTCAGTATGGATTGAGGCTCAATATCAAGAAAACAAACATTCTCGCCACTGAGGCAATTGGCAGCATCATGATGGATGGTAAAGAGATTGAGATTGTTCAAAATTTTGGTTTGCTTGGCGCCAAAGTCAACACTCATGACACCAGCAGCAAAGAAATTAAAAGACGTATTGTGATGGGAAAGTTTGCAGTTAGAGACCTCTCTAAAGTACTAGAGTGCAATAATGTCAGTCTGGAAACTAAGGTGGGACTGTTAAATGTCATGGTCTTTGCAATCACTTGCTATGCATCAGAGAGCTGGACAATTACTAGGGATGACAGAAGGAGAATTGATTCCTTTGAGCTGTAGTGTTGGAGAAGAGTGTTGAAGATACCATTGACTGTTAAGAAAATGAACAGGTTTGTCCTGGAGAGGGTGAAGCCAGACTATTTCTTAGAGGCAAGGATTCTTCAGCTTCATCTGAAATATTCTGAACATGTTGCAAGGAGGGATCAGTCCTTAGAGAGGGATGCCATGCTTGGGAGGGTGGAGGGACAGGGTAGAAGAGGGAGACCCTCGATGAGAAAGATTGGTTCAGTGACTGGGGAAATAGGGGTAGGTGTGTAGGAGATGGTGAGATTGGCACAAGATAGGGCATAGATTAGGGCTGTTGTACTTAGGGTCCCTATGAGTAGCAGGCGAATCAACGGCACATAACAACAAAAACAACACCAATGAATGAAAATTATTGTGAGAAAAACACTATGAATGAAGAATAGTGCGAGATCCAATGTCTATGAACTTTTAAGTAAACATTTATATATACATAAATATATAGACACATACAGATATACATATACACATATTTATACATATACATACATGTACATATACATATACATATACATATACATATACATATACATATACACATATGTTCTTGTTGTTCTTAAGTGCCATCAAGTTGCAAGCTGTTTACAGAAGTGGATGACATTCTTGCTTCCAAGCTTGTTTCAACCAGGGAGCACCACCAAACACTGTCCACCATGGGTAACCATTATCGCATTTTAAACATCAGGGTCACAGTGTTTAGCTCCTCAGCGACCACAAGTTACCTGTGTATGGCAAGGGGACACTCCAGGGCTATACGACCTAGAAGACTGTTTGAACAAAAACAACGGAAAAGAGGCCTTAGGGCTGTGGATTAGAGTCACCCACCTGTAACTTGGTAGCATCGCTTTCTGTACAAAAGGCTAACTGGTCTCTCTCTGTGTTAAGTGCCATCAAGTCGTAGGCGACTTATAGCGGCCCTATGAACTAAAGTCCTGGACACTTGCTTGTGTGACTTTCATCCTTTCTCCAGGTTCATAGGGTTTCCAGAGAACAGCTGTTTACGGAAGTGGATGCCAGTACTGCTTCCAAGCTCATTTCAACCGGGGAGCGTCACCAAACACTCTCCACCACGGGTAACCATTATCCCATTTGACACATCAGGGTCGCAGTGTTTCACTTCACAGAGACCACAAGTTACCTGTGTACAAGCAAGTGGACAAGCCAGGGCTATATGACCTAGAAGACTGTTTGAACAAAAAAAAAATTGAAAACGGGCTTTAGGGCCACAGATTAGAGTCACCCACCTTTGGCTTGGTAGCATCACTTTCAGTCCACTAGGCCAACTGGTCTCTCTTTGTGTTGTTAAGTGCCACAGACCTAGGCAACTCATAGCGAACCTATGAACGAAAGTCCTCAACACTTGCATGCATGACTTTCATCCTTTCTCCAGGTTCATTGGGTTTCCAGAGGAAAGCTGTTTACAGACGTGGATTCCACTCCTGCTTCCAAGTTTGTTTCAACTGGGGAGCACCACCCAAACTGTCTACCATGGATAACTATTATCGCATTTGGCACATCAGGGTCATGTGTTTAGCTACAAAGCAAATACAAGTTACCTGTGGACAGCAAGTGCACATGCCATGGCTATAAGACCTAGAAGACTGAACAAAAACAATTGAAAACAGGCCTCAGGGCTGCAGATTAGAGCCACCCACCTCTGGCTTGGTAGCATCACTTTCTGTCCACTAGCCCAAATGGTCTCTCTCTGTGTTTCTAAGTCCCTTCGAGTCATAGGCGACTAATAACCACCCTATGAATGAAAGTTCTTGACACTTGCATGCGTGAATTTCATCCTTTCTCCAGGTTCATAGGGTTTCCAAAGGCAATCTGTTATGGAAGTGGATGCCACTCCTGCTTCCAAGCTTGTTCCAACAGGGTAGCACTACCAAACAATGTCCACGATAGGTAACCATTATTGTATTTGACACATCAGTGTCACAGTGTTTAGTTTCACAGTGACCACCTGTGTATGGCAAGTGGACATGCGAGGGATATAGGACCGAGAAGACTATTTAAAAAGAAACAATTGAAAACAGGTTTTAGGGCCATGGATTAGAGTCACCCATATTTGGCTTGGTAGCATCACTTTCTGTCCTCTAGTCCACCTGATCTCTCTCTGTGTTGTGAAGTGCTGTCGGTAATAGGCGACTCATAGTGACCCAATGAATGAAAGAAGTCGACACTTGTGTGCGTGACTTTCATCCTTTCTCCAGGTTCATAGGTTCCAGACACAAGCTGTTTAAAGAAGTGCATGCCACTCTTGTTTCAAATCTTGTTCCAACGGGGGAGCGCCACCCAAACTGTTCACCATGGGTAACCGTTATAGCATTTGACATATCAGGGTCACAGTGTTTAGCTTCACAGCGACCACAAGTTACTTGTCTACAGGAAGTTGACACGCCAGGGCTATACAACCTAGAATATCATTTGAACAGTACCTTAGCATTCTGGGACGCCCAAATACTGGCCACCTCTTGGTAAGAGACCTCCCAGTTCATCTGGCAAGTCCGCTATGCCTACTCCCAGTGGGGCACAGAGAAGTCCACAATTGCCCGGAGACTTCCTTACCTGCCTCTGCCCATGTAGCCAGAGGCTGTGTGCAGGTGACACTAAGTCTCCCAAGACACTAAGTGTGGGGTGACCTTTAAGTATCTTAGCATTCTGGCACTTACAAATGCTGCCCAACTCTGGGCCAGAGATCCTCATTTCATCTGACAAGTCTACTGTGCCAGCCCCAGTGGGACACAGAGAAAGGCACAAGTGCCCGGAGCCTTGCTTATCTGCCTCTATACATATACATATACATATACATATACATATACATATACATATACATATACATATACATATACATATAGTTGTTGTTATGTGCCGTCGAGTTGCTTGCGACTCATAGCCA
>NW_006400115.1:1648877-1650008 GCF_000299155.1 Elephantulus edwardii
CATAGGCTCCTGCTCATGTTATTTCATTAAATTCTTCTGTGTCTGCCAATTCTTTTTGATACAATGACTCAGTACATTCTTTTCATCTTCTTTTAATACTTCCTGGGTCATTTAATATTCTGCATAAAGCATCCTTGTTTATAGCAACTCGAGTTTTAATTTGTTCTTCAGTTCCTCGAGCTTAAGAAATGATGAACATCTTCGGCCCTTTTGATTTTCTGATTCCAGCTCCTTGCACATTTCATTGTAATATTTTGCTTTGTCATCCCATGCTGCCTTTTGGAATCTTCTGTTTAGCTCTTTAGTATCTTGAATTCTTCCTTGTGCTTTGGCTTCTCTGCGCGCCAGTGCAATCTTCAGAGTTTCTTCTGACATCCATTTTGGTCTTTTTTTTTCTCTTCATTCTTTGTAATGACCGTTTACATTCTTCTTGGATGATACATTTGACATCCTTCCACAACTCATTAGGTATTCGCTCAATTAGTGTTCAAGGCGTTAAACCTGTTCCTGAGATGGTTCTGAAATTCAGGAGGGATGAACTCAAAGTCATATTTTGATTCCCGTGGATTCGGTTTAATTTTCCTCAGCTTCAGCTTGAACTTGCATATGAGTAGTTGGTGGTCTGTTCCACAATCAGCCCCTGGCCTAGTTTTTAGCTGATATTAAAATTCTACAGCGTTTTTTTCTGCAGATATAATTGATCTGATTCCTACGCATACCATTAGGTGAAATTCATGTGTATAACCTGTGTTTATGTTTCTTACAAAACATATTTGCAATGAATAAGCCATTGATTGTGTAAAATTCAATCATTCTATCTCCAGCTTCATTTCTGTCACCAAGTCCACATTTTCCAACTACTGATTCTTCTTCTCTGTTCCCAACGTTTGCATTCCAGTCACCTATTATTATCAATGCATCTTGATTGCATGTTTGATCCATCTCCAACTGTAAAAGTTGTTAGAAATCATCTATTTCTTCTTTGGATCTGGTTGTTGGTACATATATCTGAATGATAGTGGTATTCACCGGACTTCCTTATAAGCGTATGGATATTATCCTGTCACTCACAAGGTTGTACTTCAAGACGGATCTAGAAATTACTTTTTATTTATTTATTTTTTATTTTTT
>NW_006400115.1:1650535-1651988 GCF_000299155.1 Elephantulus edwardii
GTGTGTGTGTGTGTGTGTGTGTGTGTGTGTGTGTGTACATATATATATATTCTAATCATTGCCCCTGAATTTGCAATATGGCTGAGCTGGAATATGTAATTGGGTGTTTATCCACAATGGGAGGTTTAAATTTAATTGGTCCAGTAGCAGAAATTTGGGACTCTCAACATTAGAAAGAAAGATAGGCCAGCCACCATAGAACTCCAGAGGTGTGAACACCGTGTGACCCCAGAGGAGCGACGACTACCGGCCACTGTTTAACCGTGCTGTAGTCCGCACCTTTGTTACGCCCATCACACAGAGTGCTGCTGCATAAACCCCCAGCAGCGCCCAAGCAACGACCCCTGCCTCCTGGTGGTAGTGTCCAAGCCCTGTACTCCTTTGCCCCCCCGTCCTTTGCTTTCCCCCCTTCATCCGCCCCCCCTTGCAGCTCCAAAACCATGCATTTCAGCCCTCTGTGGCCTCAGGGCACCACAGCAGATCCAGCCATCATTCCAAGCTATCAGCCGAGCTGCTGTAGAACTAATCTGGCAAGAGAAAGGCTGGTAGGATCATGACTGGGTTTACTGGAGCATTGCTGATTACCTGGGAGAGCACCTAAGAGCATGCCCATTGGTGTAGAATTTGGCCGAGCTCTCTTGGGCTACACCAACTGCCCAAAACGAGCCAGCCATTGGCTGGCTTCTGCGGACTCTGCAGACCAGCCATAGGCTAGTGGGTCAGTGGGAATTTGACCTTGACTTTTCGGATGCTATCGAATCCAGAAATCTGCTGGAGCAGGGGCTGTTGTGTAAGGGCACCTGCATAAGTGCCACCAGGCAGGGAACACTGAGAAAATGATTGGATAGGAAAGGTACAGCAGGAATTTGAGTAGGGACCCCAATCGTGAGCACGCTGAGACAGCAGAAGTTTGAGCAAGGTCCCCCAAAGTGTTTGACCAGCCCTTGTGATCACCCCAACTCTGTGCCTGCCTCACCCCACTTGGCTCCACACCAGTGCCTACACGTCTGGGCAATCAACTTGCCTTTAATCGGGAGCACTTTGACCTGTTTTACCAACAAGAGATTGCCCTCGCATGCTCTGAACTGACATTACTCTAAAGTCAGAAGTTCAGAGAAATGCACAGGTTGTGTAGCTGCCCAACTGATCTCAAGAGAATTGTCTTCAGATCAAGAACATGTCAATGTCTGGAAGAAAGCAAAGAATCCCACACAATACAAAGAGCAAAGCAAGATGTCACTCACAAAGGGTGTCACAGGATCAGTGGATTTCCTGAGGCCAGAAAGTCTGATGAAATTTTCTGACACAGAATTAAAAAAAGGAGTGACTCAATATATCCAATGGATGAAAGAAAAACTTGATGAATTACAGGATACTACAAGAAGCTCAATATCAGCTGTGAAAACTAGGGCAGGGGCTGATTGTGGAACAGACCACCAATTACTCATATGCA
>NW_006400115.1:1654133-1657481 GCF_000299155.1 Elephantulus edwardii
CAGAGGCTGTGCGGTTGGCGCAGGATAGAGCAGGATTTAGGGCTGTTGTGCATAGGATCGCTATGAGTCGCAAACAACTCGACGGCACATAACAACAACAACAACAACAAGCAAACACCAGGAGGCGCTAAAAAAAACCCCAAAAAACAATGCAGAACATTGAAGAGAAAGCAAATGAGGCATTACCGGCACTGGAAAAACAAGAATCAACCATTCAAAATAAAAGGTCCAATTTTTCAGAGGCTGTCAACATGATGGAGGGACATATGAGCAGAGTTGATGAGATGGAACACAAAATCAGTGAAATTAAAGACAGAATTGTCACCACTGATCTGCTAGAGCAAAAAGCAGACTCAGAAAAGAAGGAAAAAGAAGAAAACCTAAGAGTAATGTGGGGCACCATCAAGAGAAATAACATGCACATCTTTGAAATCGCAGAAAAGGAAGAAGCAAGTAAAGGCACTGAAAAAGCTGTGGAAGAATTACCAGAGGAAAACATCCCAGGCATAATGAAGACTGAGAATACGTTTAGGTTAGACCCCCAAAGAAAAACATCAAGGCATATCATAGTTAAATTTTCCAGAACCAAAGATAAGGAGAGAATTCTGAAAGCAGCAAGGGAGAAACAAAGAATAACCTATAAGGGAGAACAGATAAGATTAAGTGCCGATTTCTCAGCAGAAACCATGCAGGCAAGAAGAGAGTGGAAAGACATATATCAAACACGTAAAGAACACAACTGTCAACCAAGAATACTGTACCTAGCAAAATTATCCATCAAATATGAAGGACAGATCAAGATATTCCCAGAAAAGCAGAACTTTAAAGAATTTGTAAAAACAAGACCAGCGTTGCAGGAGAGGCTCAGAGATTTCCTTATTACAGACATACCACAGAAAGCTGCATGGTCCAAAGTTACTAGCAACAACACCAAAAAGAACCCAACACAATGACAGCAATAAAACCTAACCTCTCAATATTCACACTGAACGTGAATGGCTTAAATGCACTGCTGAAGAGAAAGAGAAGAGCAGATTGGATAAAAAACCAAAATCCATCAATGTGTTGTCTACAGGAGACACATCTGTAAAATGAAAATAAAGACGGGCTAAAAGTAAAAGGGTGGGGAAAATATACCAAGCAAATGGTAACCAGAAAAAAGCAGGAGTAGCCATATTAATCTCTGATAAAATAAATATCAATGTAAAAACCATCACAAAGGATAAGGAAAGTCACTACATAATGCTAAGAGGGTCAATAGAACAAGAGGACATAACAATAATAAATATATATGAACCAAATTAAAGACCAGTAAAAGAAATAAAAAAACATTAACAAAACTGAACATGACTGGGTACTGGAAGAAATTAAAAATGACATAAGAAAGTTTCTTGAAACTAATGATAATGAAATCACCACTTGCCAAAACCTCTGGGAAACAGCCAAAGCAGTAATCAGAGGTCAATTTATAGCAATAAGCAAACACATCAAAATACAGGAAAAAAAGGACTATTGATTCTATAACCCAATATCTCCAGCAAAACGAAAAAGAACAGAAAAACCACAATACCCTCTAAAAAAACCTGAAATTGTAAAAAAAGAGCACAAATAAATTAAATAGAAAATGGAAAAACAATTGAAACTATCAACAAAACTAGTAGGTGGTTCTTTTAAAAGACCAATAAAATCGATAAACCACAAGCAAAACTCACAAACAAAAAGAGGGAGAAGACACAAATAATCCGAATAAGAGATGAATCAGGCAACATCACAAGAGACCCAACTAAAATAAAAAAGCTAACATTAGAGTACTATGAAAAAATATACTCAAACAAATATGAAAACCTAGAGGAAATGGACAAATACTTAGAAATGTACAACCTACCTAAACTGAGACAAACCAGAATTGAACATCTGAACAGACCCATTACAAAAGAAGAAATTGAAAAGTTAATACAACTTCCAACTAAAAAAAGCCCTGGACCAGATGGTTTTACAAGTGAATTTTATCAAACATTCAGACAAGAACTTTACCAATTCTACATAAATTATTTCAGAAAGTAGAAGAAGATGGAATACTCTCAGATTCATTCTATGAATCAAACATATCTTTGATGCCAAAGCCAGGAAAGGACACCACCAAAATAGAAAACTATAGGCCAATATCTCTCATGATCATTGATGCAAAAATCCTGAATATAATACTGGCAAAAAGAATCCAATGATACATCAAAGAAATAATTCACCATGACCGAGTGGGATTCATAACAGGTATGCAAGGATGGTTCAACATAATGAAAATTATCACATTAACAAGAACCATGTGATCCTATCAATTGATGCAGAAAAGGCCTTTGACAAATTCCAATATCCTTTCCTGACTAAAACACTGAACAAAATAGGATTAGAGTGGAATTTCTTCAACACAGCAAAAAGTATTTATGAAAACCAAAGAGCCCACATTATTCTCGATGGAGAGAGGTTAAAGGCATTCCCTTTAAGAACAGGAACTAGGCAAGGACGCCCAATATCAACTCTCTTATTCAATATTTTTTGGAAGTCTTAGCGATAGTAGTAAGACAAGAAAAGAGAAGGGAATAAAAAGTATCCAAATTGGCAAAAAGGAGGTAAAATTATCCCTCTATGCAAATGACATGACAGTATACTTAGAACACGCTAAAGACTCAGCAAGAAAACTATTGGACACAGTGGACAAATTTAGCAAAGTGGCAGGTTACAAGATCAACATACAAAAATCAGTTGGATTTCTCTACAGTGACAAAGAGAATACAGAACAGGTAATAAGGAAAACAATATTCTTCGCGAGAGCTAATCACAAGATTAAGTACTTGGGAATAAATTTAACCAGATGCACAAAGGACCTATTCAAAAAAATTACAAAACATTACTGCAAGAAACAAAAAGACACCTGGAGAAGTGGAAGAATATCCCTTGCTCATGGATACGAAGATTCAATATTGTGAAAATGGCAATACTATTGTTGTTGTTGTTACGTGCCGACGAGTCGTTTGCGACTCATAGCGACCCTATGTACAAGAGCCCTAAACCGTGCTCTATCCTGTATCAATCTCATTTCCCCCGACAGACCCATCCGGATTACCCCAGTCACTGAATCAATCCACCTCATAGAGGGTCTTCCCCTCCTGCGCCATCCCCCTACTCTACCCAGCATGATGTTCCTCTCTAAAGACCAGTCTCTCCTTACAACATTTCCAAAATATGTCAGATGAAGCCCCAGAATCCTTGCCTCCAAGGAGCAGCCTGGTTTAATCCTCTCTGCGATGAATCTGTTTGTTTTCTTGGCAGTCCATGGTACATTCAATACTC
>NW_006400115.1:1658880-1660010 GCF_000299155.1 Elephantulus edwardii
AATGCAATCCCAATACAAATACCAATCCCATTCTTCAACGAGATGGAAAAGGCAATCTCCAGTTTCATTTGGAATAGAAAGAAGCTCCAAATAAGCAAAGCACTCCTTAAAATTAGAAGATAGGTAGGAAGTATCTCACTTTCTGATTTCAAGTCGTACTACACTGCCATGGTGGTAAAGACAGCATGGTACTGGTACAATGACAGACACATAGATCAATGAAATACAATAGAGAATGCGAAAATCAACCCATCTATCTACGGTCAACTGATTTTCAACAGGGGATTAAATCAGTTAAGTGGGGAAATGACAGCCTTTTAACAAATGGTGTTGGCAAAATTGGAAAAGTATCTGCAAAAGACTCAAGCAAGACCCACACCTCACTCCATAAAAAAAAAAAAAAAACAACTCAAGGTGGATCATGGACCTTTGGACTAAAACCAAGGACTATAACCTTCATTACAGAAAAGCTAGGAACAAACCCTGAAGTCCTAATACACAACATAAACAGTCTTCCAAGTATCCTAAAAAATCTACAACCAGGAGAAGATAACGTAGATAAATGGGATCTTCTAAGAATCAAATCCCTATGCACATCCAAAAACTTCTCCAACAGGCTAAAAAAGGCAGCCACCTACTGGGAAAAATTATTTGGTAATAACATATCAGATAAGGGACTTATATCCAGAATTCATAAAATACTTGAGCACAACAACAGGATAAAGGTAAATAATCCAATGAAAAAATGGGCACAGGATATGAACAGGCACTTCACCAAAGACGACATTCAGATGGCCAACAAGCATATGAAGAATTGCTCAAAAGCCCTAGCTCTAATAGAGATGTAAATTAAAACAACCATGAGATATCACCTCAACCAACCCAGTCAAAATAGCAAAATTTAACAGAACAGCAAGCAACAAATGCTGACGAGGTTGTGGAGAAACAAGAATGCTTATTCACTGCTGGTAGGAGTGTAAAATGGTGCAACCACTGTGGAAGGCGGTATGGCTCTTTCTCAAAAAGTTGCAACTAGAGATACCATTTGGCCCAGCAATTCCACAACTGGGAATATACCCCAAAGAGACCATAACTAACATCCAAGCAGATATATGCACACCCATGTTTAT
>NW_006400115.1:1668978-1674766 GCF_000299155.1 Elephantulus edwardii
ATCTGATTCCTATGCATACCATCAGGTGAAATCCATGTGTATAATCTACGTTTATGTCTCTTAAAAAAACGGATTTGCAATGAATAAGTCATTGCATAGGGGAGGAATAGTGGAACTGTATCCACATTACAATATTCTTCTTACCAAAACCACTTATGGAAAACAGGAACTGCATTGGAATATGTATCTCTGTATTGGAAATGATCATATTGTTAATATTTCTAGCCATAAACGTATAATTTTATATTGTTCAAAATTATTAATTATATATTTGTTTAAATTTTCCCCTCTTTTAACTACTGGGATATAGAGAGAAGCGATAAGACCAGAGAATGGTCAAAATTATTGGGGCAGCTATTGTGGCCAGTTATGGTCCTATGTCAGGAAAAGGAAATCTTACTCATAAACAGTGCCACCCAAAGGTAATAAAGGAGGTCAGAATTGCTTCCACTGTGGAAAGCTGAGCCACTCCCATAGACAGCTTCACAGACAAGAGCCACAGGTAGTCAAGGGAGTAGAGAGGAAGCTCCCACTCACTTGCTTTAAGTGTGGATTTGAAGGACACATGGCCAAGGGTGGCCCACATCACATCCTGGTAGCTGACAGGACTGATAGGCCCCTGCTCCCAGCTGGAAACAAAGGAGGACGCTTCAACAATTTAGATACTCCCAGACGAGCTGTTGTGTAGCATTAACATTACTAGTAAGGATATTCATTTTCTCCTGGATACAAGAGCCTACTATTTGGTCCTACAAGCCTTCTGAGGTCCCAACTCTTCTCACTATTTCTTAGTTGTTGGAATTGACGGAAAACCTCATAAGCAGTTCCTTAATTCACCTCTGCCTTGCATGCGGAATTCCGAGCTGTAAAACAACCCAGTGGTAGATGGAATTTGGTCCAGGACTTAAGAACAATAAATGACATAGTTGAGCCTCTACATCTTGTGGTTCCTAACCTTTATACTATAATAGACAAAGTGTTAGTCAATAAGCCTTTTATTTTAAGAACTACCTTCCCTCTGTAACTTGCTTTGTGCCACTGTTAGAACCTCTACTTGAAATATTATTGCTTTTAATATTTGACTCATGAACTTTTAACTTGTTAGTTAAATTTCTGTCTTCCTTCAGTATGGACTGAGGCTCAATGTCAAGAAGACGAAGATTCTCACCACTGGACCAATTGGTAGCATCAGGATGGATGGTGAAGATATTGAGATTGTTCACAGCTTCAGTTTCCTCTGCTCTATGGTCAACACTTTTGGCACCAGCAGCCAGGAAATAAAGAAAAAAAATGTATTGTGATGGGAAGGTCTACTGTTAAGGACCTCTCTAAAGTACTCAAGAGCAATGGTGTCTCTCTGGAGACTAAGGTGCGCCTGATACAGGCCTTGGTCTTTGCAATCACTTGTTATGCATCAGAGAGTTGGAAAATGACTAAGGAGGATAGAAGAATAATTGATGCCTTTCAGCTGTGGTGCTGGAGAAGTGTATTGACTGTACCATGGACTGTCAAGAAAACAACCAGATTCATCTTGGAAAGGGTTAAACCAGGCTACTCCTTCGAGGCAAGGATTCTGGGTCTTCGTCTGACATACTTTGGACATATTGTAAGGAGGGACAGGTCCATAGAGAAGGACATCATGCTTGGGAGGGTGGAGGGACAGCACAGGAGGGGAAGACCCTCTATGAGGTGGATTGATTCAGTGACTGGGGTAATTGGGATGGGTTTGTGAGAGCAGGGTTTAGGGCTGTTGTACATAGGGTCACTATGAGTCGCAAATGATTTGACAGCGCATAACAACAACAGGCTGCAACTGTTCCATGATACATCTTCGAGGACATGAACATGTATGGCTAAGCACATTTGATAACAGTGCATCTAAATTCCAAAATCAGTCTCCACAATAGTCTATGTGTTTCCTATTGCCAAAGGGCTCCGTTAGAGTAGTGAGAGAAGTTCTTCAACCTGAAACCTACAGTGTCCTTTTCAGCAGGAAGTAGCTTAGAGAATATGCTGTCCCCTTTTCCCTTATGAATCAGAAGTCTCTCTCAGGAAGGAGTGATAGGGAATAGGAAAGGATTCACTGACAAAGGAGATTAATCAGAACTGGCTTTGACAAGCACTGTGGCAATAGGACAATTAAAACAGACTTTCAAGGGCGGGAAAAAAGAGGAATGAACTGTGGGGGTAGAGATAGTATTGCAACAATGAATGAATGGAAATCCAAAATCTTTGTAAATGTTCATTAAAATTAATAAAATTTCTTAAAAATGTCAAAGGAAAAACCATCACAAAGAACAAGGAAGGTCACTACATAATGCTCAAAAAGTCAATGGACCGAGAGGATATAAGAATAATGAATATCTATGCAATAAATGAAAGACCTGCAAAATACATAAAACAAACATTAACAAAATTGAAATTGGAAATAGACAACAATACTATAGTACTTGGAGACTTCAATACACACCTCTCAATAAAAGATTGAATGACCAGAAGGAAACTTAAGAGAGATACTGAAGAATTAAAACACAAAATAAACCAATGTGAACTCGTAGCTATTTGTAGGCACCCCAAAAAAGCACAGTATACCTTCTTCTCCAATGTCCATGGAACATTCTACAGAATAGATTACATTCTAGGTCACAAGGCAAGCATCAACAAATTAAAAAACATAGAAATAATACAAAGCATCTTTTCAGACTATAATGCTACAAAATTAGAAATTAATAATAAGAAGATAATGGAGAAAAAAATCACACATTTGGAAACTGAACAACACCTTGCTTGAACATGACTGGGTACTAGAAGAAATAAAAAATGAAATTAAAAATTTCTTGAAACAAATGACAATGAAAACATCACTTAGCAAAACCTCTGGGAAACAGCCAAAGAAGTAATCAGAGGTCAATTTATAGCAATAAGCAAATACATCAAAAGGCAGGAAAAATTGACCATTGATTTTCTAAGTCAACATCTTCAGCAAATTGAAAAATAACGGCAAGAAAACCGATACCCTCTAAAAAAACCCTTAAATTATAAAAATTAGAGCAGACAAAAATGAAATAGAAATATGAAAAACAATTGAAACTATCAAGAAAACTAGGAGTTGGTTCTTTGAAAAGATCAATAAAATCGACCAATGGTTAGCAAAACTCACAAAAGAAGGAGAAGACACAAATAATTCGAAAAAGAGATTAATCTGGCAATATCACAACACAACCAACTAAAATAAAAAGCTAACATTAGAGTATTATGAAAACCTATACACAAAAATATGAAAACCTAAAGGAAATGCACAACCAAAGTAAACTGACTCAAAACGAAATGGAACATCTGAACAGACCCATTACAAAAGAAGAAATTCAAAAGGTAATACAACTTCCAACCAACAAAAAGCCCTGGACTAGATGGTTTTACAAGTGAATTTTATCAAACATTCAGAGAATAACTGTTAGAAATTCACATAAACTATTTCAGAAAATAGAGAAAGATGGAACTCTCCCAGATTCATTCCATGAAGCAAACATATCCTTGATATCAAAGCCAGGAAAGGACAGCACCAAAATAGAAAACTATAGGCCATTATCTCTTATGAACATAGATGAAAAAATCCTGAACAAAATACTGGCCAATAGAATCCAACAATACATCAAAGAAAGAATTCACCATGACCAAATTGGATTCATAACAGGTATGCAAGGATGGTTCAACATAAGATAAACAATTAATGTTAATTCATCACATTAACAAAGTACAAGAAGCACATGATCCTATCAATTGATGCAGAAAAGGCCTTTGACAAAATCCAAAACTCTTTCCTGATTAAAATACTCAACAAAATAAAATTAGAAGGGAATTTCATCAACATAGTAAAAAGTATCTATGCAAATCCAAGAGCCAACATTGTTCTCAATGGAGAGAGGTTAAAAGCGTTTCCTTTGAGAACAAGAACTAAGCAAGGAAGCCCACTCTCACATCTCTTACATAATATTGTATTGGAAGTCTTAGTAATAGCAATAAGACTGAGAAGGAAACAAGAGGTACGCAAACTGGCAAAGAGGAGGTAAAATTATCTCTCTATGCAGATGATATGATACCTTAGAAAACCGTAAAGACTCAGCAAGAAAACTATTGGACATAGTTGACCAATTCAGCAAAGTAGCTGGATTTCTCTATAGTGGCAAAGAGAATACAGAGTCGGAGCTAAGAAAAGCAGTACCCTTCACGATAGTGAATCACAAGATTAAATACTTGAGAGTAAATCTAACCAGAAGCACAAAGGATATATTCAAAGGAAATTACAAAACAAACAAGAAACAAAAAGAGACCTGGAGAAGTGGATGGATATCCCTTGCTCATGCATAAGAAGACTCAATATTGTGAAAATGGCAATACTACCAAAGACAATTTATACATTCAATGCAATTTACACATTCAATGCAATTTACACATTCAATGCAATCCCAATACAAATACCAATCCTATTCACCAACGAGATGGAAAAGGCAATCTCCAGTTTCATGTGGAATGGAAAGAAGCCCCGAGTGAGCAAAGCACTCCTTAAAAAGAGAAAAAAAGGTAGGAGGAATCTCACACCCTGATTTCAAATCCTACTACACAGCCATGGTGGTCAAGACAGCATGGTAGTGGTACAATGACAGACACATAGATCAATGGAATAGAATTGAGTACCCCAAAATGAGCCCATCTATTTATGGTCAACTGATTTTTGACAAGGAGATAAAATTAGTGAAGTGGGGAAACGACAGCCTTATTAACAAATGGTGTTGGAAAAATTGGAAAAGTATCTGCAAAAGACTCAAGCAAGATCCACACCTCACTCTATACACAAAAACCAACTCAAGGTGGATCAAGGACCTAGGACCAAAACCAAGGATCATAAACTTCATTAAAGAAAAGCTTGGAAGAACTCTAGTAGTCTTAATCCACAACACAAACAGTCTTATAAGTATCCTGAAAAATCTACAAGCAGGAGAAGGTAAAATAGATGCATAGGACCTTCTAAGAATCAAATCCCTATGTCCATCAAAAAACTTCTCTAACAGGGAAGCCCCAGACTGGGGAAAAGTATTTGGTAATGACATGACATAATTATATCTAGAATTTATAAAATACTTGAGCACCACGACAAGATAAAGGTAACCGATCCAGTTGAAAATTGGGCATAGGATATGAATGGACACTTCACCCAAGAATGCATTCAGATGGTCAAGAAGCACATGAAGCCAGAGACGGAGTTCCTCCGCCAGAGACGGAGTTCCACCGCCAGAGACAGAGTTCCGCCACCAGATGGAGTTCCACCACCACACGGGCCGAGAAGAGACCCAGGAAGAGCAATAGTCAGCCATCCACCGCGGAACTCCAGAGGAGCGAAGACTACCTGCCACTGTGCGACTGCCCCCTCTGCAGCCTGCACCTGTGTGACCCCCGACACAAAGGGTGCAGCTGCATAAACAACTAGCAGTGCCCAAGCCCCGCCCCCACCTCTTGGTGGTAGTGTCCAAGCCCTGTGCTCCTTACCCCCCTAGTCCCTTGCTTTCCTCCTCTTCCCCAGCCCCGCTTCCAGCTCCACAACCACACACCTCAGCCCCCACCACAGCCCTGTGACCTCAGGGCACCACTGTGGATACAGCCATCACCTGGAGCTATCAACCGAGCTGTTGTGGAACTAACCTGGCAGAAGAAAGGCCGGTAGGATCTTATCTGTGTTTACTGGGGCTGATTATCTGGGAGAGCACTTAAGGGTGTGCCCACAGTTGGGGAA